>NC_057350.1:13162500-13497500 GCF_016509475.1 Prionailurus bengalensis
CGGGCTCCACAGGTGTCAGCGGAACCTGCTTAGAGTTCTCTCTCTGCCTCTCCCCTGCTCATGTGCACGCTCTCTCTCTCCTTCTAAGTAGGGAAATAAACTTTAAAAAAATGTTGTTTAGCTTTAAAAAAGAATGACTCTCTGCCTAAAAGCAACATCTTCCCATTCTTCCAGTATCAACTTTCAATACAACTTCCAATTTAAAGTCTTGAAAATAGAGTGGGAACAGATCTGTCCATTGGAAAATGTCAAACGTCGTGCCTGCTCCATTAAATGGTCTGTGTTCTACAAGAAATTACCTTCTTGTGGATGTTAAGACTTTTGCTTCTTTTTCCTTTCCTCTTTCCTCTCTTCTATTTTATAAACCTTTTTTTAAATGTTTTTGACTTTATTTTTGACAGAGGCAAGTGCAGGAGGGGCAGAGACAGGAAGACAGAGGTTCTGAAGCAGGCTCTGTGCTGACAGCAGTGAGCCCAACATGGGGTTTGAACTCATGAACGTCAATATCATGACATAAACTGAAGCTGATGCCCACGTGACTAAGCCACCCAGGCTCCCCTCCCCTCTTCTACTTTAAATGCACAGACTAGCTACCAAATATATATATTTTACAACTGAGTTTACAACTGAAAAATCTCAAAGGCTAAAGGAGATTTCTCCGTTAAGTCAAAAGCCCTAAGCTACCTAAAAGAAGCCATAGGTCTCCTGTTTCCAAATCCTTCTCCTGCCATTTTGAGGGGGTATACATGGAGAGAAAACGCTAACTTCCATATTTGACCACTGGGGCTGTAGCTGGTGGAATCTGGTTTACTCTATTTACAAAATAGAGTCGAAGGGCTGATTGCCTAGGTCTATATGGGGATAGTAGGGCTCAAAACAAGATGGCTGCTCTCAACCAACTTGTCTACCCCAAAGGGACAGCATGTGGGAGAGATTTTTTTTTCCCACTAAGTGAAAAGAGATTCGGTGAGACTGGGACAGTGGTTCTGGGTGTGCTGTGCATGACCTCCACAAGACACCAGGACTTCACACAAATGCTTCATCCGCCCCAGGCACCCCCAGGAGAGGAAAGAGGAGCTTTGGTTGAAACAATCTGGCATCTCCAATGCTTTGGGGATCGGACTCTCAGTTTTCACTTTCCTTACTCTTAGAGATTCACCAAAGTTCTCCAAAGAGCACTGGCATATTCTGAAAATAAAGTCAATTTTTAATCTTTTCATTAAAAAAGTTAGTTTTGTTAGTTTTGTGTTAGTTTTTTTGTTTTTTTTTTTTAACTGGCCCATATGTCACTCTGAGGACAAGTCAGTTAACCATGAAAGGTTCACTACCACAGAACGCACATTTTTGGTTTTGCGTCTGAAATCTCAAAGTTCACTTGGAGATCGAGATATTCCTGTCACCTCGATTAAAGGTAAGAAGCAGACGATTTGAAAGATATTCACGTACGAAAATGAAGACCATCGAAAATAATGGAAGGGCCCTAAGACAGGGTGCACCGTTTTGCACTGACACTGTTAGTTCCTGATTCACTAGAGGAGGAGGGTCCTGGGGGCCCCATTTGTCAGAAGAGCTTTCCTTCCCCCGGTTTCCTTGAGTCACAAGTTGGTTTTCTTCCCAAGACAGTCCCAGAAGTCTTGGAGAACGGCCTCATCCATCTGTCAAGGTCCAAACCTCTAGAGAGAGAAAAGTTTGTTTTTGATTTTGGAAGTGAGCTTTTCATTCTGTTGTTTCACAGCGATAAAAAAGGGATGTTCTACAGTAACAGCGTCTGACCCAGAAAGAAAATTGGTCCCATCTTCACTCTTTCTTAAACAGCCTTTTAAATTCTCTTTGGGTTTTCCGTTTCCAATTCTGCCAGCGAAGTCACTGAGCACCGAACAGAAACCTAACCCGTATCTCAGACACAACACCCCAAAGCAGTGGAGAATTTCTCTTTTTTTTTTTTAAATTTTTTTTCAACGTTTATTTATTTTTGGGACAGAGAGAGACAGAGCATGAACGGGGGAGGGGCAGAGAGGGAGACACAGAATCCGAAACAGGCTCCAGGCTCCGAGCCATCAGCCCAGAGCCCGACGCGGGGCTCGAACCCACGGACCGCGAGATCGTGACCTGGCTGAAGTCGGACGCTTAACCGACTGCGCCACCCAGGCGCCCCGAGAATTTCTCTCTTAAGGAAGGCTCTGAAGTTTTTCACTTTCTCCAAGATCAAGTATGGCAGCAATCAGGTTTTCACACCTTCCAGCCTCTGCATATACTATTCCCTCTGCCTGGAAAGCTTCCTCTCCTCTCCTCCACCTGGCAAACTCCGTCTCATGTCTCAGAAGCAGATCCAACCCTCCTCGGATGCCTTCTTGAACTGACCCAGCTCTGCAGCCCTATTTGTTCTCTGCGCTGTGCCTCCTGCCACGTCGTATTTGCTTACGGGTAAGTCGGTGTCTCAGTCAGCTCAGGCCGCCGTGACAAAATACCACAGACGAGGTGGCTCAGCCAACAGACATTCATCTTCTCGCAGTTCTAGAGCCTGGAGTCTGAGACCGGGGTGCCGGCACGTCCGGGGTGTGGTGTGCTCTCCTCCCAGGTTTTCTTGTTTTGTCCTCACTGTCCGAGAGTAAGCAAGCTCTCTGGAGTCTCTCCTTATGAGGACACTTAGCCCGTTATGGGGACGCTACCCTCGTGCCCTCTCAAAGGCTCCACTTCCACCACACTGGGGAATTAGGGCTTCAACATATGGAATTGGGGGGCATACACTTCAGTCCGTAGCAGTAGCTAAGTGTGCTGAATTGCAAAAAACAAAACAAAACACAACAAAAAAAAACCCAAAAAACCAAAGCCCACAAATTCCTTGCCACTCCCCCATCACAGGGTGGAATCTTCTCTTTCTCCTCCTGCTTCTGGGTTGGCCATGCAGCCGGCTTTGCCCACCGAAAGGTTAGTAAATGTGACACAGTGGCTTCTTGAAAAGTGCTTACGCACGAGGGCTTGCCTCTCTTACTCCTGGGGACTCCTTCCGCCATCGAGGGAGCAACATTCTGCGTCTCTTTGTGGTGTTCTTTGTTTCTGGTTTGCATGCAGCCAGGAACATATTACCTACAAGTAACAGCAATGATTGAGAATTTGGATTTACAGTCAAACTGTGCGGTGCTCTCTGCCGGGTGGCTGACGGGGGCTGACACTCTGTTGGGTAAGGGATGACCAAGAATGCGGTTAGTCAACCTGAGGTGTCTGTTGGCGAACCTGATTCAGAAAAGAGATTCTTTCACACTTGCTGGGAAGGAGAATCGCTCTTGGGATCTGGAGCGGCGAGTCTTGTACTCTTCAGTTTACCTTGGAGCTTGCCTGAGATTTCAGAGCTTAAGCAACAGAAATTGATTTTCTCACAGTTCTGGAAGCTCGAAGTCCAAGAGGAGAGTATCAGCAAGGTTGGTTCTTTCTGAGGACCGTGAGGGCAGACCCACTCCATGCTGCTTCCAAGAGCTTCCCTTGGCAATCCGGTGTTCCTCGGCCCGTAGATGCATCACTGTGATCTCTGCCTTCAGCCTCACACGGCGCTCTCCCTGTGTCTCTGTCTGCAAATCCCACCCCCCCCCCCCGCCCCGTTATAAACATGTCTGTCATACTGAATTTTATGACCCCGTTTTCACTTGATTACCTCCATAAAGACCTTCTCTCCAAATAACGTCACATTCTGAGACACTGGGGTTAGGACTCCAGCATATCTTTTGGGAAGGGAACACAATTCAATCCGTGGCATTTGGTTACCCACCCGCTTACAATTTTCCAGCGGTCTCTCACCACCTTTACGGAAAAACCCAAGCTCTTTCCCACCCTTCCCCACCCCACAACCTTCTCACATCCTGTTCCCTGTGTCCAGGGCCTTCCTCCCTTAACACTCCTTCTTCCCAGAGTTCAGCCCTTCTCATCCTGAGGATTTGGCTTTGAGGTTTTCTCGGCTAGAGGCCGCCCCCATCCCATGCGATACCTCCCACCCACCTCTCCATAGCAGTCACCACACCCAGCTTATAGCTTTTATAAAAACTGTCTGCCCCACTAGAATGTAAACCCCACAATAAGCAGCACAACAAAACAGAAGCGAAAGCAGGAGTCGGGTGGCAATTTAAGGCAAACTCTAGAGTCAAACCACCTTGATCAAATCCTGGCTCTACACCTAGTGGCAGTGCTACCTGGGCAAGTGCCTAAGACTCTTAGTGCCTCAGTTTCCTCATCCATAAAGTGGGATAACAGAACATTCCCTCGGAGGGTTGTTAGGCATGTGAGACGAGTTAATACTTGTGAGGCCCTTAGAACACTGCCTGTCACTCAACCAGAGGTACGAGAGCATGAATAATAATCTTTGCAGGAACAGGGACCGACCAGGGCCTTCGACTCACCCCTGTGCACTCAGAATCCAACACAGTGCCTGGCTCAACAAATATTTGCCAAACGAACACATTTCTGGTAAGCTCTGTGTTGCTCACGTGACTTTTTTGTTTTCTAAGCTTTATCAGCAGCTTCTAAAGGGGCCTAATTTACGCCACCCCTGTGAACCAGACTTGCGTCATGTGGCCTCATCCCCCAGAGAACGTCCCGGGTCGGCTAGCCCAGACTTGCTCTGGGGAAACGTGGTTGATAAAAATGAAACAAGGCCCTTGGTGGCTAAACAAGGGTGAGAATCTCCACCCCAGCTCCCCACCACGGGGCACCGGAACACGGACTCGTGAGCTCGCAGCTGCTAGTCTATGTAGAGACCCCACGTCAGGCTCCAGAGCTATGCCACAACCCACTGAGAGACCAACATCTCTGCGGGGAGTGTTCCTAGTTATCAAAGACTTTCCCATACGTCACTCTGTGGCACCAGGACTAAGAATGAGGCCCGATCAGAGCTTTTCAGGAGACCTCAAGCTACATGTCACATTCTTGCGGCGGGGGGAGGCAACTAAGCGGAGGTTAGCAAAGAAATGTCCAGCTGCTCCAGACAGCCCACCCAGAAGCCAGGGTAGAGGAGGGAAGGGAGTGTTTTGGGTCAAGAGAGACACAAAACAGGTGGCAGCAGACCAGGTCCCTGGACTCCGATCATGGGGCCCCGAGACTGAGAAACAGAGCACGCGTGACCGTTACATGCGGACTCCTTTCCCAAGTCAAGGGACTCGGCAGGTGGGGTGGGCACAGGGTCTGAGCTTACACCTGACCTCACACGGTGCTGCCTTTTGCCGCCGTGCTTTTCAGTCCCCCTCGGATTTCCCCAGACGGGAGAAATGATTTACTCCCAACCTATGGTCCGCACGAGGGGACGAGAGGTCCCGTGCAGGTGATGCAGGCCCGGGAGCTGCCCTCCAGCTCTGACGGCCCACCAGGCTCCCTCCTTCTACCAACACTTCTAGACCGTGAGGAGCCACCGGCTTCGGCTTCGCCAGTCATGGAGTGGAAAGGTCCCCCTTTGTAGGCCGGGCCTCGTCGCCATGACAACTCGTGATGACGCTTCTCCTTCAGTCCCCGGGAGAGCAGGACACCAGGCTGTAAACTGTCACCTGCTCTCCAACCGCCGACTTCTCTTCCCCTGTGGTCATGGTGCCTCCCACCCCCTCCAGTTACATGACGCCTCGGAGCCTCCTGGTCTTTCAGGCTCCCTATTCCGCACAGCCTTTATCGTGCGGGTACACAAACCGTCCCTTGCGTAGCTCTCCGTTTAGCAAAAGTGAGTTCCCTACCCATTGAGGAGAGAAGGTGACTATAGACTCACACATGTATATTCATCCACTAATAAATATTTACGGAGGGCAGATTATGTGCCAGACATGTGTGAAAATTCTTAAGCATTGAAAAGGACCAAGAACGGATTCCATCTCAAGTGTGGACTCTGATTCATTGGCAGTGCGTCCTGACAGCCGTGTTGAGAAGGATTCTGAGGCCCTTTATTCTGGGCACAGAATAAAGAGTCTGTGGATTTGCGATGCCAGCCAAACGACCCGGCCAAACGACCTCGAAGAGAAAGCTTCTCTGCCATGGTTTCCTGCCACCATTCCCATCCCCCTGACAGCCCCTGCCCGGCCCCCTGCAGGGGGTCATCAGCACACACAGAGCATGCTCTCCGTCTACAGCCCTGCCCACACCTCCTCTTGAGAGGTCAGGAAAGTAACCGGGGGCTCAGGCTTCTGTGCAAGGAGCCCCGAGTGCCAAGTCCACCCCACCACTTACACACGCACCGCCAGGCCTCTCTCCCATCTGGGTCAAATGACCTCTGAGCACTTGGCCTGCCCAGGAATGGAAGCGGACTCCCCAGTGCCTTGTGGCCAGCTGTGCCCAGAGCCCAGGGGATCCTGTGGTCCTCAGAATCTCATGCTGGGCTCTGGTTCCCCTCACCTCCAACTGGAGCCTCCTGACCTCCCTTGACTTCCAGAACCTTGTACTGGGTCACATTCCTCTGTTTGCTTCCTCTGCCAACTATAGCCCCTGACCCCATAGCTTCTGTTCTCCAGGATGAAATGCCTGTCCCTCCCTCCCTTAGCGGCCTTCCTTTCCTTCCTTTCTCTGGCCGGGCTCCGTGCCATCGGCCTACAGTGCAGGGGGTCCTGGGAGGTGAGCTGTGACTGCAGGGCGAGCACCAGGGAAGCAGGGAGCAGGAAACCGACGAGACACCAGAGGCTCAAGGCCAGCCTGCAAGAGGCGGGGGGGGGGGGGGGGGGGGGGGGGGGGGGGGGGGGCGGTCTGCCCAGGGGAAGTGGCATCCCAGAAAAGAAGACGGAAAGAAAACGAGGACAGGACCAGAAAGAATTCCTGGCTAAAAGAACAGTGCACACAAGGGACAGGAAACAGCGAGAGAATGGATGGCGGGGGAGGGGGGGGGCGGGGAGAGAGAGAGAGAGAGGGAGACAGAGAGAGAGAGTATAGCTTCCAATGAGGCGATGGGGCCATGTTCAGAATTCAGTACTTTGAGACCCTAAAGTCCTCGGTTCAAATCTCAGCTCCACTACTTAGTAACCCTATGACCCTAAGAAATGTTATTAATCTCTCTTGTGATAAGCTTCCTCTTCCGTAAAATGGGGAGAAGAGAGAGTAACGGTTTCACTGGGTTAGCATGAAAATGAAATGGCACGGTGCCTGCCGTGTGCCAGGCATGTAGCAAACGTTAGCTCGTTTCCAACCTGGACAAGCGAAGTGTAGTGAGGGTGGAGAGAAGTAGGAGGTGTCCAGAAATGTACTGGATCAACACACCCTTGCTTCGATTAGCCCCTCTCACCTCCAGCTTCCTTCTTACTCGGGAGCCCACTCTGTTTACAGCCCAGCTCCTCTTGATAAGGAATTTAGTCCCCACCCCAGACTCCAGCACCCGGTACGGCTCCTTGCACCATTCACACATGATGACGAGAGGCTTGCTCGGCATGAGGACGCCAAGGGACCTGGATTCAGGAACCAGAGCCCCTGTAGCCATTCGTCCCTTCAAGGTTGACTGACTTTGCCTCGGTGGCCCACACCGGGTGAGACGCTGGGGAAGCCGACCAATAAGGTCCCCATCTCCGTTCAGTGTCCTTCCCGATCGGGGAGACAGACAATAAAATGATAGGCAGTGATGGGTGACAGGGACTTGGGACTTGAAAGGGCGAGGAGACGGAGTCGTGGGGGGCCTCCCGACAGGGAACCCGAGATGGTCTCTGCAGTGGTGGCACTGGATCAAAACGGTCACATGGGAACAGACGGGCCATTTGAAGAGCCGGGAAATGATATTCCAGGCAAAGGAAATGGCAAGTGCAAAGCCCAGAGGTGGGAAAGATGAAACAGAGGCCAGCATCCCTGAAGAACTGTGAGCAGAGGGTAGGGTAGGAGGTGGAGAGGCAGGAGCGTGGGCCAGGCAGGGGCTGTTTTCTTCTGGTGCTGATGGAAAGCTAAGGGGCGATTTTAAGCAGGGGAAGGATGCGAGTGACTCATAAAACCAGATCGTGAGTTCTGTGAGTTCAGGACTTGGTTTTCTTGTCTCCCCAGCAACGGAACGAATTTTGGTAAAAGCCTCTCCGGTGGTCTATGGAGAACAGACCAGAAGAAACAGAGAGGGAAAGCTGCCCCCGCCCCAAAAATCACCAAGTATCTATCTGAGAGCCTGGAATAGAACACGTCCTCATCAAATACTCAAAGGTTATTTTACAAGAAAGGGAGAGTAAAGACGACCAAAGAGAGCATCCCCTTTTATAAGCACCATAACTCACATGGACCAGACATCGATTTTGGGGCCATATTTCTTCCTGGCAAGAAGTTCGGGGGCGGCATAGGCTGGACTGCCACACTGCGTGCTGAACGGGTCCGAGTGGCCCAGGATCCCAGCACAGTTGCTCAAACCAAAGTCTGCAAAGAGAGGAAGACAAAACCAGCTCCGAATGAGAAAACCGTGAAAAAGAAGAAAAAAAAAAAAAAAACCCAAAAAACCAACAAAAAAACCAGGGGGCAGCAGGAAAGGAAATATTCTCTCAGGCTAACACATCATTTAGCATCCCCGAAGGAAAACCAGCAGGGGCAGACCCTCATTGCCGGATATGGGTCTCAAGACTGGAAACCGTTTCTATCAGGCCTCACTATAAAATCCAGCTAGAGCTGAAAGTATGTTGAACCAAAACATATTTTCATCAAACCTTGGAAATGAGTCATCCAGGAAAAAGAAAGGCTTCGCTTTCTAGGACTGGGGCAGGAAGAGAGAACGAGCAGAGGCCTTGGAGGCAGCAATCTGGCTTCCCAGTGGCCATGTGGGGAGAAAAGCTGAAGAAAGATCCATTTTCCCTGGCTGGGGTCAGAGTCAAGTGACATGCGATCCCACCATTTAGAGTTGACTTGTTCGGTTCAATGTTTTCGTTTCATGCAAGTCCCTTAAAAATGCTCCCTGTGCATGTGGCAATGTATGGGGATTTAAAGAGGGAAAAAAATACACACCCAATGATTTAGAAAACGCTCAGTGTTGGCTGGAAAACTAACGCCAGGAAGACAGCAATGAGAACTGAACTAAGAGACCTCATAGCACTGCCTTGTTCCCGGATGATTACGGCAAACGGGAAAAACACAGAAGAGCCCGCTGCGTCCAAAGCTATGCTGCGTCCAAAGCCTTTTGTTTCGTGTTTACTTTTTTGAGCGTAAGAATATGGCAACTGACAGGTAATCAGAGCTGTCTCGGTCCTCATCTGATACTTTCCCTCAATCTTTGCTGATCCCAGAATTAAGATGATGACTTAGGGGCCCCTGGGTGGTTCTGTCAGTTGGGGATCTGACTCTCGATTTCAGCTCAGGTCTCACGGTTTATGGTTTGAGCCCCCCATTGGGCTCTGTGCTGACAGCACGGAGCCTGCCTGAGATTCTCTCGCTTCCTCTCTCTGCCCCTCCCCCCTACTCGCATTCACTCTTTCTCTGAAAATAAACTTACTAAAAAAAAAAAAAAAATCATGGCTTCTCTTTGAACTTCCATGTAAATATTATGCTTCTAGTTCCCCAAACAGGAGATTCTGTCCACAGGGCTCAGTGGCCAGGACTGTCTCCACGTCTCGAATAAAACCCTGTACTTTCTCAACTGGCAGGACTTCTATCTGATTTCACTACTGTGTTTTCTCCTTGACCAACGTGTCTCCACCTGCAAAGCACATGACCGCTGTAATAGCTCAGGAAAAGAGGAACATGGGACGCGGTGTGAAGTAACTGTGAGGCCATGAAGTGACTCACACCATGGGTCAAAGTGCACCACCAGAAACTCTCCCAACAGTCACTGGCTTAGGCTGTATAATGACAGAGCGTTCCCAAAGAGAACCCCGTCCCCCCGCCGCCACAGGCAGAGCTCAGAAAACTCTTGAAGGCCCTGAGCTTGAAGATGAAGACCCAGAATCTACCCAGGGATGGATGTGGACACCTTTAACTCTTCCGTTGTTTGTGTGTTTTATGATTCCATCTTTTTATCTCATAACTTCCCTTTGCTACCTACCCCCGCCCGGCCCCCATTTCCTTCCCTCCGCCCAGCCCAGCCCACACCAGTAGGTCCCCCCATAACCTGCCCAAGAAGGCCCCTTCCAGAGCCACAGGACTCTTGGCTTCCCAGCGTAGGAGACCTCTGTACAAGAGAATCTGAGAGCCCCTATTCTCAGACCTAACCCTGTAGTATCACCGACACGGGAAAAAAAGGGGGGGTTGTAAGAGGAAAAATCATAGCGTGCTTGAAATTGGACGGTGGCTTAAATGCTCTGGGTTTGCAAATCAACCTAAAGGAATTTTAATAAAACAACAAATGCATAAAGAGCACCATGGAATAAAGATTGTATTGTTCAGGGCAACATTTTAAGGGACGTTTCATAAACAGTCATGTGAGAAAGCCCAATCTCCTAGGAGTCCCATAAAATCTATCTCTAGATTTCTGACATGAAATCAAAAGACTCCGTGTCTAATCTCAATGGGGTTCCGCTAACAGCAAAGGACCTGCCTCATTCAGGTCACTGAAGCTTCCACTGCGGTCTGTAAAGAATTGCTTGATCCCAAGAGGGCAGGGCAAAGATAGAGAGCAGGTCACCAACCCCACCCCCCCCCACCCCGCCACCCTTTGCTCCCAGGCAAGCTCGAGAACACAGTGTCTTGCCGGGTCTGAAGGAATGTTTCAAGAAGATAAATTAGCAGAGGATCTGGTGAGTGGAGGAGATAAAATCTGCATTTTAAATGACTTAGTGTTGACCTAGCCAGAAGGGTTTCATTTAAAATATATTGCAGAGGAATAACCGGCCCTTTTCACACTCATAAGGCTAATTATTAAAATTTTACGCATATGCCTAGAATCAGAATCGAGAAACTAGAGAGAAGTCCGCCTTGCAGTATGTCACATGGGTCTGCCTCAAGTTAGATCTGGCAAACATACATAAACGAAACATCTTCAGTTTTCTGAAGGCTCCAAAATGAGTCTCACAAAACGCCCAAGTGAACGCTGCGGTGCAAAACTGTTCTCAGCTGGGGCTCTCCCATTATCACCTAAACCATCAGACATCAGACTGTTTTTGTGGAAAGAAAAAAAAAAAAAAAATCTTGATGAAATCAGATCTTTCTCCCAGTTAGCTCCAGTTCATTTGAAACGCAGCTGACGCAGCTTTAAGTAGATTTATTTAAACCAAATTATTTCAAAGAAAGGAAACTATTAAGGGGAAATGGAAATAACTGTAATCCATCTTTGAAAAACAACCAGGTAATTCCTTTGAAGAAAAGGTTCAAGAGCTTTCAACTTGCAAAGCGACAGTTATAGAAACATTTGATCCAAATGGCCCAAGCTGGCGGGGGGGGGGTGGAGAGGGAAGGGGATTGGGGGGGGGGCAAGAAAACGTATGAGACACTGGGCCTTCCTTCCCTCCAGCACCCCCCACCCCCAGTTATTGCCTTTGTGACTGACCCATAGGGAAAAAAGGAGAAAATGTAGATATTGGTAAACACAAGGCAATGCCCAGTTGCCCTTGGGGGTGGTGGGGGAGGGTACTATAATGTCTGTTTTGATTACAAATGTGAGATAAGGCTTTTGGTTTAGGCTGCTGCTCGGGAAAGAACCAGGAGCCACATAAAAGTGCAGATAATGGGAAATGCAGTGATCAGAGCCTCCTTTCCAGAAGTTTTGGAAAACTGTGTATTCTGCCTCCCAGTTTCTGACAGAACCCACTTCGGTCCTGGCTTGGGTGCCGAATCAGCTGCCAAGCTGAGCGGTGAGGACTTGGAGGCATTTGAACAAAAGGGTCCCTGGAACCTAAAGAGCCACCAGCCCACTCTCCTCAAGGGGAACCGTGGGCTCTCATTCAGGTACATCACGTTCCTCTTACTTCTACAGGTCCACTCTAAGAGGGGTTTGTTACCGGGCCAATCTGTGAACTACTTATAAACCTATCCCACTGGGGACAGAGATTGGTTCTTCCAGAATCTTCTGAGCAAACTTCCACCCAATTAAAATTTCTGCGCTTTCCAACACTGTTCATTCCACAGTCCATTTCTAGTTTTAGACATGATGAGCTAGGGCTATCGCTTGGGGAGAAAGAGAGAGCGAGCCCAGAAGGGGAGGGAGGCGAGAGGGAAGGAAAGAAGCTGTAGGTGGCAAACAGCATCACCCCCTGGTGAAAGGCATCGTGCTAGAACTACCAGCCTCAGTCTGGACGATGCGCGGTGCAAAGGGAGTGATTTTAGCTTTTACTAGATAATGTACATCCGGCTTTCACGTGGCCTGTTTCCTTACAATCTGCTGCTGTGAGGGCAACTCCATCTCTGACACCTCCACATTTTCTGAAGGCAAGTTACAGGTCAGCCTGCCAGAGAACCTAAACGATCCGCTTTCCTCCATTCCCCCCCACCCCCCCACCAGGACGGGCCTTTGCTTAATGCCACAGATCCCAGAAACAAGGACCAGAAAAACATCCTACAGACATGTCAGAGGCTGTCCTGTTGAATGCTTCCATATTTGGCCCTCAGGACGACTAAAATGTAAGAGCGAAACGGTAAGAAAATAATTCTTTGAATTGTCCGTTTTAAAGAATATCATCTTTAAAATCTTTTGGGGGAATAAAAAAAAAAACTGGTATCCCCTTGTTAATTTTCTAACAATCGGTATATTTGTTCGTTAACACCTATCAGTGGTGCTTAATTACCCAGCCAAGGGGTCTGGAGTCCCAGCAGCCCCTTGCCTCTTTATTGGGTTTTGGGAGCCAATTGTGAGTCCAAAGAATCTAACTGGTTATTTGAATGATAACGTTTCGGAGAGTCTAGAAATGGATTTCAGTATTTGCCAAACAAAATTCCTTCTTGGGTACGAAAGTTAAACTCACAACATTCTATTGATCCTTCTCTTTCCTCCTAATATAAAGCCTTTTTCAGGCTATTGAGATGGAAGAAATTACTTGCACTTGAGGTGGGAAAGGAAAGAAAGAGCGGAACAGATGATGGCGCTAACATCTGGGTGTAAAAATGATGCCATGAGACTTTTGCCAAGAGCAATCATACAGGCAAACAAAAACGGAATTCTTCTAACAAATGAGTCATGGAGTGAACTCACTTATGGACCCTGAATTATGAACCAATTATGACTCACTCTATCCTGGAACTTCCTTATGATTACCTTCCTTCTAAATTATCCCTCTATGGGGACTTCTCTCTGCACAACCACCAATGTACAATGGGGCTTCAATAAAGATTATAATAAAAAGGGAAGGTTAGTTGGGGTTCCCTTTGATTTCAGCACCCCAGTATTCACTGAAAAGTTAATTAAGCCATGGCTAAGCTAGGAGGAGTACTTCTGAACTAAATAGCATTTTTCACTGTTTTAAAGAAGTTTGATGGTTAATCCAAACAAAAATAGCCCCTCTAAAAGTTCAGATCTATCTGAAGTTATGCAAAGCTGATGTCTGAATAATCCCAAGAACACATAACCAACAAATACTTACTTGTAGCTGTGAAATTCATCTTATGGTCACATTACAGTATATCTACCTTCCTAATTACGTTCATTATTAAAAGCAATTTTCATTTTCAAAACCATTATTGAATATTGGAGGTAAAGGAGATGATCGAGAGTTTTATCTGGGATTAGAAATAAACTATGGATACTTTTCAAAGTCAATAATCCAGCAATAAATGAGAATTGACAACACAACACTTAAAGAATAGTCTTGCCATGGGGCTCAGTTGGTTAAGCATCCGACTTCAGCTCAGGGCATGATCTCGCGGTCCATGGGTTCGAGCCCTGCATCGGGCTCTGTGCTGACAGCTCAGAGCCTGGAGCCTGTTTCAGATTCTGTGTCTCCCTCTTTCTCTGACCCTCCCCTGTTAATGCTCTCTGTCTCAAAAATAAATACATGTTAAAAAAAAAATAGTCTTGCCTTAAAAAAAAAAAATTCGTACATGGATGACTGGACTGGGTGGCTCAGTCGGCTGAGCATCCGACTCTTAATTTCAGCTCAGGTCATTATCTCATGGTTCGTGGGGTTCAAGCCCTGTGTCAGACTCTGTGCTGTGTCAGCACAGAGCCTGCTTAGAATTCTCTCTCCCTCTCTCTCTGCCCCTACCCCACTCATGCTCTCTCTCTCTTTAAAAATAAATAAACTGAAAAAAAGATTTTTTTAAAGTCATACCAATCAGCTTGATATTATTGTCTTCATCCAGTAGCAAATTTTCTATCTTCAAGTCCCTGAAATAAACAAAACCACAGCATATTTCAGATAGACATTTGAAATAGTGGAATAACATTTTGCTTCTGAAGGCAAACAAACCGTTTAGAGCCGCTCTGAACCAACCCAAAACGCTCTCTGCCAAAACTCACACAAGCGGTAAGTAAATATTTACAAACATGATATAATTAATTGCCGCAGGCCGAAGAAGCCAAAGGGTTTCAGAAAAGCAGAGAGCACTGAGGGCAGAACACATCATGAGAAGTTTCCGGAAGAAGTGGGATCAAAGCTGAAACTTGGAATTTAAATAGACGGGGTTGGAAGAGAGTGGAAGGCATCATTCAAGACAGGCGCTGCCTGAGCAGAAATACACATGTGGCCACATGTTTGTGAGACAGTGAGTAACACCAGCCCGGGGAAGGAACACATTTGGGGAAGGTGCTAAATAAATAAATAAATACTGTGGGGCACCTGAGTGGCTCAGTTGGTTGAGCATCTGACTTCAGCTCAGGTCGTGATCTCGCAGTTTGTGAGTTCGAGCCCCACGTCGGGCTCTGTGCTGACAGCTCAGAGCCTGGAGCCCGCTTCAGATTCTGTGTCTCCCTCTCTCTGCCCCTTCCCTGCTCATGCTCAGTGTCTCTCTGTCTCTCAATAATAAATAAACATTAAAAATAATTTTTTTTAAATGTTGAAAGCTGACATCATTTATCAGTCCTACAAACTCCATGCTTGGAGCCCCAGTGTCATCCACAAATTGGCAGGTAAGAATAATCTATTTAAGCAGGCAGGTATTGCGGTGGGCAGAAAAATGGACTCCAAAGATGTCAGGGTCCTAATCCCTTACACTATGCTTGAGTAAATGTTAACTGTTACATGCCCAAAGGGAATTAAGTTTGCAAATGGAATGAAGATTGTTGACGGACCGGTGGGTGACTGATCATTGACACTAAGGTGACTTGAAGAGGGGGAAGGGGGAAGGGAGAAGTGTACTCAGGGTCATGCTGAGTGAGAGGTGCCTGCGATATCTGTGTTAGCTGACTGTAAGCTCCCAGAGGGCAGGGAACATGTCTGCCCCGCTTACCACTGTACCCCAGTGCCTTTGTACATCCCAGGTACTCAGTAAGTACGAATGAATCTACATTACCAAAGAGATCGTTTTGGATTTTGGAAGAAGAAAATGGAGCAAAAGTATACATGTGGTCATCAAAACCATTGAGGCCGATGATTACAGTCCAAGCATCTTTAAGTTGTAGCCTGTCCACTCAGGCACACCTTGAGTATTAGATATGTAAGAATATTCTTTTACACACACACACACACACACACACACACACACACACACACACGCTCTATTCCACTGTTTTGAAACCCACAGCATTCTTGGTCTAGTTTATTTTTCCCACTTTTGAACAGAGGCACAGGCAAAAGAAATCCTTCTTCCTCATATCTCTACCAAAGGAATAGAACAGCAGAATCATGATAAGCAAAAATGGCAACCGATAATACTACGTCAAAGTCATGAGACAAAAGGGAGCTTTTGCTAGGGCTTTTGGTAAACGGGAAAGCAGTGTCCCATTTAACGGGGACAGTTGCTCACAGCTCAGTCCCAACACCGCCAGCTCATCGTTTTCTCCAAGAGAATCTAGCAATCTGGACTTTATCCCAATTTTTAAATGTTGGCAACAAATTCACATTTAAAACAGTAACAGCCACATTGCATAGGCCAAACTTGCAGGCAAGTTACCTCCGGCAAACTACCAATTTTCAACCTCAGTTGGGGAGCTGAGCCTTGAAAGGACAGGAGATTGCCCAGGGAGAGGATGAAGGGCAGCGGGGGGGAGGAGATTGGGGGTTGGGGGTTGGGGAGAAGAACCAAGGATAACATGCTGGTGAAGGGAGGGTGGGGGAGGGAAAGCCCGGGACACAGTTGTCACAGGAACAATAATGGGAAGCATTTCAAGTTGGGAGAAGAAAAGGAATCAAGGGAGAAAAAAAGGTGAGCTCTATAAAACATCCAACGTCTTTCAAAATTGGGAGGTGGCTGGTACCTTTAGGGCTGCATACTTGGGTGAGAAAGGGGAGGTCTGCTTTGAAACCTGCAGCCAGGGCATATGGATATCCCCCCACCCACATGCACCCACCAACGGGAGGAAGAACTGTGTCCCTTCGCTTCAATCCAGTGGAAACAATGCACAGACTATATAAAACCTATGTCAGCCTTTAAAAGGGATCATGGAGGGGCGCCTGGGCGGCTCAGTCGGTAAAGCGTCTGACTTTGGCTCAGGTCATGATCTCACAGTTCATGGGTTCAAGCCCCACGTCAGGCTCTGTGCTGACAGCTCCGAGCCTGGAGCCTGCTTCGGATTCTGCGTCTCCCTCTTTTCTGTCTCTGCCCCTCCTCCACTTGCTCTCTGTCTCTCTCTCTCTCTCTCTCTCTCTCTCAAAAACAAATAAAGAAATTTTTTTAAAACATTTAAAAAATAAAATGTATCACATATGTCCAAATACAGGGTGACCCCAAATATAAGGTAATCTCCCCCTCATTTTCCCAATGGGAAGACCCTGTTCCTCAGAAAAAGGGTTTTGGAAAAGACACATATGTAATTTTTAAAAATGCAATGGATTTACCAAATGATCATTCTATTTATCTTCAAGAGCATATAACATAATGTTAGCTTTAGAAATATTGTTCCTACACCCACACATATCATGAAACAATTTTACTGAAACTTGTCACAGTCAGGACAGGGATGACAGAGCCTTCCTTTGGTGTTACCAGGGTCGCATGACCTTGCGGTGGACTGGATGTTTGTGATAACGCACTTTGTGAATACTGGCGGGTAGTCTCAGCACAAGCCATTTGAATAATAAGCACCCATTTAAAATCTCTACAAATCAACAACTCGATGAATTGTTTTTAGAGTTGTCGCAGACCCTCACAACTGTGAGGTTATGACCCTGAAAGTTATTATTAAAGCCGTGTAAGGGGCGCCTGGGTGGCGCAGTCGGTTAAGCGTCCGACTTCAGCCGGGTCACGATCTCGCGGTCCGTGAGTTCGAGCCCCGCGTCGGGCTCAGGGCTGATGGCTCAGAGCCTGGAGCCTGTTTCCGACTCTGTGTCTCCCTCTCTCTCTGCCCCTCCCCCATTCATGCTCTGTCTCTCTCTGTCCCAAAAATAAATAAACGTTGAAAAAAAAAAAAAAATAAAGCCGTGTAAAACGTCCTGGCCTGCCTTTCTATTCGTTTCCTCGGGTGACTTCTAAAGCTCCCAAAGTCCTAAGTGAGTCAAGGTTAATGGGTCTGTTCCAGCTAGTACTTTGTTGTTGAAAATTAGACACTTCCTCTTTTCTGAAGAGAAGTAGGACATGCTCTAATTTGACCTTCTATTCCAGCATTTACGGTAATTCCAAAAAACTGCACGTACACACAAAACACTGGGCCAGCAATAGCCCAAACTGTGATCCTGTGCAAACTGATTATAAAGCAGCTGTGCTATTTAAATCTAAAGGAAGGCCACAGTTTGTTTCCAGCGAAATTAAACCTCTTTCCCTGGAAAGAATGGAAGCCACACTAAGGCATTAAAGGAGAAATTTGGTTCAGAACATACACTATGGAGAAAAACAATTGAGAGAGGTGAGGTATAAGAAAGCAACTGCCAAGAATTACAAAGCTAAGCTGGATAATTCTGGGCCCACAAAAGCCTAGTGAACAACCACAATGATGAGAAGAATGATATAAATGGAAGACTAAAAATAAGAAAAAATGCAAAAGAGGGAAAAAAAATGCCCGCTTTTGAAATTGGGGAAATGTCATAAAACCAGGGGAGTAAGTATAAAATGTAATTCTTGGGCAAAGTGAGAAAAATATAATCAGTTTTCATTTCCACCCACCGCATCCCATAGTACCTACCCTTAGGACAAACGCTCAGAACAAACCTGTTACTCGGTTGTTTACCTATTTATTACCCTTCTGCCAATGTTTCTAAATGTTTCGGACTGCCTAAACCTTCCAGGACTAAAGGTGAGCTACATTAGTCTCTGTTCAGGAAAGGAGTGTACCTCATCTACCCAAATGAAAGGAACATTCCACAACTTCTGGCTTTATCTATTGCTACCTTCTGCCTTGTCTTGAAATACATCTAGAAGGAGGGGGAAAATATTTTCCTTCTCTTCAGGAAGAAAGGCTTTAACATCATGTTTTTAAAAGTAGCTTTTGCATCGGTATTTACCCAAAAGAGCCAAAACCTTATTTTATTTTTTTACAGGACAGGGAAAGAGAGAATCTTAAGCAGGCTCCACACTCAATACAGAGGCCTACGTGGCACTTGATCCCACAAACCTGGGATCATGACTTGAGCTGAAGTCGGGAGTTGGGATGCTCAACCGACGGTGCCAGCCAGGCACCCCAAGAATCCGAAACTTGTGGACAGGAATGTTCATAGGAGCTTTATTCATAATTACCAAACCCTGGAAGCAACCAAGCTGTCCACAAGGAGATGAATGGGTAAACAAACTGGGTGGTCCACCCAGACAAGGGGAAGTTAATTCAGCAATAAGAAGAAATGAGCTACCAAGTCATGAAAAGCCACAGAGGAACCTAAATGCATATGATTGAATGAAAGATGCCAATCTGAAAAGGGCTACGTACTGTGTGATTCCAACCATATGACCTCCTGGAAAAGGCAAAAACATGGAGGCAGTAAAAAGATCCGTGGTTGCCTGAAGGAGGAGGAGAAGAAGAGGTGGCCCATAATTTTCATAGGTGGCGAAGTTATTACGATGCTGACATCGGGCATTTGTCAAAATCCACAGAACTGCACAGGGTGGAGAGAACCCTAATGTAAACTATGGGCGTTAGCTAATAATAATGCATCAACATTGGTCCATCAATTCTAACAAATGTACTACGCTATCACAAGATATTAACCGGGAAAACCATGCGGAAGAGGGGTGGGAAGGCATGTGGGAACTCTACAGTTTCAGCACCATTTTTCTGTAACCCTAAAACTGCTCTAAAAAAAAAAAATAAAATCTATTAACTCTTTAAAAGTAGCTTTTGGATAGTTTTCTCCCCTCCTAGGAGATCAGTACTAGGAATGTTACCGCTACAAGCAAGTGCCTCACTCACGATGTTCACGTCGGGGAACCCTTACCATCTGAAATTAATTACGAGCCCCATTCGGCACAGTGGACCACTCAGACCCTCTGCCCAGCTCTTCAACAACTGACCCCAGAGACCACAAATATTCCCAGGAGACCACAAAATTGAGCGACATCTTCTTGAATAATAAGAGGGATGAATCTATCCATGAGGTTTTAGCGGTAGCATATTTCACTGCATCTTTTAAAAACAAACAAACAAAAATACTGGCAGGCCTCTGTTATCCAGAAAACCGCCCTGTGGTCCCTGTGAAAAGATGCTACTTACACTAGCCCCATCCCCGAGAACAAGATATCTGGCTCTGGTAAGCGTGAGATTTGCCATTTGGGAAGGAACGTTCTGACAGCGGACTGGTTCGCACTTGATGAGGGAGGCAATCCTCAATTTCACAGCAGTGTCCCTCGATCAGATTCATCACTTTATGGAGGGGAGAGAGAAGTAGGAAGCTCCTCCCACAGTCTTGCAGTGTGAGCGGGTCTTCCCTGTGGCTGGCAAACTGCAAGTTCGGAGTGAACTTAAGCCTCAGAAGAGAAGAGAAGGAAAGAAAGTGGTCCCTGGATGGCGGGAGCGGGGAGGGGGTGGTGAAGACAGCTTTTTCTTGGCCAAAGGGGCTTCAGAGAGGAGACAGAGAGAGGGGATGGGGCGTGGCCTAATACAAGGGGGCACCAGAGGAGGGGGTTACCTGGACAGTGCTGGGGCGGGGCGCCTGAGTCTTGAGAATTTACCAAAAGCAATTACTGTGTGTCTTGGGAACAAAGGAGGGAGCTTGGCCCAGAAAAGGCCACCAGGGGCCCAGGCACAGAGCCTTCTCTGGACACCGGGCTGTTCCAGGAGCAATGCCCAAGGGCCTCATCATCACAGAGCTCTGGAGACCTGACACCGGGTCTCAGTCTCTACTAAGCTTGGGGAAGGGGGAGACTGAGAGGGGTTGATGGGTGTTTCTCCGGAGACTGAGAGGGCCCGAGGGGAGAGCCCTAATCACCAGCCCTTTGTTCTAGTTTATTTCAAAAGCACAAGCTCCAACAGGCCGTGACTAGCAATTAAAGGTCCACCCACAGGCTACCAAGTGTGCCCCTCGCCTTCCTTCCCCCTGCACCCACCCACTCACCCAAACTCTCCTTGCATTTCTTGAACGATGGTAACCTCCAAACCTTCCAAGGTTTGGAGGCCAGCCGCCAAGAACTCCAGCCACAGCCCTCCCAGACAGAGGGGTGTGCTTTGGGGAGGGCTCTGTTGCCATAACAAACATAAGGGGTCCTGGCGCTCAGTGTGTGAGGAGAGGAGAAGCAGCCGCTGGGACCCTTCAGGGAAGGCGGCCAGGAGAGTACTAGGGAGGTGGAGAGTGGGCGTGTGTGCCTGCACAGGTGTGCCTGTGGGTGGCCATGTCTGCGTGCGCGTATGTGTGTGCACGGATGATCATTGTGTACTGGGCATGCATGTGTGTGTGCGTGCGTGTAGGCATGCGTGTGTGCACGTGAGCGGGCGTGAGGGCGTGCGTGTGGTGTTGCATGCATATGTGCATGTGTGCATGCTTGTGTGTGCATGCTTATGTGTACGTAGGTGAGCGTGTACACGCGTGCACACGTGAGCGCACTCGCGTGCACGCACATACACCCAGAACACTGGGGAGGAAGTGAAGGAAGGGGCTCTCCGCCGGCCTCCCCAAGGCCCTTTCCAGCCGGTACGGTCAAAGGTCAGGCCCCTAACAAACCTCAGGCCAAGTCACAGAGACCACAGGTGCCACTCGGGTGGAGACAAAAGATGGAAGTGAAGACATGAGCGCAAGGCGCCTCCAAGAGGGGGGCAGCGACCCAGGGCAGAGACGCTGAGCACAGTCTCGGCCCCAGACCTGGCAGCTGGAGACAAGGACCGACAGGCTCTCTAACTGACTGTCCCGTGGCCCTGGGCAAGTAGTTTAAACTCCGAGCATCTAATTCTGCTTTGAAAAATGGTGTCCCAAGAGTGGCTACCTGGCAGGGCCCTTAGCAGGAGGGAAACTGAGCCCCACTGTCTTGTGGCCACTCCCAGGCTAACCTACCATTGGCAGAGATAAGGATAATAAAGGTGCTAAGACCAAGTGCCCTCCTCTGGAGGAGAGCCCAGAAAAGACTTAAAAAGGTGATTAATTGGGTGATAAGCAAACAGCACTGGGGGCCATTAGCCCTCCACGGAAAGGTCAGAGAGAAAGAGCCCAGGGGGTGGCCAGAGCAAGCTCATATAGGATCAGGTCTGGAGGAGACATTGGTGCCTGTGGAGATTGATTTTAGCAATAAGCTAAGAATAAAGCATCCAAGGGGCGCCTGGGTGGCTCGGTCGGTTAAGCGGCCGACTTCAGCTCAGGTCACGATCTGGCGTTCCGTGAGTTCGAGCCCCGCGTCGGGCTCTGTGCTGACAGCTCAGAGCCTGGAGCCTGTTTCAGATTCTGTGTCTCCCTCTCTCTGACCCTCCCCCATTCATGCTCTTTGTCTCTCTTTTAAAAAAAAATTTTTTTTAAATAAAAAAAAAAAGAATAAAGCATCCAAGAAAAGCACTTAACTCCCCAAGGCCATAGGCATTTTGCAGGAAACGAGTTTTTGGGGGGTTAGGTTTATCTTCAAAAGCACTGTATTAAAAGCAAATGATTTCTTAATCACTGATTTACTTACAATATGGGCATTCTGATAAAACACAAGAATAATTTGTGAAGCACGTACCTGATTTATTTATTCAAAATGAAACCTTTATTGAATTCCTCCAATGCTCTAGATATGAACTGTTTATAAAGTGAAAGAGCTACTCACTCACTAAAAAGATGATACTCTACAAATTGGGACCTAAAAATAAACAAACTGGTACTAAGACAATGAAGAAACGCCCCCCCCCTTTTTTTTTGCCTTTTTTTTTTTTAAAGTTTATTTATTTTTGAGAGAGAGGGGGAGAGAACGAGCAGGGGAGGGCCCAAGAGAGAGGGAGAGAGTCCCCAGCAGGCTCTGCATTGAACCGACACCCAAGAGTTGGGACATTTAACCGACTGAGCCACCCAGGCGCCTGGAAACTCCTTTGATATTCTAGGGACGATATGGAATATTCCAGAATGAACTGGCTGCCAAAAAGCTTCCATCCCAGTGCTAACTCTGACACTAGCTGTAGTCATTCAACTGGCCTTCATTCATTCCACAAAGTCTTGCTGTATGCTTACTGGGCTGCATGCTGGGCTACCTGTGGCCTGTGCAGAAAACAGATACCAAACAAGAAAGCTACCGTTTGAAAAGTTTGGAAAGCAAAGTAGAAGTGCAGTGTGGGTCTAGGACCAGGGAGTTAGCCTGGAGAGCCTCCTGGAGGAGGTGATCTTAGAACAAGGACCTGAAGAATGAGCAGGGCAGGATGAGGTACTCCATACTTACTGCCTCAGTTTGGACACTTAACGTGAATGGACTAATTGAATCCTCATGACAACCACGTGAAGTGGATGACCCATTATCCCTATTGTGTAGAGAGGCACATAAGCCTGAGCGATTTGCCCAGGGCAGCTTTTAAGTGGCAGAACCAGCACGTGGGTGCAGGCAGTCTGGCTTCGGAATCAACGCCGCTGATCACCCTGCAACCCGCTCCATAAAGTTGCTGCGTTAGAGCTTTGTGAAATCTCATAGTTCCGATCCGATTTTTTAAACCCAGCTCAACACAAAACCTTTGCTAAATGTGACCAGCGTCTCCAGATATGTGCGGTCTCTCAGCAGAAGGCCCAGGGATCCCAAACAGTTGCTGAATGTAAGCAGAAGCCACCCCCTCCTCGTCCACCTTTCCTGCCCTCCCCTCTCCAAGAAAACCTGCAAGTTAAAAGAACTCAATGCCCCACCACTGCGTGGTGTGCCTGCTTCTTGTCAGGCCCAAGAGAACAAAGGAGTGTCCCTTCTCTTCCACCACATTCCTCTTGAGCAGAGAGGGCCCTTTCCCGATATTGATGAATGAGGAAGGTCACGGCCCTGGGAGTGGCAGTGTTGACGTACATCCAAACACAGGCTCGCACTCCCTTTGATCATGTGTCTCTCAGCCCTGGTCCTGCGGGCCCCCTCGGCTCCTCTCTTCCTGCTCAGGGATGGTGGTATTGTGTTACACTGTTACGTTTTGTCTGTAGGGTTTGATTGGACTTTGTTATTTTGAATGAACCGACGAATCTCAAATTAGCCTGTCCGCGGAATCACACTTTTCATTGACTGACGTTAAGAGTCAACGCTCTATATACAACAGGCAGATCATCAGGTTTGGGCACCGCGCTGGGCAAGCACGTTTGAGAGAAAGAAAAAAAATCGTTATATTTTAAACGTGGAGTTTTCTCAGGCCATCCTAACACGGAGTAATGAAGAAATCAGACCATACTCTACTTTTGTAAAAGTCAGCCACAGCCCTACGATAGCAAAAGACAAAGGAGCCCAGTATAAAATGAATTTCTCTGCCAGCTGCTAAGGGAATCTTGCTATATACAGCTTTAGTTTCCTTTTCTCTTTTTCTGCTTACAATATTTACATGATTTTTAAAGATTTCCTTCCTGTAAAGGATATTTCAGTAGTTCTGAGTAGACAATTAAATATTTAGATTTCATATCACAGGAAACAAGGGCTTTGCCAAGCATTAAGCTGACGAGAATACAAGGATATAGTATCAGCCTAATCAGGAACTGTGCTGTTAGAGCATCCTCTAACACACTAACCAAAAGCCCTTTAAATCACTGGACAGGCACAGTCACCAAAACTCACCCTAAATCCTTTTGGGATGATCCAGTCTATTTGCTCAGAAATCTTCCCACGAGGGACTCCCAGGGCATCTCTGAAATACCATACTCTTTTATTCATTTGAAGAATCTAACTTCAAAATAATTTATGAAACAACAGTTTCAAACAGAGAGGGAGGCAACAAACTGAGGGTTGATGGGGGGGGGGAATGGGTGATGGGCATCGAGGAGAGCACTTGTTGGGATGAGCACCGGGAATCACGGGAATCTACCCCCACAACCAAGAGCACACCATATACGCTGTGCATTAGCCAACGTGACAATAGATTACATTAAAAAAAAATAACTTAAAAATCTGGTAAATACAAAAAAGAAAAGAAAGAAAAAGAAATCCATTTCTTCTTTGCAGCCTACAGGACAGAAACTGCCACCATGGGAAAGGGCTACAGTAAAGGCTATACCAGCGGTGACTGGGTCATGTATGCTGTTAGTGGTACAGAATTTGGGAAAGTCAAGACATTCAGCTAGAGTCAGCCCATGAGTCTCGCCTGCACGATCATGTTCCTGTGATGTCTCCACCACCTAACCACCCACGTCCGTGCGCACTGGCGCTCATTAACATGATCGCCAGAGAGAAAAACAAAGGACTCCTCCCTCAACGACACCTATGTTTCCAAATTCCCCTAACTTTGAAAGATCTGAGCCTCTACCATCGCCGGCTTATGAACACCTTTCCAAGGACAGAGAAAGAAGGAGAATGTCAGAGATCAGAGGAAGAAAAGCACACCGTCTTTGCTATCAAAACATGATTAAATTCATTCCTTTGACGTCCTGACAGTAATTGTGCCGAGAGGGATGGGAATCTGTTAAAATGACTTTAAAAGCGTTGTTGAGAATTTCCTGCGGGAGAAGACGGTGAGCGTGCACTGGATTTCCCTTTGTTGTCCTCAGGATCCTGCGAAGCTGGGCGCTCAGCTGGTTTTTGACAGCTCAAAACCCTCGTAATGACACCCCGAGACCTGCAGAAAGCTTGGACCCCCCGTTCTATTTGCCACTCTGACCAGCAGAGTCAGTAATCCAAGCTGATTCATTCGTGAGGTCTCTGCCTTTGTCTCCTTAATAAACAAAGCCAGAACCAGGCACACTCACGGCCATTGTTCTCCTGCAAGGGCAGAGCTGTGACACGGCAGGCCGCGCCAGGGTATCGATGGAAAGAGCCACAAATAGTGTTATTCCCTTAAAATTTCCGAACGTTCCCTTCCCTGCTGACCGGAACTCAAAGAGTTCCAATGAGGCGTGATTTCGTGACAACATGTGTGACTAAGAAAACATGTGGGGCGCCTGGGTGGCGCAGTCGGTTAAGCGTCCGACTTCAGCCAGGTCACGATCTCGCGGTCCGTGAGTTCAAGCCCCGCGTCAGGCTCTGGGCTGATGGCTTGGAGCCTGGAGCCTGTTTCCAATTCTGTGTCTCCCTCTCTCTCTGCCCCTCCCCTGTTCATGCTCTGTCTCTCTCTGTCCCAAAAATAAATAAACGTTGAAAAAAAAAAAAAAAAAAAGAAAACATGTACGTGGAGAGACTGTCACCTCAGCGAGGAACTGATCTGCCTGAATGATGCCTGGCCAAGGCCCTGGAATCGCTCTGAGCCAGGGGACCTCCCCCACCACGTCCGCAGGCTTAAGCACCACGGGGTAGAGCATCCAATCCCATTAGTAAGGAAAGGCCCTCTTCACCTTGAAAGCCTACAAGCTCCGTTAATTCAAGGCCTAGAGCTGCTTTCTTCACTGATCAGAATATGAATGGCTTTCAAACACATAAAACGCACCGTTAGAAGCTGAATGTTTAAAAATATGTGTCTACTGGGGCCCCCGGCTGGCTCTGTCGGTTAAGCGTCCGACTCTTAATCTCTCTCAGCTCAGGACATGATCTTGAGGTTCCTAAGCCTGAACCCCCTGCCGGGCTCTGTGCTGACAGCGTGGAGCCTGCTGGGGATTTTCTCTCTCGCTCTCGCTCTCTCCCCATCTCTGCCCTTCTCCTGCTTGCAAGCAGAATTCTTCAAAAGAAGTAAAAACACATGTTCATGCTGTAACTTGCACATGAGTGTTCATAGCAGCATCGTTCATAATAGACAAAGGTACAAACAACCCCACAGCTGTTTGTTTCCTTTTATAAGAAACGTCCAGGGGCGCCTGGGTGGCGCAGTCGGTTAAGCGTCCGACTTCAGCCAGGTCACGATCTCGCGGTCCGTGAGTTTGAGCCCCGCATCAGGCTCTGGGCTGATGGCTCGGAGCCTGGAGGCTGTTTCCGATTCTGTGTCTCCCTCTCTCTCTGCCCATCCCCCGTTCATGCTCTGTCTCTCTCTGTCCCAAAAATAAATTAAAAATGTTGAAAAAAAAATTAAAAAAAAAAAAAGAAATGTCCAGAGCAGGCAAATCCACAGACAGAAAGTAGATTAGTGGTTGCCAGGGGCTGGCAGGAGGCGGGAATGGAGAGTGGCTGTTGATGGGTACAGGGTGTCTTTTTTGGAGTGATGAAAATATTCTAAAATGAGTGGCAATAGTTGCACAATTCTGTTACGATGCTAAAAATGTCTGAACCGTACGCGTTAAAATAGTGACTTTCGTGGTATGTGAATTGTACCTCAATACAAAACAATTTTTAAACATGGGGCACCTGGGTGGTTCAGCTGGTTAAGTGTCTGACTCTTGGTTTCGGCTCAGGTCATGATCTGACAGTTTTGTGAGGCTGAACCCCAAGTCAATCTCTGCCCGGGCAGCGTGGAGCCTGCTTGGGATTCTCTCTCTCTCTCTCTCTCTCTCTCTCTCTCTGCCCCTCCTGTGCTCACACTGTCTCTGTCTCTCTCAAAATAAATAAACTTTTATAAATAAATAAATAAATAAAATGATAATCAATTAAATGTGACCCTAAGTTTTCTCAACAGCCCAGAGTAATTACTGATTATAATTGCAAGAAGGAAGAAGTATGAATTTATTGGTAAAGTCAACATTTTCTTGGGGGTAAAAAAGGGCACTTTTTAAATATTTTTCTTTCTTTTGCTTTCATTGTATTTTAATACAGCACTAAAAATAGGCCCCCACCACCCACGGCAACATTGCTAGGCATGCTATTTCCATTCACTTTTCCTTGTGGAGCTCCCCCTCAGGAGGGAACAGACTGTTAAAAAAAAAAAAAAAAGTTTGACTTTCATAATCATTTGCAAGGTTAGTCTGGCTCATGAGACACACCCCTTACTTTCAAGAGCAAATTCACAATTTAAACGGTGATTCAAGGGGCGCCTGGGTGGCTCAGTCGGTTGAGCATCAGACTTCGACTCAGGTCATGACCTAACGGGCTCGTGAGTTCGAGCCCCGCGTCGGGCTCTATGCTGACAGCTCGGGAGCCTGGAGCCTGCTTTGGATTCTGTGGCTCCCTCTCCCTCCCTGCCCCTCCCCTGCTCATGCTCTGTCTCTCTCTCAAGAAAAAAAAAAAAAAAAAATGGTGATTCAGTTCTGTTGAATAAAACAGCTACTACCATATGTAAAGCAAATACAACGAAAGCATCATGCGCAGCACCAGCTGAAAAACCATCCCATGCCACCTTAACATTGATTCAAGCAGCCAACACTTACATGTATGGACCCAGCACTGTTCTCAGCACTTTTCATAGATTAACTCATTGCATTCTCTACACGGACCCTTACAACAACCATGAGACAAGGCATCATTCCTCTTCCCATTTGACAGAAGAAGAGACTGAAGTTCAGAGTGGTGAAGTAACTTGCCCAGGGTCACACAACTGTGGAGGGGTAGAGCCAGGATGCAAACCCTGGCACCCTGGTTTCAGAGGTCACTCTTTCCACCCCACGATGGCACACAAAACAATCCCCCGACACAAAAATCCGGAGACGGTGCACAGCGTGCTGCAACAATTCAGCCTTGCCGAGAGCGCACTGACCCGCTGTGCCGTCCGCTCAGCACAGGGTCGGTGATCGTGAGCGTGGCACGGCCCTTACCTGTGGACCACCCCAGCCCGGTGCAGGTGCTCCACGGCAGAGATGAGCTGCCGGATGTATCTGCGGGCTTCAGACTCCTCTAGCCGCTTCTTCTCATAGATCTTGTGCATCAGGTTGCCTCCAGGGCACAGCTCCATGACCAGGTAGTAGCTATTCTCCGTCTCCAAGATATCAAGGAGCTGGGTGATGTTGGGGTGGCGGATCATCTGCTGAATCTGCCCCTCTCGCCGAAGGTTTTTGGTGACGTAAGTGTCCTTTTTGGCTCTCTTCTTGTCAATGACCTTTATGGCCACCTGAGGAGACACCGAGAACATGGCTGTTGTCAGACGCTGCAAAGGTTATTCCCTAACTAGGCACAAGAACCCTAGGAAAATACATAGCTACTCCTCTGTACCGGGGGGAAAACCCCCTCATCTAAAAATAGCATCCAGGGGAAAAAAAAAAAAAACGAAAAATGTAACATCAGGAACCAGACCCGATTATTGAGGAACAGAGTGAAATTCACTTAGGCCAACTTGGACGGTCTGGAAGGCTCAGTGAAGAGTCAGTGTCAAACTTGGTTATCCCCGGCGTGAAATGCCAAGTTCCAGCCCAGCCAAGGGCCTCTCCTGGCTCCCTCTCAGGCTGAGCCGTCATCCATCCGGGGGCTGGGTTCCCCCCCAGGCCTCCACTTCTGACAGTCACATCTGCCCTCATCTTTTGTTCTGGGTGGAGGACGCAATGCCCTCTCCTTCCACCCGCCACGGAAGAGCATCCTCTTCTTTCCCTTGGCGAGCCATGGCTCACGTTAGCTCTTGGCCCCTATGTCAGGGTGCAGCCAGTTGGTGGCCCGCCATTGTGTCTCAGCTGCCCACAGGACACCGCTCCTGGGTCACTGCCCTCACAAGCAACGTGTCACAGGCACAGACCCTCCAGCCTCCTGCAAAGGCAGGGAAAGAGGGACCGGGGTGGAGATGGTCTTTCCCAGCCAAATCTGCACCCCTTCCCTTTGGCGGGCTTCACCTCTCTGCTCACCAGCTCACCAGGCCCTAAAACACACCCCTGTTTTTGCCCTCTCCCGTCTTCACTCCTCTCGCTAGGAGACCAGTCGCTGACATCATGTCGCTTCCTCCTGCTGATGCCTCCTCACCTGTCCTTCCTCTGTTCCCATGCCACCGGCCGGGCTCATTTAGGACTGTGCCTCCTGTCCCCCAGACGGACCATCTCTGTGACTCAAAGTTTTTTGGGACATTCCCAAAGCAAGGGACATTCCTGTGCAAGGCTCTCAAGCCAGGGGCCCCACAGGACAAAAAAGAGTGGGTTTTCCACTTCTATTTATTTCCTTTTTTTGTGATTGTACTTTGTCACTTTCATAATATACCCCATATATTGCTACCAAGTTATGACACAGATAAAAAAACATAAATGATTGAGGGGCGCCTGGGTGGCCCAGTAGGATAAACATCCGACTCTCAATCTGGGCTCAGGTCATGATTTCACGGTTGAGGGGGATGTCGTATCCAGCTCCGTCCTGACAGTGAGGGGCCTGCGTGGGATTCTCTCTCTCCTTCTCTCCACCCCTCCCCTGCGCTTGCTTGCTTTCTCTCTCAAAAATAAAGAAATAATAAACAAATGAATGCTTGACTGATAGATGATTGATAGATAATATTTATAGTGAGCTGCTCAAATGTTACTTCTTGACTCAGGTTTGTGATTAAAAACTAAATGAGGGGCGCCTGGGCGGCTCAGCTGATTAAGCGTCCAACTCTTGATTTCAGCTCAGGTCATGATCTCACAGTTCGTGGGATCAAAACCCATGTGGGGATCTGCACTGACAGCATGGAGCCTGCTTGGGATTCTCGCCCTCTCTGCCCCTCCCCTGCTCATTCGCACTCTGTCACCCTCTCCTCTCTCAAAACAAAACAAACATTAAAAAAAAAAAAAAAAACTAAAAAACTAAACTAAAACAAAGTCCAGTCACCTGGACTATGACATCAATGTCCTACCTCTTTTCCTGGCTCCCTAAAGTCACTCTATGCTCTGCCTCAAAATCCATGGGTCTGGAACTCTGATTTCTTGCTTAAAGCTCTTGGGGGCTCACTGCTGTCTGCAGGGCAAGGTCCACACTCCCTGGCCCAGCACTCAAGCTTCTCCGTCTTGTCAGACACTGCAAGCAAAGGTTATTCCCTAACTATTCACAAGAACCCTAAGAAAGTGCTACTTCCCTGTACCAGGAGAAACACCTTATCTAAAATGGCATCAGGGGCGCCTGGGTGGCTGAGTCTAAGTGTCCGAATTCGGCTCAGGTCATGATCTCACGGTTCGTGAGTTCGAGCCCCACACTGGGCTCTGTGCTGACAGCTCAGAGCCTGGAGCCTACTTCAGATTCTGATTCTGTGTCTTCCTCTCTCTCTCTGCCCTTTCCCCACTCATGCACTCGCTCGCTCTCTCTCCCTCTCTCAAAAATAAATAGGCATTAAAAAATTATTTAAATAAATAAATAAATAAATAAATAAATAAATAACATAGCATCAGGGGATGGCCTGGGGGCCAGTCTCCTCACTCTCCTGAACACACACTGGGTTACTCTCCGAGCTTGAGCCCAGGCCACCCCTCACCCAATCGGACGCCCCAGTCCTTGAGCCACTAACTCAAATCCCACCTCCCTCCCAGGGGGTGCTTCAGCTCTCTTTCTCTTGTGCCCACCATAGCCACCATCTGAGGCCTCATTCAAAGCACGCGGCCCTTGAAGCAGGAACCACGTTCCTCCCATCATGCATAACACTGCATAAACAGTGCGGGACCAGCCGGAGCAAATCACTGAACCTTTTTTTGTTTTTAACCACGGAAGCAAAAATAGCTGCCAAGACCTTAATCTATTATCTCTTCTGGACAGCAGAGTGTCATTTATATTTTAGTAAAATTTTTAAATTGACATGCAACATCACAGTAGTTTTAGGTATACAACATACACTGATTTGATATGGCGTATGTACCACAAAATGATTACCACGAAAAATTTGGTTAACATCCATCACTACACACAGTTACAACTTGTGTATGTGTGTGTGAGTGTGATGCGAACTTTTTTTAACATTTATTTTTGAGAATGAGAGCAAGTGAGGGAGGGACAGAAAAAGAGGGAGACAGAGGATCCAAAGCAGGCTCCATGCTGACAGCAGAGAGCCTGATGCGGGGCTTGAACTCACAAACTCATGAACCATGAGCTCATGATCTGAGCCGAAGCGGGAGGCTCAGCCAACTGAGCCACCCGAGCACCCCTGTGATATAAACTTTTAAGATGCTCTGTGTCAGCAACATGCAGATATACGATACGGTATCGTTAACGATAGCCACCATGCCATATGTGACATCCCTAGCCTTATTTATCTTATAACTGGAAGTTTGTGCCTTCACCCATTTTGATGGGGGTTTTCAGGTCTTTAATCCAAAGATATAACTAAGAAAGACAATCAGCCAATAGGGATGCAATCCTCCCACAGAAGTTAAAGTTACACTCAGGCTGTAGTTTGGCCCCCACAAGTAAATGTTAGACTGAAAGCTGTAAAAACTGTACTCAAAAGATAAAGAAAAAAGTATATATACACATATATACGCACATCCATGCATGTGCACACACGTACATGTGCATAGACATACACAACCACATATACACGCGTGTATGTGTGCGCATACGTACATGTAATATAGCCACTGTCTTGTGGGGGTGGAGAGAAAGAGCGATGCTGAAAAGTACAATTAGACTCTGTCTTTGCTTGTGGCTTTGCTTGCAATGGTTTAAAAATGACACCCTTTGGCAATGAAATTCTTAAAAGTACTATGAATGAACAATAGTCTGAAAGCCCGGCGGTAATACAATCTGCCTTTTTCAACAGAGCACACAATGGTTATTAGGATAATTTACTTAGCTCTTTAATTGCCTGTAGTCGATTATGTAACGGCCACCCAAAGACTTTAAATCCTAATCCCCAGAACATGTGAATATGGCCTTATTTGGAAAAAGTGAAGGATTTTGAGATGAGATTAACCTGGACCATCTGAGCGGGCCCTACATGGCAGCACAAGTGTCCTTATAAAATAAGGGGGGTGGGAGGGGGGTTCACACGAACACACAGAGGAGAAGTCTGCGTGAAGGAGGATGGCCCACAAGCCAAAGAATGCCGCAGCCACCAGAGTCATCGGACGGAGCACGGCCCCCTCAACACCTTGCTTTTTGGGTCCAGTGAAACGGATTTGGGACTTCCAGGCTCCAGAACTGTGAGAGAATCAATTTCTGTTGTTTTAAGCCCCCGAGTTGGTGATGCTTTGTGACAGCGGCCCCAGGAAGCCAGCACGCCACATGTGCCCCACTGTCATTTGGTATCTTGGTTTCCACGTTCTGTGGCTTCTGAGAGCCCCTCGGTGAAGACCCCTGAGCCCGAAAGCCACCTCATTAATGCCCCTCTCCATTTCCACACACCACCTTATCCCTGGGCTTTTTAATCCACCCCCTAAACTTACCAACCACGCCTCGATAATACTGAAAATGGAATGTTTAACCAGCTTCATCTGTAACAACTAACATGGGAAACACTGAACGGGAAATTAAGGAAAAGGCAGTCAACGATCAGCAAAGGAAGGCATCTAATTTAATTTGATGGTAATCGGACATTTGCAGGCAGAGTAGATCTAATGCTGATTCTACAAGGTTGAAGCTTGGCATGGTGATGGGTCTCTAGCCGAAAGGATGAACTGCTTCAGTCAGGCGAGTTTTAAAAAGTAAAAATTAAATGTGTGCAGACTCACTCAGGACCAAGTCCAAGGACCCCAACTGGAAGGGTGTGTTTGGGGAAGGGGGTTGGGGGGGGGGGGCAGGGAGTGATGTCAAGGGAGCGTGGCAGCCTGGATGTCACCGTGAGCAGCACATCAAGAGAAACAATTCTGCTGTGAAAGGTAAATCAAACAGCTCCAGATCGTCAACAGACTCAAGATGCAAAGCTTCTCGAAATTTACAAAGGCCTCCGTTTTCAAAGATTGCCGCCATGTTTCCAAGACGTGCAGCCGAGTCTCACGGTGGTGCAAACATCAGAGCAAGACTAACACGGCTCCCGTGAGCCACAGTTGAAAACAGATTATTCACCAACTTCTCTCATTAATTAAGAAATCGCATTTCTCACAACATGGCAACTCCCACCCTCTTCCCCACCCCACCCTGCTCCCACCAAAAAGAAAAAAAAAAAAAAATGCCTATCAGTGACGAGTAAGATCAGCAAATTTAAATGGCTAAGCTCCTGAGGCGTTCGGGTGGCTCAGTTGGTTAAGTGTTAGACTGTTGATTTCGGATCAGGGCACGATCTCACCGTTCGTGAGTTCGAGCCCCGAGTGGGGTTCTGTGCTGACAGCACAGAGCCTGCTTGCCCTCCAACACAGAAAAGGGGGAGGAGCACAAGCATTGGGATCCCAATCCATCAGGAGGAAGACAGGTACAGAAAGGAGTTCGTGCTTAATGGCATGTAGGAGGGGAAAAAAAATCCAACACTGAATTTTACTCAGAATGAGGGACGCGCAAAGGCATCTGACCCCGCCGCGGCACACGCTGGGACCTAAGATAATGTGCAGAAAGCGCTCAGTACGATGTCTGACACATAGTAAGTGCTCCTTAAATTGGCGCTCTTACTAGTGTTACCATTCTACATTCACGGAAGCAGCCTGTAGAGAGAGGGTGGAAAAGCACTCCAGTTTGGTTCAGCTCAGAAAAAAAAAAAAAAAAATGTGCATTTCCCTCCCCGGCAGATTAAAAAAGAAGCCTGAACCCCATTTCAGTGTCCCGAACTCTCCGGAATAGAGCTGCTTTTAAATCCCGAGGCAGTGGTTTAATATCAGCCTACTTCTCTCATCTTCTTTAAATATTGACTTAGTTGAGACTGTCTACATAGGATCAGCGTTAACAGGATTTAAAATTCATCCCTTCATCCCCGATCCCCCTCCACTGCCTTTAAAATTCATGACGCTCAAACACATCAAGAATCACACATGTGTCTAATCTCTAAAATGAAAAGACAGATATAAAATGGATCTTCCATAGGAGTAAGAAAAAGAATGCGGACCACAGACCCCCTCTTTAATACCACAGAAACACACATGTATGTCCCCCACGTCTTATCCGTTCTGCGGTGTGTGCTGTGTTTTTGAAAGTTCAGCCTTTCTTTAATCACAGTGCTATTATACCATAATGTTTTAGATAATCAGAAGGCACAGGGAGTAAGAGGCCATGACCAACTGAATTTTCTTATTACATGGAAATTAGCCAAAAAAAAAAAAAGGAGCTTTCTTCCAGAATGCTTTGGTTTCCTTTTTTTTTTATGTTTTAATTAAAAAAAATTTTTTTTTAATGTTTTTATTTTTGAGAGAGAGAGAGAGAGAGAGAGAGAGACAGAGTGTGAGTCGGGCAGGGGAGAGAGAGGGAGACACAGAATACAAAGCAGGCTCCAGGCTCTGAGCTGTCAGCACAGAGCCCGACACAGGGCCCTAACTCACAAACCATAAGATGATGACCTGAGCCAAAGTCGGATGCTTAACTGACTGAGCCACCCAGATACCCTGCTTTGGTCTCTTAATGAATAATTTACATTAAACTCAAAAGACTCTTTCCTTCTTCAGCAGACATTTATCAAGCACCTAAAATGTATCTGGCACTGTTCCATGTGCCAAGCGCACACTAAGGAAGGGACACGGGTCTTCGGGCTCTTTCACGGGGATAACTCAGATCCTTTGGAGTGGTTCAAGATCACCGTCTGTTACGGACTGAATTGTGCTCCCCCGCTGCAAAATTTGTATGTTGAAGCCCTAACCCCCAAGGTGACTATATTTGGGAAAAGGGAGGTAATTAAGGCTAAATGAGATGATAAGGGTAAGGCCTTAATCCAACAGGACTGGTGCCCATATAAGAAAATGAAGAGGGGCGCCTGAGTGGTTCAGTCGGGTAAGCATCCGACTCTTGATTTTGGCTCAAGTCATAGTCTCACAGTTCATGGGTTTCAGCCCTGCATCAGGCTCTATGCTGCCAGTGCAGAGCCTGCCTGGGATTCTCTCTCTCCCTCTCTCTACCCTGCTGTGTATGCAGTCTCTCTCAAAATAAATAAATAAACTTTTTTTTAAAAAGAGAGAAAAGGAGGGGAAGAGAGGGGTCCCCGGGTGGCTCAGTCGCTTAAGCGTCTGACTTCAGCTCAGGTCATGATCTCACAGTTCATGGGTTTGAGCCCCGTGTTGGGCTCTGTGCTGACAGCTCAGAGCCTGGAGCCTGCTTCGGATTCTGTGTGTGTATGTGTGTCTCAAAAATAAATTAGCATTAAAAAAAAAAAAGGAGGAAGAGATACCAGAGATATCTCTCTCTCTGCACATGCACAGGGGAAAGGTCACATGAGGACACAGCAGGAGGACGGCCATCTACAAAGGAGTAGGTCTCACCAGAAACCAACCCTACTGGCACGTGATCCTGCATGTCCAGACTCCGGGGCTGAGAGACTATAAGTGTGTGTTGTTTAAGCCCCCAGTGTGTGGGGTCTGGTTATGGCAGCCAAGAGGACCACCTAACCATCCAAGCATCACGTACTACCACGGGGTTCCCTCATCCTGCAGGAGAATAAAAAGGTAGAGCCAAGGGCTCCCGTCCCTTCCCCGAGGGCTGGAGCCAGACCTCACAGTTCCTGGCGTGATCTCCGCCGCTTTCCACACCGCGGCGGGTGACAGGGTGGCGCAGCCTGGCAGCCTGGCAGCCGGGCCTGCGGGCTCGGGGGCCGGGAGCCTGGACTCCAAAGCCGGTCTCTGCCACTTGGTAGGTTGAACCTCTCTAAGCCTTAGCGTCCTCACTTTTTAAAACGATGCAGGGAGGGCCACTAACGCACACCTCACAGGGATGCTGGAGAAATGAGCGAGGCCACCCAGGGTGTTGAGCACCAGCCGCGCTCAGGAAAGCCCTCGGGAAGCGATCGCTGTTAGGAGCTGCATTTTTGTGCGAGACGAGGAGGAAGAAGACGCAGAGGCACCCAGCCCCACGGCTCCCTGGTCCTCACCGCAGGTCTGGGGCCCTCAGACCACCAGTCAGGAGGTCAGAGCAGTGCCTCCTGCTTCTCCCCATGGCTCAGCCTTCCCAGCCTCCCCCCACCCCCCCCCCGCCTCCTCCCTCCTTCCCAGCCTCCCGCCCCCACCCTCCTCACTCCTTCCCAGCCTCCTGCCCCCAGCCTCCTCCCTCCCTACCAACATGCCATCCACCCACCTCTACTTCCAGCCCCTCCACTTCCACGCGCTGTGTATTCACACCCCCAACACCTATGCCCTGCTCGCCTGTTTCCCGAGCGCTGACTGCCTGTGGGCACCTCCACCGCCCCTCCTGGGTCGCCTCCCCCTACCCCTGCCTGGAATTCCCTCCCACACAGCACTCTTCCCTGGCCAGGACCCACTCCCTCCTTCTCCACCCCAGACTGGCTCAGGTCACCGGTGCTTCCCCAGCTGTCATGCTCATCACACACACTTAACGGTTTGGGACACCTTCACTGGAATCTCCCAGAAGGCAGCAGTTGTATCTGGTCTCCTCACTTTTGTGTTCCCAGCTTCTAGGTCAGTGCATGGCTCATGGGGAGCTCTTGAGGGAGAAAAAGGGAGGGAGAGAAGGAAGGAAAGATGGAAGGTGGGGAGGAAAGGAGGGAGAGAGGAAGGAAGGAAGGAAGGGAAGAAGGGGGAGGGAGGGAAGGAAGGAAGGAAGGAAGGAAGGAAGGAAGGAAGGAAGGGGGAAGGAAGGAAGGAAGGAAGGAAGGAAGGAAGGAAGGGGAAGGGAAGGGAAGGGAAGGGAAGGGAAGGGAAGGGAAGGGAAGGGAAGGGAAGGGAAGGGAAGGAAGGAAGAGAAGGGGGAAGGGGAAGGGGAAGGGGAAGGGGAAGGGGAAGGGGAAGGGGAAGGGGAAGGGAAGGGAAGGGAAGGGAAGGGAAGGGAAGGGAAGGGAAGGGAAGGGAAGGAAGGGAAGGGGGGAAGGGGGGAAGGAAGGAAGGAAGGAAGGTCCGACCAGTCTGCCACAGGTGGTCAGTATGGTGACCTCTTGGTAACATCTACTCCCGCCTTGGGTAGGTGTAACCTCGCCAGTCCTCCCCGCCCTCAGCTAGGATACGGGCAGACCAAAATCCTTCCCTTCAACCGTTAAAATGATAAGACGTGATGCCACCTATGGGCGTGTTTCAGCTTCTGTGTGACTGATGCAGAGACACAGACTTCCCCCCCCCCCTTGGAGAAATGGCACCTTCTCTGAGAGGCTTCCCAGACCTGCCTGATTCCGGCCGTGCGCCCGCACTCTGCCCCCACCGGGCACTCACAGTCCCCTTCCTCTGTCTCTTCACAGGCCGTCGCTCCTTTGCAGCACAACATTCTCCCCCCTCCAGGCCCCCTTCCCAGACTCTGGGATCAGCCCTGCTGGACCCCTTGCACCTTTTTCCAAGCCTCATCCTGTTCTTGGAGCCCTCTTCTAGAACCTCCTTCTTGGCCCCAGCCCCACTATCACCTCAAACGGTGGCTTGCCTTGCAGGCCCAATGTCTGGCACAGCGTCAGGAACACAGGAGCTCAATAAACATGGACCAGAGTAACGACACGGCCGATGTGTGTGCAGGTTAAGGGAAGAAGGAGGGAGGGAGGGAGGGAGGGAGGACAGACGGCTGCCGCCATTACCTGTGTGACTTGTGGATGCCACTGCAGCCAGGACAGAAGCCATATGACTTAGATTAAATGGCAATGAAAGCAGATCAGAGGACGCTGAACAGAGTATCCCTAGTGGCCCTTTCTGGGTGAGTCAGAGAGAGAAAATGAAAGCCCGGGCGGCTGCCAAGCTAAAGGCAGCGGACTGACATCCCCTGCTCCAGCGTGGACTGGAACCGTCCCACCACCCTACTGCATAAAGTCCTTTCTGGCTTCCTCAGCGTCTGGCTGAGTATGGAGAAGTCACCAGGGAGAACCCTGGAGAGGCGCCACAACCAGCGTTAAAGCGTGGCATTCCAGCCCAGAAGAGCCGTCACTTTTGCCAGCCACCCCCCTGTGCCACCCTACGACGTCAGCCCAACACCTAACTCTGGCCTGTGCACCTGCCTGCTAGCCTCTCTCCCCCCTGCAAACTTGTCTCCCATCTGTCACCTTCTCGAGAGCAACTAGTCTGGGGGAACAGGAAAGCTCCCCCAAATTCAGGACCAACCCCCGCTTCTCCTAGAGGAAGGAGCCAAAGAGCCAAGGATGCCCACGGGTCCCCATCAGGCAGCCAGCTCGCTCTCTGACCTCGCCTCCCCCCGGCGTCCCTCCTGTTCCCTCAGCACACCCACCGCCTCCTAGCTCTTCAGATGCGACAGGTGTATTCCCAGCTGGGGCCACATGCTGACCCCCTCGCTTCCACGACTTTGCTGAAATGTCCCCTCCCAGAGACGCTTCCCTGATTCACCTGTTTACAGCCACAGCCAGCTGCCACTGACAATCCCCTTCCTCCGGCCCATTCTCCCCCCTTAGCGCTGGTCACCCCTTAAATCCTACCCAGCTCACTGACAGCATGTGGAATCTGCCTGGCCCTTGAAAGCCCCAGAAAGGAAGGCACGTCCTCTGTCTCCTTCACGGACATGCTCTCAGCATCCAGAATAGTCTCTGGCACATAGACAGCACTCCAGCATTTCTTGAATGAATGACTGAATGAATGAATGATGACAAGTTGCAGTTGGAAGAAAAAGATTCTATTAAAACTACCAGAATCTGTTACAGACTGAATCGTGTCTCCCTGCCAAATTCATTTGTTGAAGGCCTAACCTCTCATGTGACTCTAAAGGGACAGGGCCTTTACAGAGGTAATGATAAGTGAACGAGAAAATAGGAGTGGAGCCCTAATCCAACAGGACTGGTGTCCTTATAAGAGGAAGAGGCTGCCCAGGGGGCTCAGTCATTAAGCATCTGACTTTGGCTCTGGTCATGATCTCACGGTTCGTGTGTTTGAGCCCTGCACTGGATGAACACAAGCCCCGCTTCTCTCTCTCTCTCTGCCCCTCACTCACTTGTGCCCTCTCTCTCTCAAAAAAAAAAGAAAGAGGAGGAAGGGAAGGAGGAGGAGGAGGAGGGGAGGAGGGGGGGAGGAGGATGGAGGAGGAGGGGGGAGAAGGGGGGGAGGAGGATGGAGGAGGAGGGGGAAGGAGGAGGAGGGGGGAGGAGGAGGAGGGGGGAGGAGGAGGGGGAGGAGGAGGAGGGGAGGAAGAGGAGGGAGGAGGGGGGAGGAGGAGGAGGGGGAAGGAGGAGGAGGGGAGAGGAGGAGGGAGGAGGAGGGGGAGGGAGGAGGGAGGAGGAGGGAGGAGGAGGGAGGAGGAGGGAGGAGGAGGAGGAGGGAGGAGGGGGAGGAGGAGGAGGGGGAAGGAGGAGGAGGGGAGAGGAGGAGGAGAGGGGAGAGGAGGAGGAGGGGAGAGGAGGAGGGAGGAGGAGGAGGGAGAAGGAGGAGGAGGGAGGAAGAGGAGGAGGAGGAGGGAGGAGGAGGAGGAGGGAGGAGGAGGAGGGAGGAGGAGGAAGGAGGAGGAGGGAGGAGGAGGAGGGGAGAGGAGGAGGAGGAGGAGGGGTGGAGGATGAAGAGGGGAGAGGAGGAGGAGGGGGGAGGAGGAGGAGGGGGGAGGAGGAGGAGGGGGGAGGAGGGGAGAGGAGGAGGGGGAGGAGGAGGGGAGAGGAGGAGGGAGAAGGAGGAGGAGGGAGGAAGAGGAGGAGGAGGAGAAACACCAGGGGTTCACGAGCACAGAGAAAAAAGGCCAGGTGAGGGCACAGAGAGAAGGCAGATGTCTGCAAGCCAAACAGGCCTCGGGTGAAACCAAACCTGCCAGCACCTTGATCTTGGACTTCCAGCCTCCAGAACTGGGAGGGAATAAGTGTCTGCTGTTTAAGGCCCCTGCCTGTGGCATTTTGTTACAGCGGCTCTAGCAGAGTAACACAGAACCTTCACGAAAGTGATTAGTAATAACAGAGCGGCTTACTTTGTAAATCGCATTAGGACAGTCAAGTCTGGGTGGCGCTGCTGGACGAAGCAAATCGGGCAGCTGGAGGGGCTGCCCCGAAAGCCATGAAAAAAATGACAAGGGACAGAGGGCTCTGAGGCTCCAGGCTCCAGCCCAAGCCTGAGTGGATGTAAAAAGGCTGAAAACTGTGGTGATTAGCATGACCCAGTGGGAAATTCTGAAAATAAAACTGGTTTCACGCCTTCTTCCCAGGAAAACGATACACGTAAATGCATCCGAGTGGAACGTGCGTCTGTGTGGAGGATACTTATTTAACAGAAAGCAGAAAATATCCTTTGCCGGCTTTATAATTAATTTCAGGGTTGCTCCAATTCACAGAGAGACGGTGCTAGACAGCAAACACACATCGCTGTCTTTTATAGGGGCCCATTAATTGCTGCTCTTTATGCAGTGGAGCGCGACAGCTCCTGACCCCTGGCTCCCCACCGGCCAACCTCCCGCTGCTGTGCACTAAAATCTGTCTTCTTGTAAATGAGGGGGAAAAAGTTTCCGTCCCCAATTTAAACAACAGAGCTCATTAGGACTGATTTGGCAACCCTAACAGAACCCGGCGCCGGGTACGGGTAAAGAGCTGAACTCTGGCTGAAGAAAAAAAACAAAGTCAGCTCGCCAGGCACGCCTACCCCACGGGGCTCTGAAGCCACTGTCACTGGGATTCTCTGTGCCCAGGCGCCAGCTCCAGTTCGGAAAGCAAATCACGTCCCGACGCCCTAGAAACATCCTTCTGGTGGGAAAAACCAGAAACTGGGTTCCTGCAAGGAAGGAAAAAGGCAAACTGGAGAATTTTCAGACGGCAAGGTGCACTGGGAAGCTGCATACCCATGTGAGCAGGAGCTGCACAACTGGAACTCTTATCAAAAGCCCATCTATGTAGACAGAATGCACATGCTTCTTTGTCATCAAAACAGATTTATCATCCACAGGATAAAAGTGACCCCGAATTCCATGCCCAGAGTTCCCCACAGCTCAGGAATCTTAAAGGGAGATGAAGTAGGAATTAAAACAGGTAGTGCTGGGGGGCACCTGCGTGGCTCAGTCGGTCAAGCATCCAACTTTGGCTCATGATCTTGCGGTTCATGGGTTCGAGGCCCACGTCGGGCTCTGTGCTGACAGCTCAGAGCCTTGAGCCTGCTTTGGATTCTGTGTCTCCCTCTCTCTCTCTGCCCCTCCCCCCGTTTACACTCTGTCTCTCTCTCAAAAATAAATGAACATTAAAACAAAAACAAAAACAGGTCGTGTTAAAAGCATTTCTCCTTGGTTTTGGAAAATGGTCAAAAGGCCCAGCTCAGGAACAGATTATAAGTTTTTTGACACCGCATATAATTCATCTTGGCATTCCCCAGCATGCCTGGCTCCTGAAAGGCCAAATATATTGAATCGATAAATACCTAGGTTAAAAAACTAAAAATACCCAATTGTCTCAAATTCCCTTCGACTCTGATCCCCCAGCATCCCCTTTCTGCTGCATTTCTCTTCCAGTTTGGCCCCGTTTTTAATTACCCAGAATATAAGCTGGTGACAGTGGAGAGAAAGCCTCAAATTACATCATCTAAAAGCAAACAGATACATGAATCCAAAAGATAACGGGGTTGGTTCGGCATGACTATCCCCGGCCAACGATCGCTGTCAATGTGCCGAGAAGAGCATCCTTCCTACTGCCTGTGTGGACAACCTGCCCCCCAGCCCCCCTGACCAGCCTCTCCAAAATCACACTTGTCACTGTTCTCTGTGCTCCTGTCACGGAGGCCATCATCATCCTCATTTGTTGCCTGAGCAGTTGACTCTTCCCCTGCCCTCTCTCCCAGCAACCAGTCACCAAGTCTTCCAGAAGGTTCCTTCCCTGCCATGTCTACTGGTCTGGCCAGCCTTCTAAGGGCTTCCACACACTCTTTCTGGGCTGCCCCCTTCTCTACATTGAGGCATTAGAGTTTTCTTTCTAAGAATGGTTATGATCATCTGCTGTGTTCAGAGACCTTTAAAATAAACTTGATTCCTTAATGAGAAATTGAAAAATCCTTCTTGATCTGGCACCAGCCCCTCCTTACTTTCTTTTTTTTTTTTTTGAACATTTTATTCCAACCATCCTACCAACTTTCACTGACCCAGCCACTTTCAGTCCAATATTTTCACATAATAGTCACAGTGAGACACAGTGAGACCACAGTGAGTCCTTAAGGTCTTGGTTGTTCTCTTCTATTATTTATTTTGATAAGACGCCTACCAGAGAATAAGCCATTATTAAGTATGTAGTTCAGCGGCATTAAGTATGCTCATATTTGTTGTGCGGACATCACCATCATCCATCTCCAGAACACTTTTCATCTTGTGAAACTGAAACTGCCAGTCTCTTCAAAAAGTGGTGCTGGGAAAACTGAACAGCCACGTGCAGAAAAATGAAATGGAACCACTTTCTTACAACACACGCGAAAATAAACTCAAAACGGATTGAGGACCCAAATGCGAGACCTGAAACCATAAAAGTCCTTAGAAGAGAGGGCAGGCAGTAATTTCTCTGACATCGGCTATCGCAACATTTTTCTAGATGTGCTTCCTAAGGCAAGGGGAACAAAAGCAAAAATAAACTATTAGGACAACATCCTGCACAATGAAGGAAACAATCAACAAAACTATGCAAGTGACATATCCGATAAAGGGTTCGTGTCCAAAATACATAACAAAGTTACACAACTCAACACCAGCAAAAACAAACAATCCAATGAAAACATGGACGGCAGAAGACACGAACAGATGTTTCTCCAAAGAAGACATCCAGATGGCCAGCAGACACATCAAAAGATGCGCAACATCACTGATCATCAGGCAAACACAAATCAAAACTACAACGAAATATTACCTCACATCTGTCAGAATGGCTAAAATGAAAAACACAAGAAACAACAAGTGTTGGTGAGGATGTGGAGAAGAAGGAACTCTTGTGCTCTGTTGGTGGGAATGAAAAACTGGTACAGCCATTACGGAAAACAGTATGAAGGTTCGTCAAAAAGTTAAAAATAGAGCTACCATACGATCCAGTAATTCTACTACTGGGTATTTACCCAAAGAATGCAAAAACACTAGTTCAAAAAGATATATGCACCCCTAGGTTTACAGCAGCATTACTTACAATAGCCCAATTATAGGGGCAACCCAAGTGTCTATCGATACACGAATGGATAAAGATGTGGTGTATATACAGACAATGGAATATTATTCAGCCATAAAAAATGCAATCTTGCCATTTGCACCAGTGTGGATAGACGTAGAGGGTACAATGCTAAGTGAAATAGTCAGAGACAAATACCACATGGTCTCATATGTGGAATTTAAGAAACAAGACAAAGAAAAAAAAGCAACAAACCAGAAAACAGACCCTTAACTGCAGAGAACAAACTGATCGTGGCTACTGTGAGTAATTGTTAATGAGATACTTTACGTTGTCTTTGCAAAGTCCGACGTGTGTTTTACACTTAGAGCACATCTCAGTTTAGATCAGGTACATTTCCAGTGTTCAGCAGCTACATGTGGCCAGTGGCCAGTGCTGTCCTGACCCCATGGCTCTGGCAAAGTCATTTAACCCTCTGAGCTCCAGAAGCAGCACACTGCCTGCCTGAGACACAGCACACAACAAGAACAACAAAAATCTGGTGAATGAATGAATGTGTGAAGAAATGCTCCACCGTCTCCTCTACCAACTGTGTAGGAGATTACCAGTCACACAAATTTGCAGTGAGGATGAAACTGTGCCTCTCGGAACAAAACCAAGGCAGCAGCCCAGAACTGAGAAATCCCGGACAAAGCAAAACAAAAAATAAACCTAACGTCAATAGACCTCAGACTGTTCATCAGTAAACTGGGGATAATAACGGCCACCAACTTCTGTCACAGTCATGTGCTCGGTACACAGTAACCATTCACGAGCTGTAGTTAAAACTGAGCAAACACAGCGGACCACACAGCGGGGTGGGATATCACTGCTCTCTGCAGAGAGTGCTAACGGGGCAAGAAAAGAAAGCCAGTACCGCTCGGCGACAGAGGGCTATCTCACGGAAACCTGGAGGGAAGGGCTGCTCCCGGTGGAAAAGACTTTCAGCAGCACCCCGCCCCCTACAAAGTGGGGGAGGGCAAAGGTCCGGGGGAGGGGCAGATGTGGTGGTTCCAGGAAAGGGGAGTCGAAATGACAGCTATGCATGAACTGAGCACAGGAATCCTTATCGGCCCTCCCATCTCCTGCGCCTGGGACCGGAGCGAGCCCTTTCATACGAGGTCTTCAATAACCATCTGCAGATGGTTTCCCCACGCCACGTGCTCACAAGGCTTCCTTCCCCGCCACTGAAATCACACGCTGCATGTCAGGGCTGGCCCCAGTGCCTGTGTTCATCAGAAAGGGAAAGCTAGGGCTTTTCTTCCCCACTCTGCTCTGATTTATACGTGTGCATTTACGGTGTCAGTCTGTATGAAAGCAGAATTTGTGTTCCTGCAATGACACCATAAATCCTCCTGGCCTCCCTTCTACTCACTGGGAATACTGAATGCTCTGCGTCCACTGACAGGCAGATCATGGCTCTCGGGAAGGGCGAGGAATTCACAAGCAGATAACCAGGGAACTCGGTGGGAGGCGTGTGCATGTTAGCACGCACGTGTGCACAGGGGGGGTGAGGGCTGCAGGGAGAGGGCCTGGGTGAAACCAGAACGCTCGAGCGCTCGATTCTCTTTTCTTTCTTCAAACACAGACTGTGCTTTCCGTCATTTTAATAAACACGTCCCGGTGTCTTCGTTTGCGAAGGCTGCCATAACGTAACTGCTTAAACAACAGAAATTTATTTTCTCACAGTCCCAGAGGCCAGAAGTCTGAGATGAAAAGTGTCAACAGGTTTCCTCTGTGGCCTCGTTCCTTGGCTTGTAGATGGCTGCCCTACACCTGAGTCCGCACTTGGTCTTCCCTCGGTGCCTGTGTGCGTCCCAATTTCCTCCTATAAGGACACCAGTCTGACCGCATTAGGGCCCACCCTAAAGGCCTCATTTAAAAGTAATTACCTCTTTAAAGATCCCATGTTCAGGGGCGCCTGGGTGGCTCAGTCAGTTAAGCGTCCGACTTCAACTCAGGTCATGATCTCGAGGTTCACGAGTTCAAGTCCTGCGTCAGGCTCTGTGCTGACAGCTCAGAGCCCGGAGCCTGCTTTAGATTCTGTGTCTCCCTCTCTCTCTGCCCCTCCTCCACTCGTTCTCCCTTTCTCCCCCTCTCCCTCTCAAAAATAAATAAACGTTAAAAAAACCTTTTTTTTAAAGATCCCATATCCAAACGTAGTCACTTTCTGAGTTGCTGGTGGTTAAGACTCCAACATGAATTTTAGGGGGAGACAACTCCCAGCCAATCTTCTCACAAATTTTAGCAATAAGAAAGGCAGTCACGAATCTAAAGGAGACACCTCCACTCCAAGTGGAGGCAATGCGATTTGAGTAAACTCGAGTCCAACAATCACAGTGCTTGCAGCTTCTTTCTATCTGTCACCTGTTTTCCCTGCTAATGACTTTCAATATACTGATTACTTTAAGTCATTAACTTTACTACAAACAGGCATATCTTGTACATCTTAACTTCGCCTTTGCATATCCACTTCCTGCTTATCTTTGGAAAAGGAGGCCGCCATCTTTTTTTTTCATCTTTTTTTTTTCATCTTTTTTTTCAATATATGAAATTTATTGTCAAATTGGTTTCCATACAACACCCAGTGCTCATCCCAAAAGGTGCCCTCCTCAATACCCATCACCCACCCTCCCCTCCCTCCCACCCCCCATCAACCCTCAGTTTGTTCTCAGTTTTTAACAGTCTCTTATGCTTTGGTTCTCTCCCACTCTAACCTCTTTTTTTTTTTTTTCCTTCCTCTCCCCCATGGGTTTCTGTTAAGTTTCTCAGGATCCACATAAGAGTGAAAACATATGGTATCTGTCTTTCTCTGTATGGCTTATTTCATTTAGCATCACACTCTCCAGTTCCATCCACGTTGCTACAAAGGGCCATATTTCATTCTTTCTCATTGCCACGTAGTACTCCATTGTGTATATAAAACACAATTTCTTTATCCATTCATCAGTTGATGGACATTTAGGCTCTTAAGGAGGCCGCCATCTTTTCATCTGCATTTGTCACAGCGGTCTTTTCTTCTTTTTCTTGTCTTTTCTTTTCTGGCTGCTTTTAGTAACGCAAAAAGTTTAGGAAACATCAGATAAATATGCTTCGCACTCTTTACCACTGGTCCATTTAAAGTTTAGCAAAAAAAAAAAAAAAAAAAAGCAGAGACAGAAAGGGGCTGCAAAAGTAGAACCAAAAAGATCTCCTGAAGCAAATCCATGTCAAAAATCTGCCAGAATTTCAATATTTGAACATTAAAAAAAAACCAAGCCCTTTGCAGTGAACAGTCATGACTTGAACACTAGACTAGGACTAATTGCTTAGCTTCCAGGCACGGGGCGGGGGTGCTCAAGACCATTTAGGAAGAAACAGAATTGGCTCCTTCAAGAGGTCTTTAAACCTCTGGCAGTAACTGCAACTATTAGATGAGAAAGTCACACCCATCCCCAAAGGGGCTGTATTTTCTGTTGCTATTGTCTAGTGTTCTTAAATGGTGTCATGACTGAATAGTGTTCATCCCATTAGATACAATCTGAGTGTGTTTTAGAGTTTCCCTAAAACCTTTCTCGTATTTTCTCTAAATCCTCTCTCATTTGTGAAAGTGCATTTCTCTTAGCCGATCCCTCTGAAAAATGTGACTGTTTAAGAAAGGATTGGGAGTTCAGTTTTGTTTCTGTTAGTGAGAGGGGTAAACCGTATTTAATAGAGGTGTGGGGACTTGCCCAGGGTGACACAATGTGGCAATTCCCAGACTGGAACACAATTATTCTGATTCTATCCAGGCCATCGATGTTCAGAACTCTTGTAAAAAGTGTAGACGTTTTTACCCATTATTCAGTCAACTGCCTCCTTGTAAAGGTGGTTATTTTTTTGGCAAGAATAAGTTAATCTGGCCAATAATTAAAATAATCTTCACCTCAATACTATTTTCAGTACCTAGCAAACATTTTTTTTTTTTACTACTCCAATGGAAAAAAAGTAACTAATGAAACAATATAAGATATACACATACAACAACATGAATATTTATATAGTCAAGTCCAATAAAAGAATCATTTCAAGAGAGCTATCACAGACTTCAAAAGTTTGTTTCCCACTTAAAAGTATGTGATCACTAACTCTGAAAATACGTTTTAAATTCTGAGCTATCTTTTTTTATTTTTCACAGAGGGGTTCCTGTGATTGGGGGTACTGTTCTTAGTTTGTGATTTCCTGTGCTACTGGGTCCCTACTGTGAATTTGGGTCAAGTGCCAATTATCTATTTCTTCCATCAAAATTAATGGAGCTTTGTTATGTCAAAATCAGGCTGGAAAGATGTTAATAGTGTCTTTTATAGGAGACAAGATATACTGGTTGCAAACCTCACCTCTCCCCCTCCATCAAAAAACAAAACAAACAAACAAAAAGCTAGACACTTTGATCATTACCATAGCTATTTAAAGTAGATCAATAGTGATAATCTCATTAGATTGAACACATTTTTCTCATTACGTAAAGAAAATATTAACTAATCGCATAAATAGTATTAAAAATGCATGCTGTAATTAGGCATGGGTCTCCATGGTCCAGATCAATCAATCAATCAATGTAGGTGACTATCTGAATAACTCAAGCTCTATAAATAATCGAGCCAACTGGGGATCCATTTAGTGATCTAACTTATATAGTTTAGTTATCTATAAGCATAAAATTAATGAGCTATTTGGACAATTGCCATTTGTCTGTCAACTGCAGAGTGTGAAAACAAATAAAAAGGCACACGTGTAGACCACAGTCACCAAGCCATATAAATCTCAACTTGGGACCAGTCCCATTCAGCAAGCACTTGACAAACCAGACTCCACAGGACATATTACTGCACATTGTCCCCTGAGACTCCCACAACCCTATGAAGAAAACCCTATTATTTTCCCTTTTTGTAGGAGGGAAAACTCTTGGTTTACACAGATTAAGAAATCTGCACATAGGTCACCCAGACGGGACATGGGGCAACCTGAATTTGACTCCCAACCCACAGCAAAGCTGCTTCTTGCCATTTAGAAGAGCTATGCGATCTGCATTGGGGGCCCAAGCCGGTTACCTAGTGGGTTATTCGATTATTGTAAATAGCTAAATCAGGAAAGTCAATGTAAGCAAGAAACACAAAAACTTATCTTACTACCCACAGCGGTCACTTTAAAAGTATAATCCCCGGGGGCACCTGGCTGGGTCAATCGATCGAGCCTCCCACTCGTGGTTTCTGCTCAAGTCATGATCTCACGGTTTGTGAGTTCGAGCCCCGCATGGGGCTCTGCCTGGCAGCACGCGGCCTGCTTGGGATTGCCTCTCCCCCCTCACGCTGTCTCTGTCTCTCAAAATAAATAAATAAACTTTAATAAGCAAATACATAAAAATAAAAACATAATTCCCAAACCACGACATCACCCCACTGGCTCATGAGACATGCTTAGCCTCAAGGAAGTAGTTCGATCACACCTGTTACCGGAACTTGGGGAGCAGAGGAAGCAACGGCACCCGTGGCTCAGTGTGAACAGAAAAGAGCGAGTTACAAGTTCAAACGGCGGCTAAACACCGGTGTGACTGATGTCAGGTCCTCACCTCTGACATCTCAAGGGCCCAATGAGCCCTGCCGACCACACAGGCAGGGCCGACCACCACCGCCTGTCCCCCCAGGCCAGGCCGGTCACTCTTGCCAGCAGCCTGAGGCCTCCATGCAGGACAATGGCTGTCACCACATCAACAGCTGAGCCAGGTCTGTTTTCCCAGGGACGGAGGGGAACAGTGAGGACAGAATGGTCACCCTGTTCTCCTCACCTCCATCTTCTCTGAAGGCACCCCCCCCTGCCCCCCGCCTAATCTGGCGAGCTTCAGTGCCTCACCTAAGTCGATCCAGCGGACGCTCCCCTCCAGGGAGGGCTGGAGCTTAGTACTTGTTATGGCTTGAACTGTGTCTCCCCCCCAAAAAGAATTCCACATTGTAGCCCTAGCCCCCCAGGACCTCAGAATATGACCTTCTTTGGAAACAGATGTAATTAGGTAAGATGAGGTCACTAGGGTGAGTCCCAATCCAATCCGATTGGTGTCCTTACAAAAAGGGGGAAATCCGAACATGGAGACACACACACGGGTCACAGATGAAGACGAAGGTCACGGTGAGGCGGCCACCAGCCAAGGAACTGCTGGAAGCTGGGAGAGAGGCCTGGAACAGATCCTTCCTGGAGCCAACGGAGAGAGCGAGCCCCTGTCAAGACCTTCATCTCAGGCTTCTGGCCTCCAGGACTGCGAGAGAATAAACTTCTGTGGTTCTAAGCAATCCTGGCTGCGGTACTTGGTTACGGCAGCCCCGGGAAACGAACACAGCACTCTGAGGTTACCAGGATCCCGTCCGTTCCAAAACCTGGGAAATTCTTTCCAGCCACTCTGCATCCAAATCCATCAGGAAGTTAAATAAACCACAATAAACCGATGGCTGACTTTGGACAAAGGCTTGTTTCCAGAGTACTGATGAACTGAGGTATCACACGGGGCTCGATGGAGGGATGTTGTCCAGAGGAAACCTTTGGCCTGTGACAAAGCCTTCGAGATGCAGCCAGAGCCTCCACGGAAGACCTCCGTTCTACTGAGCGGTCCAAATACCACCATTTGGGAAACATCAGGCCAGGCACAGATGAGAATTTCTTCTTTCGTGCCCAACACCTGGTTCTACCTAATTAATCCTACAAATTCGTGAGGAAGCAACGTCTGAAATGCCACGTGCAATGTAAAAGGTGACATTGCGGTAGGTTAGAAAAGGCTTCAGGCTGGGCAGAGCAGGGCAGGCAGGTCACGTGGAAGAATGGGGCATTTCGGGGGGGCTTAGAAGGGAGGGTGGGCAGGAGGGGCGAGCGGAGAGCAGAGGCACGCCAGCAGGCCCCCACGAAGGACACTCAGAAGACAGAGAACCCACCTTGCCTGGACCCGCACAAACGGTGTTGGGACAGAAGCGAGGACACAGCCCTGAGCACACAGAGCCCTGAATGCAGGGGACGGAATGTGGAATCCACTCTGTAGGCAAGAAGGGAGCCAACTAATCGAGGGCTTTTTTTCTTTTAGCAGGCCTATGGCATGAGTAAAGTTCCTTTCTAAGTGGTGAAGATGGGTTATGGCCGTGAACGAGGAGACACAGAGGACTAACAAGGACTAAATCTGAATGGGGCACAGGGACCGGTTGGCAGGAGTGAAATCAAAAAGCAACACGGACGGAGCAAAGGGGAGCCCGGGGGGCTCAGTCGGTTAACTGTGGCTCAGGATGCGATCTCACGGTGCATGAGTTCAAGCCCCACATCAGGCTCTCTGCTGTCAGTGCAGAGCCCGCTTTGGATCCTCTGTCCCCCTCTCTGTCCCTCCCCTGCTCACTCTCTCTCAAAATAAGTAAACATTTAAAAAAAAAAATTTTTTTTTAAAGCAACACAGAGCTAGAACTCACAGGAGATGCGAAGACCGAACGGGAGCAGCAGGGAAGGACAGAGAGGGGACTCACGAGGCACCGTGGTCAGCGGCAGCAGACAATTAGGGGTTGAACCATGTCCCTCCAAGCAGATAGGTTAACGTCCTAACTCTCTGTACCTCTGAATGGGGCCTTACTTGGAAACAGGGTCATTGCAGGTGTAATTAGGTAGAGCGAGATGCCATCAGACAGGAGTAGGAAGGGTCCCTCAGCCAATATGGCCAGTGTCCTTAGAAGAAGAGAACGGACACGTGGAGCAGGTCTTGTGAAGATACACAGAGCCTGAGCCACGAATTTGCAAGCAAAGGAAGAGTGAAGGTTGCTGGTAAAGCACTAGAGGCTGGGCGAGGGGCAAGGAAGATTTCCCCACGTTTCGGTGGACACACGGACCATTCTAGTCTCCAGAGCTCCGAGACCGTTTCTGTTGTTTCAAGCTGTCTGGTTTGCGGCGCTCTGTCACAGCAGGCCCAGGAAAGTAACACAGAATAATGTAAGAACAGATCTAAGGGAGGTCATTTCAGCAGGAAATTGCTGCCAGCTTCAAAATCACTTCCGCCACAGCATCAAGGGCAGCAAAAGCTTCTCTCCTTACGCTCATCTGCCTACAGAGAGCAGTGGAAGGGGGTGATAACTTCAGAGCAACTGGCAATCATTAAGACTGCCTCCACTACAACATACATTATAAATGTGTGTAACATTAAGCCGTCAAAGAGAGTAAGTTCACGAAGGGTGTTCCTCAAGAGACCCCTGCCGATGTCTTCAAGGCACACGGATCGGACGCTTTGTGGGGATTAAAGGCTCCGCTTTCAAACCAGTCTCTTTCAGGATGGGCAGACACTGCCCTTTCTCTCAAACTTCCCAAATTCATTGCTTCACACAAAGCTAGTCTAACAATCGGCCTCTCTTCACGCTTCCGGAAGCCTCTCTCCTACCCCCACCCGCCCTGTCCCACCCCACAGCAAAGTTCAATGCTGGACCTCTCCACGAGGGTGACCAAGAGACAGAGAACGGGCCTCCAGCGTCTAGAAGAAAAGAGAGCTCACAAAATGCATGTTCAATACTCCTACCTTTGCCCCAATAAAACCACAAAATACAAAGCTTGTCTTGATAATAACCACAAAACATAAAACGGTCGTGCCAGGTACAGATTCCCCATAGCCATATGGGTAACAATAAGGCTGCGAAATACTGCCCTGTGTTGCTCACTTCCTTGCCTTTCTATGGAATCCAGCCCACCTAGGGGACTCAGAGCCCTGTGTCCAGGGTCTGGTGCATCCTCGACGGGAACGTCAGCATAACCATCTGCATTTCTACAGCACCTCTCTATTCCACCTCGTCTCCCAGCTTTCTCTCCCCCAAGTCAACTGTCACTCCACAGTGAGCCCCAAGCACCCTTAACAGTGGCCAGCATCCCAGAAGGGATAGAGTAAGTTCAGTGTCCCAGAAAGCTAGAACACAGGGGTCAGAGGTGATGAAGCACCATGGAAGGTCTAGGCAGTGCTCTCCACCCAGAGCCCAAGGAACACCAATGCCCAGGCAGTGTATCTTTTGGTCCTGACCACTCCATCTTCTTCACCGTCCCCTTGACCTTGCCTGTCTCTTGCTCTTTGCTTTGAGGGTCCAAAGGCCATTCTGGGCTAGTGAGTGAATGAGACAGGACAAGGAAAAAAATCCTAGCATGATGTTATGGAGTGGGTTGTGTCTCCCCAAAAGATGCTGAAGTCCTCACCCCCCAGTACCTGTGGACACGACCTTATTTGGAAATAGGGTCTTTGCAGATGATGGAGAGGAGGTCATTAGGGTGGGCCCTAATCCAACATGACTGTGTCCTTACAAAAAGGGGAACTTTGGACACAGAGAGTGGCACATACGCACAGAGAGGGAAGATGCAGGGAAAATGCCATCTACAAGCCAACGAATACCCGAGGCTACCAGAAGCTAGGAGAAAGACCTGGAACAGATTGCCCCCCCCCCCAGCCCTCAGAGGGAACCACCCCTGCTCCATCTCAATTTTAGACTTCCAGCCTCCAGAACCAAATAAGCTTGGCTTGGTTCAAGATGATAAATTTCTGTTGTCTGATCCACCCAGTCTGTGGTATTCTGTTATGGCGGCCTTGGCAAACTAACACACGTGACAGAATACTATGAGCAACGACAGTATGTTCAATGTAAACGTTGCAAGTGGTACACAGAATAGCCTTGTCGGTTCACACAAATCATACGTGAATTATTTATAAGCCACGTTGTCAACATCTCACAAACAAAATCTAAGTACCTCTATGGGTCGTCTTCATAATTCTGTATACTTAAATGTGTCCCTTCGGAAATCCTAGTAGAAACGTGAAACACTGTACTCTTCTGAAGGCTGTCGAAATAAATATACCAGGCAAACAGAAGTAATGCCGGCCCTGAGTATTTTCAGAGGGTCGTTAGCTGGCTGGTTGGTTGATGACACGACTCCTACGTGGAACCAGACGGCAGGCAACACCACACAACAACAACAAATCAGGAGTTCAGTCAGCAAGATCAATCTCCTTACTGAGCGGAGGGCGTTGTTTCCAGGTATTATACTATCCGGATATAATGCAATTCACTACAGTGAAGTTGCGCCATGTGGTCCTGAGGCTGGTCCTAGCTCTCAGGACACCAAGCGAATCTGGATGTATAAACGCCGTGTGTGGTTGCCGGGCCACAGACCAGGAGGCGTCAGCGACAGGATTCACGTTCTCACAGTTGTGCAGGCTGGAAGTCCAGGATCAAGATGCCTGCAGAGCCGGTTTCCTCGGAGGGCCTCTCTCCTTGGCTTGTAGGTGGCCCTCTGCTCCCTGTATCCTCACCTGGTCTTCCCTCTGTGTGTGTCTGTGTCCTATTCTCCTTTTCTTTTTTTTTTTTTTTAATGTTTTTTTTTTTCAACGTTTATTTATTTTTGGGACAGAGAGAGACAGAGCATGAACGGGGGAGGGGCAGAGAGAGAGGGAGACACAGAATCGGAAACAGGCTCCAGGCTCTGAGCCATCAGCCCACAGCCCGACGCGGGGCTCGAACTCACGGACCGCGAGATCGTGACCCAGCTGAAGTCGGACGCTTAACCGACTGCGCCATCCAGGCGCCCCATATTCTCCTTTTCTTATAAAGACACCATCAGATGGGACGAGGCCCGCCCCCACGACCTCATTTTGCCATAATTACCTCTTTAAAGGCCCCATCTCCAAATACAGTCACCTCGTGAGCGTGAGCGACAGGGGGGTTAGGACTCCAACATAGGAATTTCCGGGGGAGGGGCACACAATTCGGCCCAAACAAACACCTCAAGAGATCCAAGAGGGGGGCCTCCACATGAGGACGGTCAAGGCGACAGCAGCCTGACAACCACCTTAGAACCAGATGGCAGCTCACAAGCCCTCTCGGGGGCAGAAGTCACGCTGAGCCACGATATTCAAGAGATTGCATGTGGTGTGCACCAATGAGGCACAGCCCACCCAGCTGTTTGTGCTGGATCAGAAGTGACTTTCCTGATGCTGAAATTCTCCTCTGTCACACGGAGACGGATGAGCCTCTCAGATTACACACAGAGAAACCCAAAACCATCACGTTCCTTTCCCCAGGAGTGGGGTAGGGGGTGGGGGACCTACGTTCAAAGACCCTCGCTTTCCTTCTCCCCACTTGCAAGGGGTGGGCACTGACCCCTTACTAAATGGTCACACTATCCGCCCATCCAAGGAAGGAATGGTGCACAGGGGCTGATGGGCAGTCAGCATGTTGGGGGGAGTTTTCTCTCTGAGCTCACAGAGAGGGGTCTCTCAGACCCCAGCTGAACAGCTGTGATAGCTCTTAACACACAGGAAGTCTCAGCCCGGGGCCCCTCCGTCAGGTTGAATGATGACTCAGGAGACAGGGGGTCACAGGTCTCGTGGCTCCAGTGAAGGGCACTTCCCCCCAAGATCTCCCTGGTTACGTGTGCCGGAATATGTCTTGTGTCTCCTGGGCAGTGAGTGACACAAACAGACCTGAATTGATTTCTCATCAGGCTTATCTTTCTCTCTCCAGCAAAGCAACAAAGTGGACTTTCCCAGAGAGGCACCAGGGCTGAGCCTGCAGAGTTTTACTGGAGATCCCCTAAAAGCCTAGGATACTCCATCTGTCACTTGTTAGGGAAAAAACTGTCACCGTTACCACGATACGTTCTGTCTGTGGTTCACGGCTCGATTCGGACTCCGGGACCCAGGACTCTTGGAGGGAAGATCTGACTCTTGTGCCCACTCACATTTGGTGCCTTACACAAACACATCCTTTGGAGGGGGCCGTTTGGGACAGAAACCCAGGCCTCACTTGGCTTGCCACCCTGTGTACCCTGGAGGAAATGTTTTGTTTTGTTTTTTTAAGAATTTTTTTTTCTCTTAATTTTTTATTTCAGAGAGCAAGAGAGAATGTGAGTGAGCAGGGGAGGGGGGCAGAGAGGGAGAGAGAGAATCTTAAACAGGCTCCACACTCCGCACAGAGTCCGATGCAGGGCTCGATCCCACGACCCTAGGATCATGACCTGAGCCGGAATGAAGGGTCGGAGGCTGAGTCAACCGAGCCACCCAGGTGCCCCTGAAATGCTGTCTGCTCACCAATCCATGCCCCTTGGCACTGAAGCCACTCAGAGAGAGCACCTTTTTCTAACTGGTCTACCCAGGGGGGATGCCTTTTTCTAAATGGTCTGCCTGGTCATATCTTTTTCTAATTTGTACAAAAGCCCATACAGGTTAGCAGCAGGTCTGCATGAAGAAGGCAATCGATAGTGTTTGAATGCAAAAGCACACGATCATCTCCAATGGCCAAGTAAAGAGAACGCTTTTTTGAAAAACTGGTTACAAGTGGGAAATTTCTCCAGCAGTGACCATTCTGACCTTATGGTACACCTAGCAAATGACTTTAGGTTAGGAAATCAATCTTAAAAAGGATGTGAAATCAGTCTTTAAAAGGAGGTTCTGAAAACAGGAAGGGTTTTCAAGGGGTGTAGAGGGAATGATCTGACAAAGCAAGAAACCATCAGCTATTTTCTGTTTTCCCTTTTCTTTCTTCCTTTCCCTTCCCCTAAGCCTTAGATGACCTTCCCTTCCACAACAAAGAGATCATAGACGTGCTTTCTTCAATATTTGACATTTAATACTTAAAACTCCAAAATTAGCCCTAATTCAAGAAGTATTCCTGTCCCAGAGGCAGCAGGAAACAATCAAAAGTCTATTCTCCCATCCTGGGACAAAACTGGGAGCCAAATGTAGCTGAAAAAGGTACATGAACAAAGTAGCCTTTGGGTGGGGGGAGCTTTGGGGGACACCATAGGAACTAGAAACACAGAAATTTTGGCAATAATAATCCAAGACAAAATTCTCAACTCAGTCTTGGAATTTAGCCTTAGATCACCATGGAAATACTGGGGACTTCTAGCAAAGGGTCGGTTAACAAATGTCACATCATATCTCCAAAACCACAAACGCAAACACGGAAGAAATCGTAACAGTAAAATATTTTGTTGAGTGCTGAATAAAGATTTGGCTACCAAACCCAAACACGGGGAATTACATTGTCCAATAAATTTTTCCACACCATGCCCATCTGGGAACTTGTGGAGAATTATCTATAGGTTTACTCTTTCTTCCACTGTTAAAATAACTTCATACCGTTGAAGGATGCTTTGTGCTGAGACGGTCACAAGAAGGTAAGGCCAGTAAGGAATCAATGATCATACCTTCCTAGCACTCTGTCACCGGTCGAAGAAATGTAAGGGAAAAAAATTAATACTTAGAGCTGAAAATGGGGTCCCAGGGTGGCTCAGTCGGTTAAGCATGTGACTTTGGCTCAGGTCATGGTCTCGCGGTTTGTGAGTTCGAGCCACACGTGGGGCTCCGTGCTGACAGCTCAGAGCCTGGAGCCTGCTTTGGATTCCGTGTTTCCCTCTCTCTCTCTCTGTCTCTTCCCTTCCCCACCTCTCAAAAATAAATAAAGATTAAAAATTAAAAAAAAAAAAGAGAGAGCTGAAAGTACAAACCAGTCAGCAGAGAAACCACTGATAGTAAGCAGCTGTGAGGCAGAGGGGAGGGCAGACAGAGGAATATTCTGTAAGAGCCATGGAAATTGCTGGAAGCCCCAGGCAGAGGCATAGGAGGGAAGTGGAATTTATGGAATGCAGGTATCCAGGCCCCCTGGAGCCCTGAGTGGCAGGCAGGTCCTCAGGGAGGTGTTGACTGTGGGGCTCAGCCTCATTTTCTTCCTCACCTCCCGTTATCTCTGAAATAAAACTTCATCACCCACGATAAACTCAGCGAGGATCTATTTCTCACTATCTGAAAAACCCTCATTCACACGCCTTTAAGGGTTAACCATAAACACGAAAGTCGAAGAGAAGAGAATAACCAACTGTGGTTTGTTCACTAACACACTAACATTGAATACATTTTCAGGATAAATATGTGCTTTACATAGATACACAGAAAGAAAAATCTATGTGGGGGCGCCTGGGTGGCTCTGTCGGTTAGGCGGCTGACTTTGGCTCAGGTCACCACCTCACGGTTGGTGGGTTCGAGCCCCGCGTCATTCTGTGCTGACAGCTCAGAGCCTGGAGCCTGCTTCAGATTCTGTGTCTCCCTCTCTCTCTGCCCCTCTCCCTCTCACATTCTGTGTCTATCTCAAAAATTAACAAGCATTAAAAAATTATTAAAAGAATTAAAAAAACCTATGTGTATGTACATTGTATGTACGTATATTATACATATATTATATACATGTATATTATATACATGAATATGTATGTACTTTATCTATATGTATATTTTTATGCATAGGCATCTGTATGTATGTGTGTGTATAAAATCAAATGCCCATTGAATGCCCATGAGGTATTATCATTTTACAAACACAGAAACTAAAGTTTGGAAGGTTTGAATACCTTCCCCAAGATCACACAGCTACTAAGAAGCAGAAAGCGGGGCACCTGAGTGGCTCAGTCGGTTAAACATCCAACTTCGGCTCTCATGGTTCGTGAGTTCAAGCCCCGCATTGGGCTCTGGGCTGACAGCTCGGAGCCTGGAGCCTGGAGCCTGCTTCAGATTCTGTGTCTCCCTCTGTTTGCCCCTCCCCTGCTTGCACTCTGTCACTCGCATTGTCTCAAAAATAAATAAACATTTAAAAAAAAAAAAAAAAGCAGAAAGGCGGTAGGAACCAAGGCTGTTTGTTGGCCCCTAAAGCCTATGTTATCGATACCATTAGGTTCAACTGCAACAGGTTAGAAAATACAGTCAAAAATCCTCATCCCACAACACAAAGGATCTTCTGCAGACAGCAATGAAACATTGACAAGACTCATACTTTAGTCAGCAGTAATAAATTCATTAAGCAAAACTTATAACAAACCCTCTAGTTTATTTAAGCATAAAAAATAAGAAAATACTAAAAAAAATTGAAAAAGACTAATTGGTTTAACTAAACAAAATTAAAACCTGTATATGCCCCCCTTCAAAACAACAACAACAACAAAAAGGAGACATAAAATGAAATGAAAGGCAAATGACCAATTGGGAGAAAATATTTGCAACATACCAAAACTAAACAGCTAATATCCTTAATATGTTAAAAGTTTGCATAAACCAATAAGAGAAACAGGAGAAAAATGGGGAAAATCATTAACGGTAGGTAATAGAAGAAACACAAATTTTCAATCAAGTATACAAATTATGACTACCCCTAATAGTTACCAAAATGCACTTTTTAAAAGTCACTCCCATACATTGTGTCATTTGGCATAATCTTTCTGAAGTGCAATTTGCAACACGTCAAAAGCCTTCTGAGTATTTATCCTAAGGAATGGCTTACTGATGTACCTATAAGGATGGTAACAGCAGTATCATTTATGTAGGAAAATGTTAAAAATAACCTCAATACACGGCAGTTGGGAACTAGTTTGTACAATTACAGTAACTCTAAATAATGCAATGTTATTTATCACCAAAAATCAAATCTTAAAAGAGTATTTAGGGGGGCCTGGGTGGCTCTGTGGGTTGAACATCCAACTCTTGATTTCAGCTCAGGTCATGATCCCAGGGTCATGGGACTGAGCCCTGTGTCAGGGTCCGTGCTGAGAGTGGAGCCTCCTTGGGATTCTCTCTCTCTCTCTCTCTCTCTCTCTCTCTCCTTCTCTCCCCCACTCGTGTTCTCTCTCTCTCTAAAATAAAAAAAATTTTTTAAAGAATATTTAATAACATGAGAAAATGTTCTCTACATATTAAGACGGGGAAAAAAGTCCAATTGCAACATGAACATTGGAATCTCAATTTTGTAACATACGGGTTCAAAGCAGAAAAAAAAAATCACCTCTATGTATATATGTATATGTGTACATATCTCCGTATCACACGTGCCCAGCCCAAACACCTAAAAATATTCACAGTGATTATTGCTGGGTTGTATGATGACAGGTGATTTTTATTTTCTTCTTTGTGCTTCTGTTTATTTTCCACAAGTAACCAGAGACAAAAACGTTTAATTATTTTTTTTAAAAAAGGGGACAATTGTTAAGGTATTTAAAACAAAAGGGGAGTAGAAAATGAAATGTGATTAGTGTGTGAAATGTGTATTAGTAAAGTATTAGTAAATAATGGCAGCATTATTAATAAAGAGGGTGTATGTAGGTAGCTACGCAAGAAAAAAGACATAGCGATGAATAAATATTAGCCCAGGATTTATTCTGATTGATTAATAACCTCAAATACTCTAGAAGGTACCTGTGACCGGTCCAGTTTAAAGAATTTTAAGACATAAAATACTTGGTCAAAAATCCTTTTACAAATTATTTAAAAAATATTTATAGTTGATTGTATGAAAAACAACTGTTTCATATTAGGTGATTAGTATTTATTTTTAAATACATATGCCCCATTGCAATCTGGAAGACAGCCTAAGTCTGATTACTGGACAGGAACATTGGTTATTTCACACACTAACAGGTGCTTTAATTTAACGGCCTTCTAAGATAAAAAGGAAAAAAAAATCATTCTGGATCTAGGAAAAAAGCATCTCAGAGTAATGAATTCGGCGACAGCACCACAGTCAAATAGCCAATCCCTCCAGAGGGAAATTCAAATTTCATTACGTCAAACTGGGCTTGAAATTACAACTACTGCTCACAATGCTAGTTTTTAATAGAATACAATGTCATCCCGTGGGAATGACACTTCACAAACCTGGAGAAGTGTTTTCAAAACAAATCTGGGTTTTTTTTTTTTATTAGTATTACTAAATATAAATGTTCAACTGAGAACTGAGTCATAGACCAGTATCTCTAATTAAAGTTTTACCCTGGAAGAAAGAATGCACTTAGAAAGCTAGACTTCTACATCAGAGCAGCAGTAATGCTAACTAAAGACCAGATTACAGAAGTGATAACACTTATCTTTATCCGTTTGGTTTCACCCAAGTAGAGTTCAGATAAAATGCTAGAAGAGCCTGACCCCAGACTCCACGGCCAACTTTCCCTGTGGCCTCTTGTTCACCGGGGCACTTCCTCATTCCATTTGCCTCCGATGCCCCTTCTCGACCCAAAGGGAGCTTGGAAAAGCGGGTCGAGGTCCAGAACATCCGCATAGCAAGTAAAGTGAAAGCACCGTGTTTTGCTTTGTCTTTCATAAGTAATCTGCGTTCGTTCTTGTAGGAGGGTTTAACAAGAAGACTCCTAGGGGCTGTTTGGTGGGCTACACAGGACAGGCACCCGCAGATGACCACGATTCAAACTCCTCTCTCCCCTCATATTTTTCCCCCTCCGGCACAAAAGCTAAGACTGAAGGCTAACCAGAGCTACTCAACGCAGCTACCAGTGCCCCTATGTCCTTCATTAAGAAAATCTGCTGCCAGAAGTTATGCATTTATATTTCTATTTAGCATAGTATTCTATGACTTCTATTTAATATGTATATACACACACACGTTTGTGTATATGTATACACATACATACATTTACGTGTGTATGATTTACACATAAACACATACGCGAGGCTCAAGCTTTTCAATTAACAGTGAACCTGTAAAACCAGACCAGAACCACTGCCCACACTTTGAGACTCACAGTGCGCTGTGAAGCTGGCACAGTAGAGCCAGAGGAAAAGCACGCTTCACCCCCCGGGACCACACGCAGAGGCTGTCATCTACAACAAGCACCCCAGTTAGGTCTAGGACTTTGGGTTTTGGCTTATTCATTGCTGATTCATGACCTAATTAGCTGTTCATTGAAACTTTTATTTGAGGAGTGCCTGGGTGGCTTAGTTGGTTAAGCATCTGACTCTTGATTTCAGCTCGGGTCATGATCCCAGGATTGTGGGATTGAGCCCTGCGCCGATCTGTGCTGAGTGTGGAGCCTTCTTAAGATTCATTCTCATTCTCATTTTCTCTCTCTCCCTCTCTCTTTCCCTCTCTCTCTCTCTCTCTCTCTCTCTCTCTCTCTCGGGACACCTGGGTGGTTTAGTCAGTTAACCATCTGACTTTGGTTCAGGTCATGATCTCAAAGTTCATGGGTTTGAGCCCTGCTTTAGGCTCTCTGCTATCAGCAAAAAGTGTGCTTCAGCTCCTTCGTCCCCCTCTCTCTGCCCCCTCCCCAATCTTGTGCATGCTCTCTCTCACTCTCTCTCTCTTTCTGAAGAAAAAAAAAAAATTTAAAGAAAAAGATTCCTGGGGCACCTGGGTGGCTCAGTTGGTTAGGCATCTGACTTCGGCTCAGGTCAGGATCTCACAACTTGTGGATTCAAGCCCCGCGTGGGGCTCTGTGTTGACAGCTCAGAACCTGGAGCCTGCTTCAGATTCTGTGTCTCCCTCTCTCCCTGACCCTCTCCTCTGCTCACACTCTGTCTGTCTCTCTCTCTCTCAAAAATAAACATTAAAACCTTAAAAAAAAAAAAAAAAAGATTCCCTTTGCTCTTCTCCCCTGCTAATGCTCTCTCTTTTAAAAAAAAAATTAATAAAAATAAAAATAATTTTTATTTTTTTTATTTATTTATTTTTTCAACGTTTACTTATTTTTGGGACAGAGAGAGACAGAGCATGAACGGGGGAGGGGCAGAGAGAGTGGGAGACACAGAATCCGAAACAGGCTCCTGGCTCCGAGCCATCAGCCCAGAGCCCGACGCGCGGCTCGAACTTCCGGACTGCGAGATCGTGACCTGGCTGAAGTCGGACGCTTAACCGACTGCGCCACCCAGGCGCCCCTAAAAATAATTGTTAATGCTTTAAAAAACTTGTTTTTATTGAGTGAGAGAGGGCGCAAGTGAGCAGGGGTGGTAAGAGAGAGAGAGAAAGAGAATCCCATGAGGGGCAGAGAGAATGAAAGGAGAGAAGAGGGAGAGAGAGAGAGGGAGAGAGAGAGAGGGAGGGAGGGAGAGAGAGAGAGAGAGAGAGGGAGGGAGGGAGGGAGGGAGAGAGAGAGAGAGAGAGAGAGAGAGAGAGAGAGAAGCAGGGCTTGTGCTCACCCCACGTGGGACCCAGAGTCACGAATCCTGCTAAACTTGAGAGTCCTGGGCCCCACGGGACGGCCAGTCACTCTGCAAAATCAGTACAACAGTACCTACCATAAAAGTCCACTGTAAGGAAAAAATTACATCATGCAGCGAAGCATCTAGGACATAGCCCAGCAGATGGTACAAGATCCGTAAGTGTTTGTGATTATTATTGTTATCAGTATTACATCCACGTGCTGAAAGCAAAGAGCAAGCACTCATCGTTTTGCTGCAGGTTTTCGGTGATTCGGAAGGCCATGAAATCCCTGGGTTGCTCCACACACACGAAGGATTCGCTGGGATCTGACTGCATCCGACCATCCCTACCCAGAAATAGTTAAGACTCCTGGAGGGCACGACATGCCCTTGCTTCCTCTGCCCTCAGCACCCCGCTCTGTGCTCAGTGGGTGCCCATCACTGCCGTCCACTCTCCCGTGTTCCATTCGCAGAGCTCGGCAAACAGCAGGAAGCGACCGAGAGAGCGCCTTCGTGAAACAAGAGTGGCTCAACAGAGGCAGAACGAAAGCCAGATGCCTTCCCGGAAAGCCACGGGATGGGATGTAACCGCACAAGAACTCAACACGGGATAAAAATGGCAGAAGTAACGCAAAGAGGGAGATGAAAAGCAATCGAATGGCTCAGAGAACGGGCAGGAGAAGCAAGCAGGGTGGCAAAATGTTTTGGCAGCGATTTGGTTTAGGAGACCGATCCACTTACTTAAAAATTATAGTCCAAGAGACAGATCCAAACCTCCATATATCTCCATGGGCAACATCCAAAAAAAAATGTATGTTTGCAAATAGCAACTCTGCCCATCTGTCGCGGTGTCGGCATATTTTCTCTGGGAAGAGCTGAGGGTCCATCAACAGCCCCATGACACAGCAAGATATGCTTCTGCTTCTGGCTGGTCACCTGTCACTCTGCTACCTAGGCGCCTTCCTTAACAAATCCCTGCAAAAGACACAGCTGTTCCGGGGCCGGGGTTTTCTCCCAAAGAACGCCGGCTGGACAACCTGTCCAATCACCTCACCCCTCACACATGCGTACCCACGCACTGCAAGGACTGGAGAGACAGCACCTGAGGAACCAGTCCCCGCCAGCTCAGGTTATCCACAGACCACCTTCGTGTCCTGGGAACATCAAAGCATTCTCTGATGCATCCAGAAAATATTCACGATGCACCTTGTCTGTTCCAGGTACTATTCCAGACACCAGGGAGAGAGTGGCGATCCCTTCCTCACGGGGCTTACGGTCCAGTGGGGAGACAAACAACAAACACATCAACACATAAATATTTACCAGGGGATCAGATGACGTCATGGGTTGAATTTTGTCCTCCCCAAATTCCTGTCTTTAAGTCTTGTCTTAATCTGTCTGAGCTGCTATAACAAAATACCACAGATGGGGTGGCTTAGAAACAACACAAATTTATTTCTCATGGTTTTGGAGGTTTCAAGGTCACAATCAAGGAGCTTACAGATTGGGCGTCTGGTGCAAGTTCTCTTTCTGGTTCACAGACAGTCATCTTGTTGTATTCTTGTGGGGGGTCAAGGGAGATTTCTGGGGTCTCTTCTACAGTTTTATTCATGCAGGCTCTGCCTCATGCCTAATCACTTCCTAAAGATCCCACCATCACTGGAGCTTCAGCTCCAACATATGAATTCTAGGGGGACATAACCATTCAGACGATAGCAAGTCCTAACTCCCAGTACTTCAGACTGTGACCTGATTTGGACATACAGTCTTTCTTAATTTTTTTCTTTTTTTCTTTTAGAGAGAGAATACAAGTGGGGGAGAGGGACTGAGGTAAAGAGAGGGAGAATCTTAAGCAGGCTCCACACTCAGCCCAACTCAGGGCTCAATTCGATGACCCTAGGATCATGACCTCAGCCAAAGTCAAGAGTCAGATCCTCAACCGACTGAGCCCCCCAAGTGCCCCCTGGACATACAGCCTTTACAGAGGTAATCAAGTTAAAGTAAGATCATTAGGATGGGCTCTAATTTAATATAGCTGGCGTCCTTCTAAAAAGAGGAAATGAGGATACAGAGACAGACACATGCACAAGGAAGATGACGGAAGAGTCACAGGGAAAACACAGTCATCTGCAAGCCAACGAGAGAGGCCTGGAACAGATTCCCCTTTACAGCCCTCAGAAAGAACCAGCTCCACTGGCACCTTGATTTTGGACTTTTAGTCTCCAGAGCTGTGTGGCAACGTGGCGTCTGGGTGGCTCAGTCGGTTCAGCATCCGACTCTTGGTTTTGGCTCAGGTCATGATCTCACAGTTTGTGGGCTCGAGCCCCATGTCAGGCTCCATGCTGATGGTATAGAGCCTGCTTGGTATTCTTTCTCCCTCTGTCTCTGCCCCTCCCCTTCTCTCTCCCTCTCAAAATAAACTTTCTCTCTCCCTCTCAAAATAAAAAATAAACTTAGGAAAAAGGGGGGGGGGTACCTGGGTGGCTCAGTCAGTTAAGCGTCTGACTTCAGCTCAGGTCATGATCTCATGGTTGGTGAGTTTGAGCCCCAGGTCGGGCTCTGTGCTGACGGCTCAGAGCCTGGAGCCTGCTTCAGATTCTGTGTCTCCCTCTCTCTCTGCCCCTACCCCGCTCATGTTCTCCCTCTCTCTCTCTCTCTCTCTCTCTCTCTCTCTCTCCCCCCCTCAGAAATAAAATAAACATTAAAATTAAATTAATTTAATTAATTAATTTAATTTAATTTAATAAACATTAAAATTAAAAAAAAAAAAAAAAAAAAAGAATGGGGCACCTGGGTGGCTCAGTCGGTTAAGTGCCTGACTTTGGCTCAGGTCATGATCTCACTGTTCGTGAGTTCAAGCCCCGCATCAGGCTCTGTGCGGACAGCTCAGAGCCTGGAGCCTGCTTTGGATTCTGTCTCCTCTGTCTCTGTCCTTTGCCTGCTCATACTGTCTCTCTCTGCCTCTCAAAAAATAAATGCTAAAACATTTAAAAAAAAAAAAAAAAAAAGAACTGTGTGACAATAAATTTAAGTTTGAGCCACCCAGTGTGTGGCACAGCAGCCCCCAGCAAACTAATAGAGGGGATGAGAAGCACTTTGAGGAAGGACAAAGCAGGGTGAAGAAGGGGCAGAAAGCAACAAGCGTCATCAGAACAAGGTCATGCTGACCTCTAGGATTCCAAACACCAGGGCCCACGTGTTCAGCCCACGAGCACCACTCTCCAGAGGGCTTATGGGTAGACAAAAGATCCCACAGGGTCCCAAGGCATATTTTTACCCAAGTGCCTACCCTTGACTTAGCGCACTTTATGTCCAAGTTAAGTGGCAAAAGTTTTCATTTCCCTCCATATTCCTCTTTTTCTTTCTTATCAACCACCCACCAAAAAATTCTTTCTATTGACTTTCCCCTGAAGAGATCATGGGACCAGGATTCAGAGTTGTCCCAGCAAAAGTCAAGGTTTTCCAAAGATGTGTCTACACTCTATCATGCCCTATGCCCATGACCCAGGCAAAGAGGGAGCAGGGGGTCAGAATCACATGCCTAGTCCAAGGTCATGGTTGTAGAACCAGCCTGCCTGGTCTGAGTGTTATCTGCAATTTCAGCCCAATCAGCACAGGAGCTAGCAAACCAAGGTGACTCAAATCTTCATTCCAACAATGCACAAACCTCCATTCAGTCAGCAGAGTCGACAGAGGTGGGCAACGAAGCATTGGCTCTTAATATTCTGCGGGTAAATAACACCTTTTAGAATCCAATGGAAGTCATGGACACTCTCCCCGGAAATATAATTATCCACAAACAACTTATAGGGGTTCATAGACCTGCAAAGCTCACCTACGGTCCCTCTCTAGTTTGTGGGGTCCAGGGATATAACCTCTGTGATGGCAAAAATCACCAGGAAACAAGGACAAAGATTAAGCAGGCAGCAGGAGAAGATAGTTGCAAAATCTGTCACTGTCCTTAACATACAAAGGGTGTCTATAAACTGAGAAGAAAAAGACCAAAAACCCAGACGCGAATGGTGGACAGGAACAACGAACAGCAATGACATGCAAATTGTTGTTAAACATGAAAATATGCTCAGTGTCCTTGTAAATAAGAGAAACTGTAAAGAGGGGCACCTGGGTGGCTCAGTCGTGAGCATCTGACTTCGGCTCAGGTCATGATCTCACGGCTCGTGGGTTCGAGCCCTGCATCGGGCTCTGTGCTGATGGCTCAGAGCCTGGAGCCTGCTTCAGATTCTGTGTCTCCCTCTCTCTCTGCCCCTCGCCTGCTCACACTCTGTCTCCCTCTCTCTCAAAAATAAATAAACGTTAAAATTTTTTTTAAAAAAAGAGAGAGAAACTGTAAGGAAAACTGGATATCTTGTTTAATCTACTAGATTAGCAAAGATCAAAAAGTTTAAAGAATGCCTTGTGTTGACAAAGATATGGAAAGATACCCTCCACACACACACACACACACACACACACACACACACACACACACACACCATGTTAGGCTGACATGTGCAGAAACTGGCCAAACTCTATGGAAGGCAATTTGACAGTATTTATTAACAGTTAAAAACAGTCATACCCTTTCACCAAAGACTGGGAACTTATCCCTCAACTATACTTGAAACGTTTACAAAATAATGAGCACAGATGTTTACTGCAGCAGGGTTTGAGAATAACAAAAATTGGATACAACCTAAATGTCCATTCTTTAATTGCCTTTAATTCTTTAAGTAACGTCCATGGACTTCACCAACAGGGAATAATACAGTAAATACGTTAGCTCCATACCATGAATAAAATGCAGCAATTAAAAATAGTGAGGGGGCGCCTGGATGGCTCAGTCAGTTAAGCGTCTGACTCTTGGTTTCGGTTCAGGTCAGGATGTCACGGTTGCATGGGTTCGAGCCCCGCGTCGGGCTCTGTGCTGACAATGTGGAGCCTGCCTGGGATCCTCTCTCTCCCTCTCTCTCTGCCCCTCCCCCACTTGTGCTGTCTCCCTCAAAATAAATAAATAAACAAAAAAATTATAATGAGGCAATCCCATAGTCGTTTGGGGGAAGGATGTTCCACACGTATTACTAAGCGAAAAAGGCAAGACACTGAACAGCATTTACGGTGTAAAAAAGTATACCTTTCTATACATTTACAATAACACACAAAAACGACTAAAACCCAAAAAGAACGCACTAACGAGGAAGTGCATAGCTAAGCAGGGAAGGGCCAGCATAGTGAGGGGGTAAGTGGACGTTAAGAAATGGCTCTGACCCAAGTAGTCTTTGGTCCCCCCGAATGTCCCAAATCATTAACTCTAATTGACAACAGTCCAGTTTCCCACAACAACTTCTCCCAAAGCCCAGAATGGATTGGGGGCGGGGGGGGGGGGGTCTCTCCCACTGTCTCTGAACTAGACACACTGGTCGACAAGTTAGCCAAACTCCGTTGACACAACGTTCTCCAGAGAAAACACAGAGAACACGTAAAAGTATCCTAAAAGCACCCCCCCGCACACCCACACACAACAGAGCCCCCAAGAATTCCAACCGAAGAGAAACCTGCAGCCAGAACATCTCCCAAGACACTGAGAGGGTTTGGAGTGGAGACCCCGTGGATGCTCCCTCGTTTCAGGTTGAGAGGGATCACAACGGGTCAGCAAGGTAGGGCGGGAAAGCTGTCCACTTTCTTTATGGAAACAGCCAGGTCTCTGATTCAGACTCCCTCCCACCCGGGGCCCTGGCCCTATCTCCCCCAGGAAGCAGTGGACACCGGGCCCCCCGCCTTCTGGCCTTCAGAACTGTGATGGGATAAAATTAAGCCCCCTAGTGTATGGCTATTTGTTCCAAAGCCCTAAGAGCACAGATGTGAAGGCCAGAGGGAAAACCTACTCAGGGCTTTCCTCTGCTTCATCAACAGAGGTATGAACACCAGCAAGTTGGTTCCCGTCTGCTCAGGGCACCGCAAGTATATAGTGAGAAAATGCCCAGAAGACCCCCAAATAAGCCCCAAAACGCGCCACACCACGGAGAGGTGGCACTCGTGATACAGGAGATGCAGTGGCTCTGCCCACCTTTGTAGAGGTTATCAGCCTCCTCCAGGGCTGGAGGCCCCGAGGTTCACCTCCTTCCTCCTGGTCATCTTACCAGCCAGCAAGCCCCCCATCGGAGAGCGTGAAATTCAATTCAGGTCAGCACTCAAAGCGGCCAGGGCCCCGGGGCTGAGCAGAGGAAGAGGTTTCACCAGTTTGCTAAAAATAAGGCTTGGGGGTTTATCTATGGGTTTCAATTAGCCAAGGGAGCAGGTCACTTGGTTACCATGAATAATCCAGAGGGGGGTGTAGATCCCGAGGAGGTAAATGATACTTCGTGCCCAAATCACCTGGTCACAGAGAACACCCAGCCTGCCCATCCCTCTGGGGCAGACACAGCTGCCGCTCCCCATGCCTTCAGGGGGGACAATCACCCTGATGGGGAGGCGGCCATCCCGCCCTGGAACAGCCAGAACAGAACGCTGTCGTCGAACTCAGCCTGTACGGTGACTCAACACCTGCGGACGAAATTTAGGGTTGCACGGCTCTTCCTGGGCACCGCTCAGCACTGCTGTGCCAACGCAAGGCTCCCTTTGAAGTCCACGGGACCCGAGCATCAATGAGCACGAAGAACTGAGCCCTACGTGCCAATTTCCATCACTCACACATACTTGAAAAAGATGAGACAGGGCAGGAAGTTCAGAAAGAATGCGCCCGCCACTGCAGCGTGCAATCTCGGAAATTATAGGCGCTGCCTTGTCACACGCGACACACAGAGCAGGTGTTTTTGCCAAACGCCTCCTTCTTGCCAAGAGATCCCTGCTGAGGATTAATAGGAATTTCCAGTTCTCGAAGCATTTCTTGTTCCTCAGAGCTATTACCCCTAAATTTCTAGCACTTCAAAAAAGAAAAAAAAAACCCACAGGATTTAGCACCTGTTTGTTTCAGAAATACTTGCTAAAAACAGATCTGCCAAAAGGCCATCTCTAAAATTAGTCCTATTTCCTGTTCTGCAACACGTAGTAATTTCTATTTTTAGTAACTCCTTCACTCCAGGTATCTGGCACTGTCGTGCTCAAAGCATCATTACCGGCAACTTAGGAAGGAGGCAACCCTTATTTTAAGGCCCAAAATAGCTCCGCCTTATTTTCCTTTTTTTAAGCAAAGGGTAGGACAAGATATTGAGACATCTTAGCCAATCATTTCTGTGCCCACCCTTGTACCTTAGAAGGACTTAATCACAGGGGCGCCTGGGTGGCTCAGTCGGATAAGCGTCCGACTTCGGCTCAGGTCATGATCTCACGGTCTGTGAGTTCGAGCCCTGCGTTGGGCTCTGTGCTGACAGCTCAGAGCCTGGAGCCTGTTTCAGATTCTGTGTCTCCCTCTGTCTCTGACCCTCCCCTGTTCATGCTCTCTCTCTCTCTCTTTCTCAAAAATAAATAAATGTCAAAAAAAATTAAAAAAAAAAAAAAAAGAAAGACTTAATCACAAAAGGAGATAACTGTGGCCTCCACCATTTTCCCCTTCGTGCGGTTCTGCCTATAAAACCAGCTCTCTACCTGAGGTCTACCTTGCTTTTTCTCTGTAAGCCTTTCCTTTATTTTACCAAGTTTTTTAAAAAATGTAACAATAACCTATTATGTGCCCAAATGATGCATTTCATAGGTATCAGGGAACAATCTCAGTGACAGCAAGCCCAACCTCTCTGGGTCTTTCAAAGTCATCACTCAGTACCAGCCCCCCCCCCCCCAGCCCCCGTTCAACAACTTTGCTCTTGGTCTCAACGCCACACAAAACACTTTTCAAAATCTGATTTTGTGGTCAGTTTTCCTCCTCCTCCTATCATCAGGCTCCTTTAGTCACAGACACTGTCCTCAGAGCAGACCAGTTAAGAGCCTCACACGCCCAAGTGAATTATTTATTTTCAAAGCCGTATTAACAGAGAGGACGTCCACTCAGAGCCGAAGGCAGGCAAAAGTGGGTGTCACCCAAACCCATTCTTTCTTTTCAAGCAGTAACAAGGCCATCTAGATTCAAATGACTCTCAAACAAACCACTTCAGGGGAAAGGCTGGCAACTTGCCGTCCGGGAGACAGTGGCGGGAAAGGAAGCCTCTTGATGAGACAGAATTGAAAGTCAGGTAAGGGTGGTTTTCAGTCATCTGGACTGGGCAGTAACATCCGGCAAGGCACGGGGAGGTTCCTGCCCAAATCGTTTTGGAAATGTGCACCAAGTCGAAATGCAACACACACACGCACACACACTCACGCACCCCAAGCGTCCCAAACCAGCAGTACCCTGGGTTTTGGTATGAACCACCCAAAACACAGCGCATAGTTTGAGACTGCACCTGTGAAGTCCAAGGCCAAACATGGGTACCCCGTGTACTTCCCTTTCTCCACCCCGGCTTTCAACTTTTTCAAGGGCTGATTCCCCACAAGCTGCCTTGGATCCTGCCACTGAGGGGATGGCACCAGGGCGTGCATCCATTTCTTACTACAGTGTTCGTGACTTCATTCCCCTCCCACTGTGATCTATGTCCTTTAAAACAGGAAGCAAAGGACAAAAGTGGCGTGCTCTATCCAAAGTATGCACTCCATAAAGGGGGGCAGTATTGGGATGAGAGGCTTTCCAGGGCCGTTGACATCACACTGTGAGGGACACCTCATTTCCCTTCCCCCAGAGTACTGTCACTTCAAGGTCTCCCCTTGCTAGGCTCCCATGAGTACCCCGTCTCCAGCCTGAAAAGCCTCTTCCTAGCTCACCTTGGAAAAAGAGGGCAAGGCTGCACAGAGTAGGAGGTTGACTTCACCTTCGTTTGGCTTTCGTAAGACAATATCCAGAGCGCGTGTGGATGGGGACTCACAAACTCAGCAATCCTTCCCAAAGTCGTGCATACACACACACACACACACACACACACACACACACACACACACAATTTTAATCTCTACGATCTGCCAAAACCCTAATCTATTAGTTAAGCATCAAAGGTGTTGGATTTGGGAGATAAAAGCTATGAATGACACCCATTGTTTCCTTAAAGCAGGCAATTAAGCGAACTAAAATCCAGATTTCTCACGATGCTTGTACCCCCTGAAGCACTGATTCTCCTGGCTGGAGAACAACACATCAGAATAATCTCCCCAACATCCTCCCCCACCCTAGGAACCACCTTCAGTAACTAGAGCCAATCCAACAGCCTGAGAATGACAATTTTATATCCAATTAGTGCCACACACCCCCTGCTGAGATGAGGTGGAATTCATCATTTATGAAAGATGGGACAGCAGAGAAAGGGCATGAACACCTAAGGGTGAAGAAAGCTCCTCATCAGGACCCCATTTGGGCAAGAGCACCCTGCATCCAGGCTGTCCTGGGGGCCCAGCACAGAGCTCCAGAAGCTCCGGACCGGGGCTGAGCTGTGAGTGCACCCTCGCCCAGTTCGGCCAAGGCTAACAGCCTTATGTTACGGAGCAAAAATGCACCGGTGAGGAGCTGGAGGCACCACGAGGCATGGGAAAGTGGAGAGAAGCCAGAAGAGGCTGAGCGGTAGGGCAGGCGAGATGAATGTGCTCGTCACGCTGCCCATATGCCGTCGATATAAAGTCTCGTCCCTTTCTGCTAAGGTTCAAGCGGGAACATGCACAACCAGACTGAATTCCGAAATGTCTCAAAGGAAAATCAAGTTCTACCACCCATGCTGGCAGGGATTTACCCAGGGATGGGGAAGTGAGCGCACTGTAGTTAGCAAGCAGGGGGGGAGGGGGGGCCCCCCGGGCTGTGCCGGGTGCACAAGTTGGCCAGTCCTCCTGGAGCCAAAGGAGTGAAGTATGCGGTGCTCCCTTCGGACTAGAATGAGGTTAGGAGTGTTTTTTCTTCTTCTTTGAAGAATTACTCAATTTGGTGAGTTCATTCCGCACACTCCTGTTTTACATGGAAATTCAAGCAAGAGGCACTTTTTAAACTACCCACTCTAACCCCACCTACCCAAAACAAAGGTACCCCACTTGGAGCAACAGGTAGGAATAGATGGCCAGTGACAAGGGTGATAGAGACCTGCACTCAAATCCAAGGGGCTTCAGGGCACAGTGGAGAAAGGAGGAGGGAACCCAAAGCTGGTGAGGCCAGGGACAGACGGGCAGGCCAGCTGGCTCTGGCATCAGGGGTCCAGTGTATGGCATTCCCAGGGACACCCAGGCTGGGAGGACGACCCCAGGTCAGTGGGCGGAAGGGTAGGTAGGAAGTCTATAGCTTCCCGATCCCCCCCCTCCCCCCACAGGGCTGATGCTTCCCTGATCAATGAGCCACTCCAAGCCTCAGAGGAGAGCAGGGGAGTCTTGAGGCTGAGACGACCATGAGCTTGCCCCAAAACTTGGGCAACTCCCAGGCTGGGGCAGCCTCACCGCTTGGGGTGACCCCGTGCCTCTCACCTCCAAAGTAAGTCATCATGTCTTGGGGTTCTCGCAGTTCTAAGTCACAACTGAGATCTACCTCGGCAGCACCTAGCAAGGGTTCACAACCGTCTAACTTCTCACAAGTCCGGAGAGGGTGCCCCTCTAGGTCTCTGGGTCTCCTCCTTTGCTTTCCCTTCTCCAAAGATATGAAGGCGCCTCCCAAGCTCTGAAATCTGGGGGTATCAGTGTGCTCCCTGCAGGAGCGGGTCCTTACTGAAGCTCCCACCCAGGGGCTGAGGGGAACGGGGGAGGGATAGAGGGAAGGAGATGGGAATGGCTGAGGGTGGAGGGGTGGGAGATACCCGACAGCAGGAGTGGGAGGGAACGGGTGGGTGAAGGGGGGCCATGTGAAAACCCTCGTCTGAGCACGAAAAACTTCCCTAGCTGCCCCCAGCCCACAGGTGGAAAAGGCCCCTGGGGTCTCAGCCTTCTCCCAGCTCCTAAGCCCAGGAGGGAAAATCGGACTCGCAGCTCCCCAAGAGGCTCTCCCACCCTCAACATAGTGGCCCGCGCGCGCAACATAATGGCCTGGCTCCTGTCGCTCCGCAGATCTGGGGCCCCTGCGGACGCCAAGGGCAGAACCCCTCCACGACCCCCCCCCCACGCGCTGGTGCCCACCAGGCGGCGCCCTTCGAGGAGCAAAAAGGCAGCAGGCGGCTTCGCGGGTCAACGAGCCGCCCCCACCGGGGAAGCCGACCCCAGACCGCCCCCCGCCCCGGGAAAGGCCGGCAGTCCGGCCGCGGGGGCCCGCGCGGGCGTTTGGCTCGTCCCCTCTTTCCACCCGCGAGGAAAAAACGGGATGAGGGGAGGCGCCGGGACTACGGGACTGGACTCCCCGCGCAGTGCTCCCGGCAGGGTCCCCGCGGCCACCCCCCCCCCGCCACCCCGCCCCGGGGCCCGCGCCCCGGGCGGCTCACCTTCTCTCCGGTCAGCACGTGCAGCCCCTCGCGCACCTTGGCGAAGGAGCCCTCGCCCAGCTTCCTGCTGCCGATGAGGTAGTTGCCCACGCGCTTGTGGTGCTGGAAGTCGCGGAGCCGCTCGCGGGGCACGCCGCTCACCCAGGCGGGCAGGAAACTTCCCTCGCAGGCCGCCGCCGGCCTGGCCGCGTCCTCGGCGCCGCCGCCGCCCCCGGGCGCCGCAGGCTCGCCCAGCAGCCCGTCCCCCGCCGCCGCCGGCATCGCGCTCGCCCGTGGCCCGCCGGCTCCGCTCGGCTCCCGCGCTCGCGGCTCCTCCTCCGCCGCCGCCGCCGCCGCCGCCGCCGCCGCCGGCGCCGCCGCCTCCTCCGGCCGCCCGGGCTCCTCCCGCCGCCGCCCTGGGCCCGGCCCCGCCCGGCCCGCGTCTCCCGCGCCCCGGGCCGCCGCCGCGCGCCGCGCGCAGACAATAGCCGGCGACGGGGTGTCGGGGACCCGCCCCCAAGAAGTTCTTCTTCGGAGGGTCGCCCGGGCCCCCGCCCGGGTCCCGTGCGGCGGCTGATGACAGTCGCCCCGCTCGCGCGCGCGCGAGGAGCCGGGCTGGCGGGGGGCGCGGTCGGGTACCGGGTCCCGGAGTCCGGGCGCCTCCGCAGCCTCCGCCCTGCCGCCGCCGGCTGGCCCGCGCGGGCTCGGGGCCGGCTCGCTCGTCCTAGCTGCGCGCCGGGGGAGCGCTCCCGCCCGAGAGCAGCGCGCGGCGGGCTGCAGGCGCCCTCTGGAAGGCAGCAGAAGAAAGCCCCATTCAGTTTGAATTTGCAGAAATTCAATCCGGTCGCGGGCGGCGGGAACAGATGCGAGCTCCGCTCCGCAGCCTGTGCACTTTCAAATCCCTCGTAGCCCCTCCTTCCCCCGCGCGCAACAGCCAAACTCGACCCTCGCTGGAGAGGGGAGGGCGCGGGGAGGGGAGCGGCGGAGTGGGCGGCGGAGGCACCTGAGCGCCAGACAGGGGGACCCCGCGCGGCCTCGCAGACGCGCGCTCCCGGGCCGCCGGAGTCGGGCTCCTCCGGCTGCGCCTCTCGCCCGGATTCTGGGCTTGGGCTTTCTGGACCTTTCGGCGATGAAATCCACCCCCCACCCCCAGCCGCACCCACCCGGGGCAGGAGGAAGGGAGGGCCGAGGGAGGGCTCTCGAAGCCAGTGGACTGGGTTTAGGTGCTAGGTGTCCAGTCCGGGGCCTGGCACACAGTAGGGCCCTGTGGACCCTGGATCGATGGGTCTGTCCGGGCTCGCGCGCAGACCCGATCGCTGGGTTGGAGGAGGAGCAGCCGCAACAATAATAGTGGCGGCAGCAACGTAGGAACCTGGGCGTTTGCTGCCTCTGCTTGTGCGTTTACACCTTTGCTTTCCATCGAAACGAAGCCGGTGATTGCAGGAGGAGGTGGATCCGCGCCCCCTGCTCCTGAAGGCTTTTGTTCTGTGCGCGCCGTGACTGTGCTCATCCCTCATAAACAAGTGCAGCTGCCCAGACGACTCTGATTTTCTCCAGCACCCCCAACGCCTTCCCGAACCAAACATGAAGAATCTCGGGAGGGAGAAGCTTGAGGGAGGGGGAGGTACGTGAAGGGAAGCGTTTACAAAATACTACCTGTTGAGCAGCCAGATAAAAGGCGCCGGCGTTTAATGCATACTTAACCCCTGGCATCGCATCAGAGTTGAAAGGAGGATTCGGTCCTAATCAAGTTCCTTAATTGACTCCTCGGTGAATGAGTGTGGCACGATCCCCCTCAGTGCTCTGATTTGGGGCGGGTGGGGCACAGCTGTCATTGATTCACTTGGGGGGGTCCTCTGACCCATCTGAAAGGCAACGCAGAGAAACGCCTATTTTAAATAGATCTAACGTGGAACACGCTGTAGTCATCTACTCACAAGTTACGAGTCACCAGCCTCGTTAATGACTGAGCTTGTGTTTTCTGTCCGGCTTCTCATTGTCCCCGTTTTCCAATATTACATGTTTTTCGAATGTTTTTTCTTGCTATGCTTACAAGGCTGTGCCACCACCCTACCGCCCACAATTTCTGCAAAACCAATCGCTTTAATGCCTCTTGACTCAACAAATTTGAGGACAGTTACATGGGGGGGGGGGGGGGAGCGCTGTATGACCCGTGCTAGTGCATGCAAAGTAAAATGGCCAACAAATGTCTAGTGAATGAAGAATATAGAGCTCCCTTTGGGGTCATAACCATTCTGAATCACGTTTTGGAGTTTCCCCCAATGTTGTTTATTAATAAAGTATGATTTTTTTTTTAATTTTAGGACATTGTATATGAAAATTTGGAGGTTCCTTTATTATGGTATAAGGCAAATTTCAGAGACAAAGTTATCTTCTTGGCCTTAAAAAAAAGTTAGCCTCAGTCACAAAATGGTTGAAGATGTTTACAGTAGAGATTTTCTTTCCTTTTAATTATGCTCTCAGGGTAGAGGTCAGAAAAGGGGAGAGAAAATCCAGGGGCGCCTGGGCGACTCAATTGGGTAAGCATCCGACTTCCACTCAGGCTATGATCTCACAGTTTGTGAGTTCGAGCCCAGGTCATGATCTCATGGTTTGTGAGTTTGAGCCCTGCATCGGGCTCTGTGCTGACAGCTCAGAGCCTGGAGCCTGCTTCGGATTCTGTGTCTCCCTCTCTCTCTCTCTGCCCCTCCCACACTCATGCTTGCTCTCTCTCTCTCTCTCAAAAATAAACATCAAAAAATTAAAAAAAAAAAAAAAAAGGAAAAAGAAAAAAAAGAAGGGGCCCTGGGTGGCTCAGTCGGTTAAGCGTCTGACTTCGGCTCAGGTCATGATCTCATGGTTCGTGGGTTCAAGCCCCGCGTCGGGCTCTGTGCTGACAGCTCGGAGCCTGGAGCCTGCTTCTGATTCTGTGTATCCCTCTCCCTCTGCCCCTCCCCTGCTCACACTCTGTCTCTGTCTCTCAAAAATAAATAAATGTAAAAAGAAATAAGAAGAAGAAGAGAGAAAATCCAGGCCCATTAAATCTTTTTCAAGCTTGATGCCCGGGTTTGATTCAAGTTCACTGCTAATTCCATCAGCTGGGATGAATGCCAAAGAGAAGTCCAAATCCTACCCCTGCCTGAGCTTAGGAACTGGCATTTGAACTATAGGTCCTATTCTCTGAAGTGGTCTTGGTTAAAAAGGAAACACCCCAGAAATTCCTTTATGTAAAACAAATTAGTACCCCAAACAATCTATTGCTCTCATAGATGTGCAGAAAACATGCGGTTGAAAAGCAACCGTGCAGCATTGAAGATTCTCTATGAATTATCCTCAACTAGATTTCTCATCCTCCTGAGGGATCTCCCTGGGCACTGCATTTCAGTGATCTTCATCCAGAATAGGGCTTCCTCGCCTCTGCACCTCTCCTTATGCCAAACCCACCGCACCAGTCTGCTGCCGACCCATTTCTACCCAGCACAGACGTTCCCTGTCCCATGATACCCTACCAGGGGCTCATCACTGCTCCAACCTCTTTTACTATATATCACTCATTTCATACTTGTGTGTACTTCGTTACTTACCACGAGTGTCTTTCTCCCCTCTTAGGCTCACTGAGAACCTAAGGAGCTGTGCCTTAATTTATATTTTATTTGCCCCAGGGCACCTAACACGGTGCCCAAGACGCAGTCCTTCCTTATTCAATAAATATTTGTTGAATAAATGAATGAAAGTAACCATTCACTAATTCTCCAGTGAGTAGAGTTTCGTGGCTCCTGACAGCAAAACTCCATCTGTCCCAGGGAGGAACATTTCTAGTAAGTCTCTAAAAGCATTTGCAGTTAGATTGTTGGTTGCCGTTGAGGGGTCGACTGAAACCATTTGTCTTGCCAAAGATGAGCCAGTGAGTAACTTGGGTGAGTGACCCCGGTAAGAAACATGACCGATTACGGTGGCCTGGAAAGCCACAAAAAGCTTTGTCCCATGGACTCCTACCAGCCGCTTCCTTCCTTCCCATCCCCTGCCTCCATATGGCTGGCGACTGTCTGTGTGCTCCCACAGAACGCCAGCTAGGAGACCCAGCTGGAAGCAGTCAAAGACAATTAGAAGTAATCAGGCTGGCACGGCCAGGAAATGAAAGTTGGCTAGAGGGGGTTAGGCTGGCAGAAGCTGGCTGGTGACTGGAGAAGGAACCAAGAGTGAAGCAAAGACAGCAGGCACGAATAAACTCTGCCTGGAAGACATTTTGTGAGCTCTACTCGTTAATTCTCCCCCAACGAAGGTGCCAATAAATTCTAGAGGCAGGATTTGCACCCATGTCCCCAGAGTTCATGTCCGCCACTATTCTGTCGCAACATCCAGCTGCTGAATGCGCCCCGTGCAGGGCTGAGGAAGGAAGGATTCCTCAGAAATAAAGGCGTGTGTGGAAGCGGCCTAGTGTCGTGCTGGAGAGCAAGGTGCCTGCCACACCCCACAATGAAGCACTTCTCTGGAAATGAATCGTGACTCACCCCCTCTCTGTGCCTCGGTTTCCTTCATCTGTAAAGCTGCGATTTTAAGGAAGTACAAGGATTGAGTGAGATTGTGCACCCAAGGCCTTCAGCCTGGTGCCTGGCACTTATAAGCATCTAGTGACCATTATCAATACTCCTTTTGATACCGTTATTAATAGTACATTAACAATTAATTAATACTAATTAATTAATTAATAATTATTTTAAAATATCAATAAATATTATATATTATATTATTTTATATGATAGATTATATAAACATAATCTATTATATATAATATTTGTACAATGTTAATGTTATTAATAATATTAATACATATTTAAAAATATTAATGATTAATGCTTAATGATTAATTAATTAATAATTAATTAATACTACATTAATACATCTCAACACATGCGAGTCATGCGAGAATGGCCCAGAATTCCACCAACACAGTTGTCTCTGTTGCTGAGGAACTCAAAGCATTTTCTCCAGGTTGGACTTCTTCCCTGAATCCAGACTTGTGTAGCCAGTCTTCTTCATCTCACAAGGCTGCTGGGATCTCAGACTGAACCTGGGCTCACCTCCTCACACACACACACACACACACACACACACACACACTGCTCCTTTCCTAGGGCTTCACCCCAATTGCTCCCTGAATCTAAGGTTCAGCCTTTGCTTCCTGTCCTTCCCGACCCTCAGCAAATCCTACGGGCTCTGCCTTCATGATACCCCCGCACCTGACCTCTTCGCACTACCTCACCTCTGGCACCCCCTTCAAGCCGCCATTCTCTCTCCTCCCCTGACTGCCAACCTGTGCTCCCACACCAAAGCCAAAGCCATCTCTTAAAAATGGGAATCAGGGGCACCTGGGTGGCGCAGTCGGTTAAGCGTCCGACTTCAGCCAGGTCACGATCTCGTGGTCCGTGAGTTCGAGCCCCGCGTCAGGCTCTGGGCTGATGGCTCGGAGCCTGGAGCCTGTTTCCGATTCTGTGTCTCCTTCTCTCTCTGCCCCTCCCCCGTTCATGCTCTGTCTCTCTCTGTCCCAAAAAAAATAAATAAAAAACGTTGAAAAAAAAATTAAAAAAAAAAAAAATGGGAATCAGCTCACACCAGCTCCCCAGCCCAAACCCTTTAATGGGCCCCCACCACAAAAAGATCCCCCGAAGGGCTTATCCTGGGGCGGCCCCTGCCTGCCCCTTCAGTGCCTGGCCTCCCAAGACCAGCTGCACATCCCTCTCCCTCTTCCTTCAAGCCACCAAGCTCGTTTCCACTTCAGGTTTTTTGTCCTTGCCACTCCCTCTGCCAGCAACACGTTTCTTCTAGAACTTTGAGTGGTCTGTCCCTCCCTTCACTCACAGCTCTGCTGTCTCAATCTGAGAGCCGTCCTCTTCCCCCACACCCTGTGCAATGCTTCCTTGAGCCATTCATCAGGAGCTACAGGAGAGCGCACATGAGCTTATATGTTTGCTGCCTCTCACTCCCTGCGGAAATTAAGGTCCACGAAGCCAGGACCTCTCTGAATCCCAACCCACGTGCACACCTGGCATGTTGCGGGTGCTCAACACCCGATGATGTATAACGTCATCTAACTCCTGATCCGCTCTGGGAGAAAGGAGAGAGCCCCTGGACTTTGGGTGGCATGGCGCCTGGAGCGTGATGCAGCATGGATGGCTCCAAGTCTGCCCTCCTATGGCTGCTTCTCAGCAGCACTGAGCTGATGTTCAGGACAAGGAGGGCCCATTCTTTGAACAAGTGCTGATGGCCGCCCCTAGGAGAGCCAGCCTGTCACCACGATTGGTTTCCGTCAGTCCTGAAGAGCCAAAGGTCATGGCTATTTCAGTAAGAAAAAGGTGTCTCCCACCTCCCAGCCATAGGGGACCCAAGGCTTTAGGACTCTACAGCTTGAGGTTTGCCTTCCAAATTCCAGACAGAGGCTATTAAGAAGGAATGAAGGTTACAATATTCTACAGGAAGAGGGCCTCACACGCAATCCCCTGGACCGTTTCTCCTTGCTGGAATTTCTTATCTTCTATAAAGTCACTACCAGCATCACTCCTGTGACCTATGAAGCGTCCTGCCCTATAAGGGACCCAAGCTCCTTGTCTTTTCACTTCTCTGACCTCACTTTCCCTGTTCAAGCTGCCCGGCCACACTGGCTGGCACACTGCTCCCCACGGGTTACTGCAGTGGACCCTTTACATGGTCATCAGTCCCCTGGAATATTGTTCCTGCAGATATCTGAAGACCGGGCTCCCTTACCACCTTTGCGTCTTCACTCAAATGTCCCTACTCTGCAAACCTGTGCCTGACCTCTTCATTTACCATGCAAATTCCCCCCCCCCCAACTCCCTATTTTCCCTTCTCTGCTTTTTTTTTTCTTTACAGCCCTTAACACCATGTGACAAAAGCTGTGTTTTCCCTTGTTTATTTTGCTGACGATCTGTCTTCCTTCCTAGGATGGAGGTTCCATGAGGGCTGGGATTTTTGTTAAGTGCTGTATGCACTTAGGAAGTACTCAGTACAGATTTGCTGTGGTTGAATGAATTTGTAATTCACAGGGTCTCCCGCTGCAGAGAAGACTGTAATACATGAGAAAGTAGAAAAAAAGAAACACGACAAAACCGAGTTCCGCTGGAGAAAGCATGCGTCATAAAGACACATTTTTAAAAAATCAATATTCATGCCACAAAGATAAACCTCAATACCAAGCTCCACATTTGTATTATGGCAGGAAGGGAAAGGCTATTATTAGCACTAAAGTCTTGAAACTTATGGCCTCCATTTATGGGTGCTGCTGCCTGTCCATTTCTTGCTGGCGACTAGGCAGAACCAGGCAGCATTAAGCATCTCCAGTGGGACCCAGAGAAGGAGCACACGCAATGGGGCAACTCTAAAATGTATCCAGGGGGTGGGGAAGGGGTGAGAGGAAGAGCCCTCTGGAACTGAGAATAGTCACCAGTCACAAGAGGGGCATTGGGGCAGACTGATGGCAGAAGCCTGCTCTGGGCAGTCAGGTGGCCAGACGCAGCTGAGGAGAGGCAGGCGCCCCCTGCCGGTTGACTCGGCTCTGCTTTCGCTCCACGGACCGAGAGGAAGCCCAAAGGAACCATGGACACAACACCAGTGTGGAAACCGGAACCTCCCTCATCAGCTGGCTCTGTGACCCTGAGCACGGCGCTTCCCACCTGTGATCGTCAGTTTTTCTCCATCTAATAGCTCCTGTCTGTCCTTCCTAGCCCCCAGGACACTTGCAGGGATAAAATAAGGCAAACACAGGTGAATGTGCCACAAAAACAGACACAATCTTGGTTATTGTTGTCTTACGTCAAAATGGAAAGGTGTCTGGGACATAGATTAGAAAACAATAAATTTGAAAATCAGTAACGAACTAAACAAACAAATAAATAAAGTGAAGAGTTGACAAGACGTGGCTGTTTAGCGTCCCTTCCTTTCAAGGGGGAGGTTTTCTGGTGGTCCCTGGCATGGCTATAACTATCTTTATACTTTGTGCCCACTGTCTTAGGTCCAACCACATGCCCCTACCTCAGACCTCCTTAACCCCGATCTTCCAATTTTTCTCTTTCCAGGCTTCTGATCAACTGGCCAACCCATTTGTTGCTGCCCATGGGTCTCTGTGTATAGAAAGATAGGTGGATGGGTGATAGATATTCCCCATCTAGACCAGGTATAAGCAAGTGTACCACAGAAACTCCACCCACTAGAAGGAATTCACTTCGCTGCTGTCTTTAAGGCCAAGCTGCGGGCAGCCACAGTGTAGTCACTGTCTGTTTTTTTGGCTTCTACCCACACACACCATCCAAGAGCCAAGCTCCTGCTTCTTCCTCCTCCATCAATGTGTCATAGGGGATTTCCCTTCCCAATGTAGCCGTAGGTGTGGACAGCGGGTTGTGCAAACAATGGCGCAGGTTATGGAGGTCTAAGCTGCCTGCTTATATAGCTTGCTTGGACCCCCCCCCATCCCCCTCCCCCCCCCACACACATGTTCAGTTCTGGAGGCAGAACTTCTATCTTGCAGTGGAGGCTGCTGAGCCCAGGGGGTCTTATAACCTCATGACTCTGATAGAATCCAGCCTATGAATAGCAGTTCTGGAGGTATGGTCACTTGGTGTCCCATATACAGATGCTCTATCTCTCTCAGGGTCCAGTAGTGATGATGCACCAGGAGCCCCTTTTTGAAGAATGTGAAATTCCCCCACGGCAATTGCATGGCCTCGCTCCAGAATCCGAGACGTCTGCTTTATGATTCTCCCATTGGGACTTATTGTCAACTGCACGTAGTGGTCTTTTCTCACCACTGATGTCTCTAGTAACGTGGGGGTCTGCTGGCTCGTATGGTCTGTGCAAGCAGGGACACTTGCACTGCAGCCTGGATCTCCTCCAGAGCCCTCCCTCTGGGCCTAGCAGCTGGCAGCCTGCTGTGTAACCCAGTCTGTGGGTCAGAAGAATATTCCCGGGTATGGAATATGCTACCTCTGGGAATTATAGGACCTACAAGCATTGTGCTTCCTTCTTTGTTGTGGGAGGTGTGAGGTGCAATCATGCGTCCTTTATTACAGAGGGCACACTCCAGCTGGCCTCAGACCACTGGATTCCTACAGTGTAGGGGCTTAAAACAGCAATAAATATTCATTATCTTACAGAGTTTCCATGGATAAGGAACTTGGGAGTCACTTACCTGGGAGATTCTGGCTCAGGGTTTCTCATTAGGTTGCAGTCAAGATATGGGCTGGGGCTACAGTCATCTGAAGGCTTGACTGGGGCTGGAAGATCCTATTCCAAGATGCATGGCTGGAAAGTTCATGCCAGCTGTAGCAGGTAGTTTCAGGTCCTTGTCACATAGGACCTCTCCAAAGGGTAGTTTGACTATCTTCATGACAAAGCAGTTGGCTTCCCGCATATGCAGTGATATTTAAGAAAGGGCAAGGTGGAGGGGCTCCTGGGTGGCTCAGTCAGTTAAGCGTCTGACTTTGGCTCAGGTCATGATCTCACGGTTTGTGAGTTCGAGCCTCTATACTGACAGCTCAGAGCCTGGAGCCTGCTTCAGATTCTGTGTCTCCCTCTCTCTCTGCCCCTCCCCTGCTTGTGCTGCCTCTCTTTCTCTCAGAAATAAATAAACATTTTAAAAAATGTCTTTTTAAAGAAAGGACAAGGTAGAAGCCTCAATATCATCTTCCCTCTTTTATTGTTTTAGTTGACAGTTTAAAATTACATGTATTTAAGGAATACAACTTGATGGTTTTATGTATTAAACACTGACATATTCACCACAATCAAGTCAATGAACATATCCATCACCACACCTACTTGCCTTCTTTGTGCCTGTGGTTGAGAACGCTTATGATCTTCCCATGTAGCAACTTTCAAGTCTATGATACAACATTGTTAAATATAGTCACATTGTAGTACATTAGATCTCCAGAACTTCCTTATCTTAAATAACTGAAACTTTGTACCCCTTGACCAACTTCTCCCCATATTCCCTTCCCCCAATCCCTGGTAACTACCATTTTACTCGGTTTCTTTGAGAGTGGCTATTTTATTTTATTTTATTTTTAATGTTTATTTATTTTTGAGAGAGACACAGAGAGACAGAGCATGCGTGGGGGAGGGGCTGAGAGAGAGGGAGACACAGAACCTGAAGCAGGCTCCAGGCTCTGAGCTGTCAGCACAGATCTCCACCTGGGTCCAACTCACAGACCACAAGTTCATGACCTGAGCTGAAGTCGGATACTTAACTGACTGAGCCACCCGGGTGCCCGAAGATTGGCAATTTTAGATTCCACATGTAAATGACAGCATGGAAAATCTGTCTTTCTGCATCGAGCTGATTTTACTTCGCATAATGTCTTCCAGGCCCACCTATGTGGTTGCAAATGGCAGGATTTCTTTCTTCTTTCTTTCTTTCTTTCTTTCTTTCTTTTTTTAATGGCTGAATAACATTCCATTGCATATATACACTTCCTTTTTTTTTTTTTTTTTTTTTTTATTCATCTGTGGACATTTAGGTTGTTTCCATATCTTGGCTCTTGTGAGTCCTGTTGAAATGAACACAGAAGTGCAGAGATGAGTTTCCCTTTTCTCCGCCTCCTTTCCAACTTTGGTTATCTTTTGTCTTTCTGAAACTAGCCATTCTACCAGGTAGGAGGTGGTATCTTACTGTGGCTTCAAGTTGCAATTCCTTGATGATGAGTGAGGCTGAGCACCTTTTCATGTACCTGTTGGCCATTGTGTGATTTATTTTGAGAAATGTCTAATCAGGTCCTTTGCTCATTTGTAAATCAGGTTGTCTGTTCCTTTGCTATTGGGTTGCATGAGTTCTCGTACATTTTGAAGACTCACCCCTTCTCGGGTACATAAACCATATTTTCTCCCATTCCGTAGATTGCCTTTTCATTTTGTTGATTGTTTCTTTTGCTGGGCAGAAGCTTTTTAGTTTGGTGTGGTCCCATTTGCCTATTTTTACTTTGGTTGCTTATGCCTTTGATGTCAGATTCCCCCCCACCCCAAATAATAATAATGACTGCCCAGCTTGTTAGGCCCAATATCCCAAGAGAGTGCTCCCAAGTTGATAAGCTCTTCCTTATCCAACTTTATGTTCCACTCTCCCTGATCCAGAACCTGCTAATCCAGTTCCTTCTGTTCTGTTTTTGGCTTCAGCCAACACATGTTGGCTAAGTCCTACAGCTTCTTCAACATATGGTCACATTGCTCCCTTATTCAGACAAGCCCTTCACTGGCTGTGTTAGGTTGTGACTTAACCCTAGCGACTGGCCTCTTGGCCAGGAAGGGAGATTGGATTAGGCTTTGCATCATCCTCCAGCAAGGGGGCTGTCCTAGCCCTAGGCAGGGAGATGAGACTATGAGTTCTCCGGTGCCCAAGAAATGCGAACACTAAGTGCTGTCTTTAGATCAAAAGCATAAAATTCGAAGCAACAACTAATCTCAAAAGAGAAACAATAAAAAATAGGTGCATCGACACTTGCACAAACAAGTCTAAATGCACAACATCCAATTCAGAGTCCAGACTTGCAGCAAAACATGTATTAAAGATTTCAATGAGGTCTAACTTACTTACAGCCTGAAGTATAGCTTTTCAGTGATAACACTACATAGTACAAAAGAAAATAGTGGTGACTGGCCAATGGTCTGCGTCTGCCCTTAAGAGAATGTTGAAGACTACTGAGGAAGAAAACTCCAGGCACCAAGGTAAAAGCAAAAACTCAATGGAAATACTCTGAGAGGAGATACTGGGCATTCCGCCCCCCCCCCCTCCCCCCGCCCCATTTAATCCTCAGGAAAAAGAAATGTGAGAAGGAGCTGTCATTCATGAGCTGAGAGAGTGGAGTAGTTCTATTTCAATTTATTTATGCCGTCCATGAGTTCCTGGGCTTCCTGGAATTTTAATTAAGAATAAAGATATTTTAGGGGCGCCTGAGTGGCTCAGTCAGTTAAGCGTCTGACTTTGGCCCAGGTCATGATCTCGCGGTTAGTGAGTTTGAGCCCCGCATCGGGCTCTGTGCTGACAGCTCAGAGCCTGGAGCCTGTTTCGGATTCTGTGTCTCCCTCTCTCTCACTTCCTCCCCTGCTTGCACTGTGTCTCATGCTCTCTCTCTAAAATAAATAAATATGTTTTTAAATTTTTTTTAAAGAATAAAGATATTTTAGAAATATTTTTCATAATTTTTGCAAACTCTAAACAGGATCAGACAACTATCATGTGGACCTGAAACTTGGTGTGGGGACTATGGAAACATGTGGAACTTCTCACAGGCAGCAGGAGAGACACTTGAGTTGCCATGTTTCATGGCATCTGAGTTATGGATATAAACCATCATCATTATGAGGGTGAGTGAACTTCTTTGCCAAGGGACTTCTGGATCCTATGAAAATGACAGGAAATAGTACAAACACTCCTAAGTATCCATGGTTATCCTTCAGAGCCCAAACATCCCAGAATCCCTGTTGACCTCACCCAGCTAGGACACCTTGCTACAAATGCATACTCCTTGAGTTATTCTAGTCCCAAAGTCCAAGCGGATACAAAGTACAAATGCTTCAGTATAACAGAAATTTGGTTGGTCTGACAAAAAAAAAAAAAAAAAAAAAAATGCCTCAATCAGTTGAATGAATTTACATGAACTAATTTGAACTAATTTGAGAAAAAAAAATATTAAAAAAAAAAAATCTTCGGGGCCCCTGTGTGGCTCAGTCGGCTAAGCGTCTGACTTCAGCTCAGTTCATGATCTCGCGGTTTGTGAGTTCAAGCCCCACGTCGGGGTCTGTGCTGACAGCTGAGCCTGCTTTGGTGTGTGTCTCCCTCTCTCTCTGCCCCTCCCCCGCTCATGCTCTGTCTCTGTTTCTCAATAATAAATAAAGATTTAAAAAAATTTTTTTAAAGATCTTCAATCATTAGTTATTCTACCTTTTTAAACTCAATGTATACCCCTTAATGCACAAATTTTCACCTTCTTTCCAGAATCAGAGAAGTAACTGGGAGAAAGTGCCAATTCCTCTAAGGTACCGGTCAGGAAAATGAGAAAGCAAGATGTGAGCTCATAGTCACAAACTCACTCATAGAAAACTGTGGCTGAACCAAGATTCCAACTACACCAAAGGATTCCTCATGATATCAAAAATCACGTAACTAACACAAAAAAGGGCACGCTAGAAGGGCAAGAATTTAGAAAGACATAGTAGGAAACCCCAGCTGAACAAAGATCTCAATACTGTTCATTAGAGGCTGGCATCGAGAATAGTGACAAGATCATTGAAAATTTGAAACGCTGCTACAGAGTAGTCATCTGCTGCTCTTATAATACTGCCAAAGAGAAAGAATACAGATCATCTCAATGGATGCAAAAAAAAAAAAAAAAAAGCATTTGACAAAATTCATGACAAAAGGTTCCAATAAACTGGGTCTAGAGGTAGCATACCTCACCATAAGAAACGCCATGTATAATAAGCCCACAGCTGACATCATACTCAACAATGAGAAACTGAAGCCTTTTCCTTTAGGATCAGGAACAGGACGAAAGTCTCCACTTTCAGCATGGTACTTACTAGAAAGAGTAATAAGAAAGAGAGGAAGAAAGAAAGAAAGACAGAGAGAGAGGAGAAAGAAGAAAGAAAGAAAGAAAGAAGAAACTAAAAAAGGAAAGAAGGAAGGAAGGAAGGAAGGAAGAGGGAGGGAGAGAGAGAGAGAGATCCAAACCAGAAAATAAGAAGTAAAACTGCCTCTATTTGCAGACGACTATATAAAGATGGCATACTATATATAGAAAACCCTAAAGGCTCCACCGAAAACTGTTAGAACTAATAAAAAATTCAATACAGTCATAGGATGCAAAATCAATGTATAAAAATCAGTTGTTTTTATACACTAACAGCAAACTGTCAGAAAGAGAAATTAAGAAAATAATCCCATTTACGATTGCATCAAAAAACAAAAAACAATGGGGCGCCTGGGTGGCGCAGTCGGTTAAGCGTCCGACTTCAGCCAGGTCACGATCTCGCGGTCCGGGAGTTCGAGCCCCACGTTGGGCTCTGGGCTGATGGCTCAGAGCCTGGAGCCTGTTTCCGATTCTGTGTCTCCCTCTCTCTCTGCCCCTCCCCCGTTCATGCTCTGTCTCTCTCTGTCCCAAAAATAAATAAACGTTGAAAAAAAAAAATTAAAAAAAAACAAAAAACAAAAAACAAAAAAAACCCTAGGAATAAACTTAACCACAGGTGAAATATTTGTACACTGGAAACTTTAAGGTATTGATGGAAGAAATTGAAGAAGACATAAATAAATGAAAAGATATTTCATGCTCATGGACTGGAAGAATTAATATTGTTAAAATGCCCATACTCCCAACACAATATACTGATTCAACACAAGCCCTATCGAAATTCCAATGGTATTTTTCACAGAAAAAGAAAAAAATTCTAAAATTTGTATGGAACCACAGAAGACCATAAATAGCTCAAGTAATCTTGACAAAGAGAAATAGAGCTGAAAGAATCATGCTCTCTGTATTCAAAGTATATTACAAAGCTCTGGTAATCAAAACAGTATGGTGTTGGCATAAAAACAGACACATCTGTCAGTGGAACAAAACTGAGGGCCCAGACATAAACCCACACATTTATGATCAATTAATTTATGACAAAGGTGGCAAGAATATACAATAGGGAAAGGATAGTCTCTTCAATAAATGGTGTTGGGAAATCTGCACAGATTGTGTCTACGCACCAAGAATGCAACTGGACCACAATCTTACACCATACGCAAAAATCAACTCAAAATGGAATTAAGTCTTGAAGATAAGAAACCATAAAAGTCCTGGAAGAAAAGATAGGCAGTGAGGTCCTGGATAACAACATCTTGACAACAATTTTTTGGATGTGATACAAAGAACAAAAGCAATGAAAGAAAAAATAGATAATTAGGACTACATCAAACTAAAAAAGGTTTTATACAGCAAAGGAAACCATCAACAAAAATAAAAAGACAACCTAAAGAATGGGAAAAATATTTGCCAACAATATAATAGATAAGGGGCTAATATCCAAAGTATATAAAAAACAAGTGCAACTGAATAACAAAACAAAACAAAAAACATGGCTGACTTTAAAATGAGCAGAGTAACTGAACGAATGTTTTTTGAAAGAAATATACAAATGGCCAGCAGGTACATAAAAAGATGCTCAACATCACTAATCATCAGGAAACGCAAATCAAAACTACAATGAGATATCAACTCACCCCTGTTAGAAATGGTTATCATCAGGGATCTCGGGTGGTTCAGTCAGTTGGGCATCTGACTCTTGGTTTCAGCTCATGTCATGATCTCATGGTTCATGAGTTCAAGCCCACGTGGGGCTCTGCTCTGACAGTGCAGAGCTTGCTGGGGATTCTCTCTCTTCCTCTCTCTCTCCTCCTCGCTCCACTCATGTACATTCTCTCTCTTTCTCTCTCTCTCAAAATAAATAAATAACCTTTTAAAAAAAGAAATGGTTATCATCCAAAAGTCACAGGATAACAAATGTTGGCAAAGATTTGGAGAAAAAGGACCTTGTACACTGTTGATGGAACTGTGAATTGGCACAGCCACTATGAAAAATAGTATGGAGCCTCCTCAAAAAATTAAAACTAGAACTACCTTATGACCCAGCAAATCCACCTCTGACGTTATATCTGAAGGAAATGAAATAATTATCTTAAGAGATATCTGTATTCTCATGTTCATTGCAGCATTACTTACAATACCTAAGACATAGAAACAACCTAAGGGTCCATCCACAGATGAATGAATAAAAATGAGATTATATATTATATGTATCATTTTATACAATGATGGGGGCCTGGGTGGCTCAGTTAAGTGTCTGACTCTTGATTTCAGCTCAGGTCATGATCTCACGGTTCGTTAGATCAGGCCCTGTGTTCAGCTTCAGATTCTGTCTCTGTCCCCTTCTCTCTCTGCCCCTCCCACACACTCTCACTCTTTCTCCCTCAATATAAATAAACTTAAAAAAAATTCTCATAACAATCAGAAAAAATAAAAGGCAACCAACAGAATGGGAGAAAATATTTGCAAATGACATATCAGATAAAGGGTTAGTATCCAAAATCTATAAAGAACTTATGAAACTCAACACCCAAAAAGCAAATAATCCAGTGAAGAAATGGGCACAAGACATGAATAGACACTTCTCCAAAGAAGACATCCAGATGGCCAACCGACACATGAAAAAATGCTCAACATCACTCATCATCAGGGAAATACAAATCAAAACCACACTGAGATACCACCTCATGCCTGTCACAATGGCTAACAGTAACAACTCAGGCAACAACAGATGTTGGCGAGGATGCAGAGAAAGAGGATCTCTTTTGCACTGTTGGTGGCAATGCAAGCTGGTGCAGCCACTCTGGGAAACAGTATGGAGGTTCCTCAAAAAACTAAAAATAGAACTACCCTACGACCCAGCAATTGCACTTCTAGGTATTTATCCACGGGATACAGGTGTGCTGTTTCAAAGGGACACATGTACCCCCATGTTTATAGCAGCACTATTGACAATAGCCAAAGTATGGAAAGAGCCCAAATGTCCATCGATGAATGAATGGATAAAGAACATGTGGTATATATATACATATATATATATACATACATATATATATACACACACACACATATATATACACACACACATATATACACATACATATATACACATATATACACATACATACACATACATACATACATATATATATACACATATATACATATATACACATACACATATATATACACATACATATATACACATATATACACATACATATATACACATACACATACACACACACATATATATATATACACACACACACACAATAGAGTATTACTCGGCAATCCAAAAGGATGAAATCTTGCCATTTGCAACTACGTGGATGGAACTGGAGGGGATTATGCTAAGTGAAATTAGTCAGTCAGAGAAAGACAAAAATCCTACGACTTCACTCATATGAGGACTTTAAGAGACAAAACAGATGAACATAAGTGAAGGGAAGCAAAAACAATATAAAAACAGGGAGGGGGACAAAACAGAAGAGACTTATGTATGGGGAACAAACAGAGGGTTACTGGAGGGGTTGTGGGAGGGGGGATGGGCTAAATGGGGAGAGGCACTAAGGAATCTACTCCTGAAATCATTGTTGCCCTAAATGCTAACTAATTTGGATGTAAATTTTAAAAAATAAAAAATTAAATTAAAAATTTAAAAAACTAAAAAAAAAAAAATTCTCATTACTAGAAAAAAAGTCACTACCTGTATATGAAGTAGTGGATATCAACTAAACTTGTTGTGGTAACCATTTCACAATACCTACATGTGTCAAATTGTTATATTGTATACCTTAAACTAAGACAATGTTATATGTCTTAGTTCTAAGACATATAAGAACTTAGTTCAATGTTCTATTGAAATGTAATTGACTATAGAACTGGGCAAAAAGAAAATTACTATAAATCATTTTATATTTAATATAAAGACTTGGAGCCTTTAGTATTTTATGCCACCAATCTCATTTGCTCTAAGGAAGATAGAGAGACATGCAAACAGATAGATGTGTGTTTTAGAGGCCATCTTCCTGATACGTTAAAGAAGTTAGACATCACACTGGCTAAGCTATGAAACCAACTGATTCATAGAATGTGCAAATTTTAAGCATGTAGAACTTAAAAAACCACTTTAGGGAGAGCTTGATTACACATAGATCATAAATTGTAACTGCAGCTATAGCCACCTAAGATATATGAGATATGATATGATACGATGATATGATACAATACGTGACAACATACTTCTTTACTCTGAAACTTTAGTGAGACTATAAAAACTAGATGATGTATCAGTATAACACCCGCCATTAATATAAGTAAGGGTGTGCAAAAATGAAAGAAACTGGATGATCCCCAACAAGATTAAAACTCACGGACTACTCTCGTGTTGTAAGGAATAAGTGTCAAGACCACTGTCATGAAACTAAAAACTTGAATTTTCTCTTAGTGTACATCTAGACTCTGGGGTCTTGTTCAAACAAGTTTACAAGTCATGGGTAATGTGTAACAGTCACGCCTCTCACCGTGCAATTTTCTTTGCTCCTTAGAACTGAGATGAATTGGTTTGCAGTGGGATTCAATTACTGGGGACACACTCCATTTTAAATCCGAACATTTTTGCAAAGATGGGATAGTTTTAGACAACCTCCTGGTGTTTCTTTTCAGAAGCACTTCTGATTTTATTGCAATATCAACTATAAAAAAAAAGCCCTAAATATAAACATTTAAAAACAGAAGAAAATACATTTATGCTTTATTGTTTTAAAGAAAATAAATGCATGTCAAAACTCGCTATAAGACTTTTGTTGAATGTTCAGTTTTGATTCCTCAAAAGCGAGAAAATCATGGTGTTTGAATATATTTCCGAGATCTTGGAAACACACATTCCTTTTGACCCAGAAATTTTACTTCTAGGAATTTGTCCTTGAAAGAATTTCTAGAAAAGAGTTCAAAGACATGCACACAAATATGTTTATTGCAGTATTTACTTTATCGCAAAGTACTGGGGAAAAGCCAATTGCCTAACACCAGCAGATCAAATAAATAAAATACGGTGCCTCCAAAAACGTGCAACTACAGAGCCCTATTTTGGACTAGAAGAAAACCTGGGGACGTGGGAAAGTCATAATGTTAAGTGGAAAATATTATAATGCTAATGGCACTTATAGAAGTAATCGTTGAGCAAAAAGAATATAGACAGTCCATGTGTTGAGAAAATATTTTAGGGGCGCCTGGGTGGCGCAGTCGGTTAAGCCTCCGACTTCAGCCAGGTCACGATCTCGCGGTCCGGGAGTTCGAGCCCCGCGTCAGGCTCTGGGCTGATGGCTCAGAGCCTGGAGCCTGTTTCCGATTCTGTGTCTCCCTCTCTCTCTGCCCCTCCCCCATTCATGCTCTGTCTCTCTCTGTCCCAAAAATAAATAAACGTTGAGAAAATATTTTAATAGCAATTATCTCTAGGGAGTAGAATAAGTAACATTTATTTTGTGTGGCTTAGGCTTTTCTGTGCATGCAATCAACAAACATTTCTTGAGTATCTTCTATGCACTAGGAACCGTGTTAGGTGCTGAGCATGTGAGATAGTGTGGACATATCACCTGAAATTTTTTTTCCAGTGTTGTTGAAACGCACTGGAAATAGACCTTTGTGCAAGTTTAAAGTACAACGTGATGATTTGGTATATATATAATAGTGAAATAATTAACACAATAAGGCTAGTTAACGCATCTATTATTTCACACAGTTACTCTGGGTGGGGGGGAGGTCGGGCAAGGACATTTAAGATGGATTCTTGTAGCAAATTTCAAGTGTACAATACAGTATTGTTAATTAGAGTCACCACGCTGTGCATTAGGTCCCCAGAACTTGTTCTCTTATAACTGGAAGTTTGCATGCTTTGACCATCACCACCCACTTCTCCCAACCCTCAACCCCTGGAACCACCAATGTACTCTATGTGTCAACGCTTTGGGATTTTTTCTGATTCCGCAATAAGTGAGATACAGCATTTTCTTTCTCCGTATGACTTATTTCACTTAGCATAGTGCTCATGCGGTCCATCATGTTGTCCCCAAATGGCAGAATTTCCTTCTATTTTATGGCTGAATAATATTCTAGTGTATATGCCACATATTTTTTTCATCAATTTTTTAAAATCTTCTCTGATTCAGAGATCTGAGCTCTCTCCTCTTGAACCTGAGTCCAAGATGGTTGCCACCACTGGAGTACGACAGAGGTGATACGTTTTTGAAATTAGGTCATAACAGGCCAAGCCACTCCTGCCTGGCTCTCTCTGAAGCCTCACTGTCCAAAAACAGCCCTTGAAAACTTCCTTTATGAACCCATCCTGTCAGACACCCTATGAGACACCCAGGTCCCATGGGAGGCCATGCCTAGGTGCTGCTGGCAAAGTCTCAGCTGCGTGCAAACCAAGCGAGACAGTTACAGATGATCGCAGTGATGGAGAAAATAGAAGGCTATGGGTTTTCTCCATTGCATTTCTCACTATCTGCTGTACTGTATAATTTATTTTGCCTATTTATCTGGTCTATTTATTCATCAAAATTCTGCAGAGAAACAGAACAAATAGGGTGTGGTGTTTGTGTGTGTGTGCACAGAGAGAGGTGTATTTTAAGGAATTGGCTCACATGATTATGGAGGCATTGGCAACACCAACATCTGCAGCAGGCTGGAGGTAGACTTCTTTCTTCTGTGGCCGTGGTCAGTCTCTTCTCTTCAATCTCTTCAACTGATTGGGTGAGGCCCACCGGCACGGTGGGGGATAATCTGCATTACTCAAAGCCTATAGATCTACTTGTTAATCACACCTGAAAAATACTTTCGTGGCAACATCTAGACTGGTGTTGGATCCAAAAATCTGGGCACCATGGCCTCACCAAGTTGGCACACAAAATTGACCATCACAGGGGTGCGTGAGTGTCGCGTTCGGTTGAGCATCTGACACTTGATTTCAGCTCAGGTCATGATCCCAGGGGTGTGGAATCAAGCCCCTCATGTTTAGGATTCTCTCTCTTCCTCTGCCCCTCACCCCTGCCTGCACTCTCTCTCTCTCTCTCTCTCTAAAATAATAATTAAAAAAAAAAAAACATTAACAATCACATCTGTTGTTTGACCCTCACCCCTAGAAAAGTAACATCCCTGTGGGCAGCTATTCTTATCTGTTGGATCCACTGTTCCGACACATAGAACATGCCTGGCACATCATGGACACTTATTGGATATTTGTGGAATCACGAAGTAAGCGTGTGAACTGACTAGGGCAGTCACTTTATTGGGGTGTGGAGGGGAGACCTCTCAGAGGAGGCAATTTATCTGGACCAAGACCCAAAGACTGAGAAGGAGTAAGTCACGTGAAGAGCCTTGAAGACAAAGAGACCCACGACTGCCACAGCACAGAGGTGGGAGCGAGCACATTCACAGAAGGAAGGTGCTCCCTGTGGCTGGAGCCCTGGGAACAAGGGCATTTAGAGATGGTGACCGAGAGAGAGCAGAAGGCGGCCATTAGAGCCTTGCAGCCAAGGCAGCTTTGCACAAGTTCGAGAAAGGCACCTTCCGCTGGGAGTGGAGGTTCACCCAGCGGGCAGGACACAAAACAGGTCAGGTGAGATGTCAGCCCCCGGACCACGTCGGCCACGCATCCCAAGCAGGACCCTCACTGCCCAACTGTACCCCATGGCTTTGCTCATAGCTCATCATAAGGAGCCTGGACTTTGTTCTTAGGACCAACGGGAGTGACGAGTTTTGCCCCACACTTTGACAATGCGAGTCTGGCTTTTCGGAAATGGGCAGAAGCGGGAAGGCCCTAAAAAGGCTCCTGTGCAGATGAGTGAGTGACAAAGGCCCCTGGGGGGAGTGGCATGGACACAGAGTGGTGGGAGGGGAACAGATTTGACATCTACTTTGGGAATCGGGCTGACGGGACTTCATGAGAGATGCGGTGTGGGCAAGACAACGGGAGAGGGGAGAGGGGGAGAAACGGAAAACAGTCAGCAGTGGCCCTGAGTGTGGGGTTCTGGCAGCCGGGCAGGGGTGGGGGGTGCCTGACCACCACCGGCAGCCTGGTGAGGAGCACGGTGTCCGGTGGAGGGTAGCGTGCACAGTCGGGCGCAGAGATCAGGAGCTCCATCAGACACCAGGGGGATGTAAGTAGGCTTTTGGACATGCAAACCCAGAGCTCAGAAGAGAAGACCTGGAAGATGATGTAAATTGGGGGGTGGGGGGAGATAAATATCATCGTCTAAAATATAAAAGTGCGTCACATTGAAGTTCCTTGCCATTACAAACAGTTGGCACACCGGGAAGGGAAAATGGAAGATAAATCCATGAAGGGAGGATCGTCAATTAAAGGGTGGGCAGAGCTGAGGGAAAGTCCCAGGAAGGGAAGGGAAGCCCGCTGGGGCTGGGGAAAGAGGGGACAGTTCTCAGCCTGGGACTTGGAGGAACAAGAACACGGACGGATGTCATCAAGCCGTGGCCTGAGGCGGACAACTGAGGCCTTTTCACCAACAGCACCCACCAGGGAGGCAGCTGGGGGGCAAAGTCTCCCCTCCTCTCTCTCCGTGGCCCCTGGGGCCTCCTGATGCCCAAACCCAATGGGAATCCAGAGGGCAAGGAGCCGGGCGGTGTCCTTCGAGAAGCCCCAAGGAGGGTGGAGAATGCTGAGGGCAGCCCTGGTGGGGAAGGGAAGGGGACCACGCAGGGCAGCCACTTCCGCTTGCCCCAGAGAGCAGCCAGCTCGCCACGGCACTCTTGAGCTTGAGGTTTTCCTGGCTCAAGTCAAACACCCGCCTGCCGGGTCCCTCCATCTGTGGGATATACAGAGCAAGCTGAGTGGTCCCACGGGAGCCCCTAGAGGAGTGCGCCTCCCATCACCCTTAAAGCAGGGAGAGATTCCAAATTCACCGACCTTCGCTAGGAAAATCCTCCTCCCGCTGCAATCTTACTTCTCTACACACCCGATTTTTTTGAGATGCTCGGGGTCACAAAACCTAGCTTGAGTCACCCTTCTGCCACCCCTTTGTGGCATTCCCACGCGGTACCGGAGATGTGGAAACTGCTCTCTTCAGAAGCCAGCTAAAATAAGACAAAATTGTTGCATTATCACCTCCTGTCATCTATGTATAGGTGGAATTCATTTTTTTTTCAACGTTTATTTTTTTTGAGAGATGGAGACAGAAACAGAGCATGCGCAGGGGAGGGGCAGAGAGAAGGGGAGACACAGAATCCAAAGCAGGGTCCAGGCTTCGAGCTGTCAGCACAGAGCCCGACATGGGGCTCGAACCCACGAACTGTGAGATCATGACCTGAGCGGAAGTCAGACACTTAACCGACTGAGCCCCCCAGGCGCCCCTGGAATTTAACATTTGACACAGTGGGTGTTTAAATCAGGAGGGAAAGAGCTGGCCATTTAAGAAATGGGGATAGGACATATGGTTATCACTTGAAGGGGGGGGAAAAAAAAAACTAAACTAAATCCCCACTTAAATAAATTGTGTCAGGAGTAAAACCCTATTTTTAAAGTGTTAGCTGTAAATGGAGGATAATATGTTCATCTTCAGCATTCTTAAGAGACAAAAAGCAAAAACCACCACCAAAAAAAAAAAAAGATAAATGTGACCCCATCTGTGGAGGTTGTGAGAATGTGTCTCACAGACGTCCAGTTATGGGGAAGCATGAATGACCCAGGGCCCTGCTTGCTAAGCTCTGCAATTCATCACACATGGAGCTGAGGCCACCCTTCCCGAGGCCTGTTCTCGGGCAGTGACTGAGCACAGTGGGGACACTAAGGCAGCCAATTCCTGGGAGCAGGGCTGGCTTCATGGGACCCCACACTCAGAAAGATCCGTGCTTGGTTTAGTGATCGGTGGTTAACCACTTTTTAACAAGGGCCCCTGCATATTCGTTTCAGCCTGGGCCCCACAATTCATGTAGCTGGTCCTGCCTGGCAGACAGGTGACCCCCCCCCCCCGAAATGGGCTTGAGGACTACTTGGCATCCTTGCAGAACCTTCATAAGCTGCAAATCGGTCTGCGACACTCCCACCCAACCTTTCCTCCCTTCTCTCAAGGTCTGCAAGCTCTCCCAAATTTTGGCTGGTCTCTCTCCCCATTTTCTCACAGTCATTTGCCCTAATAAAATCCTTGCACGCTTAAGCCCCTTTCAATGTCTGCTTCTTGGAGGACCCAGGCTAGCTTCGGTGGTGGCCAGAAGAGGTCAGACAGCACAGACGGAAAGTGGGAATCTGTGACTCCCCCACCTGCCACCTGGTGGGAGGAGAGGGTGCCCTCTGGGTTGATAGGTGGGGGAAGGACAGTCCTGCCTCAAGGTAGCAACCCGCTTGCTAGATTTCACCAGTGGTAGCCTGGAAAAATGTCCCAGTGGAAGAAGCTTCTGTAACAGGTGCAATGATGTGGGCATTTTTAAAAATCTGGGGGACAAAACCTACAGAGAGAGCAGCGTTGGCTAAGTGACGCTAAGTCATGCTGGTGCCCCGCAGAAGGAAATGGATAGCTGGTCACCAGCAGCAAATGGCAGGTGGCAGGAGCCAGAGGGCTTTGGTGGGCGTTCACAGAGAGGCTCCTATCAGCTACAAAGGAAGGACGGACACAGGCCCGCAGCAGGCTAAGACCTAATTCTGCAGAGATGTTTGAATGCTCAGCTGAGGCAGGTATGTTATGCAAAATCCAAGACCCAGATGGATACAACCCAGCCTGCAGAATAAAGCCAAACAGAAATAAGGAGAGACGGGGAGACAGAGACAAAGGCCACACATTATTGCGTGAGCTCCTACATCCAGCCATATCAGAGGCCAAGTCCGCCCCTGGACTTTTCAGCTTTGAGAACCAGTATTAGTCCCTTTGGCTGAAGATGACTTGAGTCAAATTTCAATCACTTGCACTATGAGTCCAATCATAGCTTTCCCTTTGCACCAAGATACATGTTCCCTCTGTGTAGTCCAGCTACGGCAAAAATCTCTATATGCTTTCCTTCGTGCTTTTGCACAAAAGGGGAAAATCATAGATTCACAGAGAACATGACTCCATAAGTTGGTCTTGGTTCAATCAAGAAAATCCTCTTGGTAGTCTGGAAATCATTTCATTCCTTCATACTTTGCAACCCTTTGAGGCTTCCTGTTGGCGGACCATTTGTTTTACATAGGATGGCTCCAGATTACTTTTTAAGCTCTGTTTTATACAATCTGGCTCTGGAACTAAGCTCTTCAACTCCCTGGGGTTTACAGCCTGACTTTCTGCTGATGCAAATTTCTTCTTAATCCTTAGAAGTTCCAGACCTTTTTCCTTCTAATATTTAGAACTCATTTTGAAAAGGCAGAAGGGATGCGGGGTTGGGGGGATGGATGTTATGGTTTCTTTACCTGATGTTGAAGAGTAGTTGTTACTGTGTTGTGGTAATAAAAATGTTGAGATTATCTTAACCTGATTTCAGCTCTTCTCACAATTCACAAAAGCACACAATTGTGCATTTCTACTCAAAGAGACTGACTCCTCTGGCTGGGATTTGAGAATGCATTGATACATGATTATGTATTGGATAGAGTTGTTTAATCAACAAATATTTGCTGAGTGCTACGGCACTTTGCATTATCATTTGCAAATATTTGTGGCCCCTCCCTATGGGAAGAGTATATTTCCTTGTGCCAATGACATCAGGCAAAGTCATATAACTGGCTTTAGCCAGTGAAAAGTCCATAGCAGTGGCATGTGTGATTTCCAGGCAGAAGCTGTAAGAGCCAATATAGGTTCCGGCAAGTTCTTTCACCCCCACCATGGGCCAGGAAAGAGGATAGAGGATGCTCTGTCAGCGTACGTCCCAAAGTAGGATGACACGTGAAACACAGCCACAGATGTGCAATGGACATATAATATGAACATGAAATAAACCTTATATGTTTGGGGTCACTTTTTTATAGCAGCTAACGATAGCCACCCTGAATAACACACATACCCACTAGGTGTTCATCATTGTGCTGGGTGTACAATTTATTTATACATACAGCTATTAAGCCATGGTCCCCAAATAGCTTTGCTTAATAGAAACTTCTTTTAAAATAAGGGCGCTATGTCACAGAGAGAGGATTTCAAACTTTCTTTACACAGCAGAACCCCCTTACCCAGAATGCCAACTAGAAAACAGAAACCAACAGGGCTGCTCTGGTTGAAAGAGTGAGGGCCAGAAACTTGGTGGTTCTATCTCCCCAATGACCACACTCAACCCAGTGCCATACATCTGGCCAGCACTCAGTGAATATCTGTTGAATAAATAAACAGATAGATTATTTCCTACAGGATATAAAGAGTCCTTAAAGAGGACTCTCTGGAGAGCTGTATAGTTCTATAGAGCAGAGTTGAACATTCGCATAGTAACAGTATAGTCCAGTAGCGGGGTTCAGGTTCAGTGATCAGATTCACATCTATGTAGAATAAGAGGACAAGAGCAGAGATGGTGAAGATTCAGACCCTGTTGTAGCCCACCATTCCTGTATCTTTCCAATTATAGTCCCATCAAAGATCTTAATGATTGGCCTGAAACTAATATAATGCTGTATGTCAACTACATTGGAGTCAAGATAAAATTTAAAACAAATTTAAATGTTAAGGATTGTTACACATTTTCCATGGTCCAGCCAACAGTAGAGACGCTAACAAATAGAGAGGAATGAAGACAAAATAACTAATCATTCACACATCAAGTAATTAGTCCTAACACAATAATTCAACCCCCTGTTTCTGCCTGTATGTTAGTGACGACGTAAAAAACAATAAGCCCTACTGAACAAGCTCAAAAGTATACCTTCAACGTAACGAGAATTTTCCTCCTTACTAAATCTCCCGTAAGTGTAGGCTGCTAGACATACTGAGCCTAAAGCTCATATTGTTCCCGTAACAGTGACCTGTTGGCAGAACTTTATTAAAAACAATGATGGGGAGGGGCAAGATGGCAAGCTAAAATAACACAAACCTCCCTCAATAAAATCCTAGATCCATTGCCTTTTTGAAACATAGGTCTTAAAAACTCATTTAAAAAAGTCATAGTTGAGCTCACAAGAAACTAGAAATCCCAGTGGGCCACATAGAAGACAGAACTGAAAACTGCCATGTGAGCTAACACCGCAGGATGTGACTGACAGGAGGTAGTTGTTGGTTCAAATGACCAAGGGACTTGGATTTCAGTGTTCATGTGGGGATAGGTGTTGAGGCCCAGGGCAAGATGAAGACTGGTGAGCCAAAACCCCTGTTTGGAGCTGGATTGTCAAATAGCTGTAATCTCAGCAGAAGGGTGGACCAGAAAAACTTCATCTGTCAGTACAGCCAGTAGTTAAGAGAGAAAGCTCATCTGTTTTCTTCTTTGGCCCTGGGTAAAAAAAAAAAATTTTTTTAAAAACCTTTAGGCCATCGCTTCATGCATCTGAGATTTTAATTTATACTAATTGTAGAGGCCGGGAAAAATCAATACTGGAAATTAATATAAAAATTAGTTCTAGGCAGAAAAAAAAAACACAGAAGAAGAAAATGCAACATGCTCTCTCAGATTCTCTGCAAGGAAACTGCTGTAGATTTCCACAAAACAGAAGAAGTCCGACTAAAGATGAACTTACAAATATATACTTTGCACACATGCATGCATACGCACGTACAATCCACAGGTATCATAAGACAAAAGAAACAAAAGGATTAGAGACCCTAAGACTTTAAGATTTAAAAAATCAACAATCTGGAAAATAACACAAATTAAATATGCTAAAAACAAGTAAAGGATTAAATAGGAGATATTTAAGAAACCCTAAGAAGCAAATAAACAACTAAATAACTGTAGAAGAGAACACGTAGGTTTGAAAAGAAGCCAAACAGAAATTCTACAAGTGTAAAATATATCCAATGACATTAAATCTCAATAGAAAAGTGGCAGATTAGACACTGTTGAAAAAGGAATTGGCAAAGTAGAAGATAGATGTGAAGGAATTATTCAGAATGTAATACAGAAAGAAAAACAGGTGGAAGGGTGGTTAAGGGATTTGGAGGATAACGTCAGAATATCTAACATAGATAGTAAGAATTTCATGGGACATGGAAATATTGGAATACAAAGTGGGTAAGAATTTCCTAGGATCTTTGTATCTTAAACATGCCACTAAAAACACAAGCAACCCAAGAGAAATAGATAAATTGGAATTCATCAAAATTAAAAACTTTTGTGCTCAAAGAACACCACAAAGAAAGTGAAAAGACAACCTGCAGAATAGGAAAAATGTTTTCAATTCATGTATCTAATAAAGGACTTGCACCTACAATATAAAAAGCTCTTAGAACTCAACAATAAAAAAACAACCCAGTTAAAATATGAGCAAATGATTTGATTAGCTGTTTCTCCAAATAAAAACATAAACTTAGACATAAAAATGACTGATAAGCACATGAAAAGATGTTCAACAGCATTCGTCATCAGAAAAATGCATATCAGGGATACCTGGGTGGCTCAGTCAGTTGGGCATCCGACTTCAGCTCAGGACATGATCTCACGGTTCATGGGTTTCTTGCCCTGTGTCAGGCTCTATGCTGACAGCTCAGATCCTGGAGCCTGCTTTGGATTCTGTGTCTCCCTCTCTCTCTCTGCCCTTCCCCAGCTTGCTCTCTCTCTCTCTCTCAAAGATAAATAAACATTAAAAAAATGAAAAATGCAAATAAAACCATAATGAGATACACTTACTAAAGTGACTCTAATCAAAAGATAGACAATAACAAGATAGACAATAACATTCTGGAAAACAGTTTCATGATTCCTCAAAAAGTCAAACATAGAATTAACATATGATCTAGTATACATTGCAAAGTATACACCCAAAATAACTGAAAACAGATGTTTAGAAAAAAATTAGTGCATGAGTACCCATAGCACCATTTATTCATAATAATCAAAAGTAGAAACAAAATGTCCATCAACCAATGAATGGATAAACAAACCGTAGTATATCCCTACAATGGAATATTATTTGGCCGTGAGAAGGAAAGAAATACTTATACATGCTACAACATAGATGAACACTGAAGATATTATGCTACGTGAAAGAAACCAGTCATAAAACACTATGTATTGTATGATTCAGTTTACATGAAATGTCCAAAAGAGGAAAAATTATAGAGACAGAAAATAATTCATGGTTGTCAGTGGCTGAGGGGAAGGGAGGAATGGAGAGGGACTGCTTAGTGGGTATGAGGTTTCTTTGTTGGGATGACAAAATGTTTTGAAATTAGATAGAGGAGGTGACTGTACAGTTCTAGAAATATGCCAAAATCCAGTGAATTGTGTACTTTAAAAGGGTGAATTTTATCCAGCTTCGGCTCAGGTCATGATCTTGTGGTTTGTGAGTTCGAGCCTGCATCAGGCTCAGAGCCTGGGGGCCTACCTCAGATTCTGTGTCTCCCTGTCTCTCTGCCTCTCTCTCTCTCTCTCTCTCTCTCTCTCTCTCTCTCTCTCTCTCTCAAAAATAAATAAACATTAAAAAAGAATTTAAAATGGTGAATTTTATGATGGTAAATTATCTCAATATTTTAAAAGACTTTTAAAGTATATATGGGGAAATAGACAACCCTAAATACAATCATGCTTTGATTATAACACACAAAAAAGAAAGAGGTTATAAGTTAATTCTGATATTTGAAAAACAAAACAATCCTTTCAGAGCTTCCAGACAGTTTTCAACTCACATTGATACTGATTTTTAAAGAGTGGTCATCAGGACTGGCCTTCTGTTATGGTACTAAACTGGAAAGAAATTACTCATCTTTGGAGCTCCTATCCAGAGCTGAGGCATTAGTAGAGGGAAAGAACCAAACCACACTGCCTGGCAGGGAGGGAGGAAGGTGAAAAAGAAAACCAAGTTCACTCTTCTTCTATTCGCTGGTCTCCCACCAGTGCTTTCCACTGGCCAAACACAAATGGAATCTAGAGGTCAAGGAAGTCTGCTGAGGTAGGCTGTAAATATCAACTTCCTAAGACACTGACCAGGGTGGGTGGCCGGAGAGTGGAACCAAAGAGATGATGAATGGAGAATGCCCAGCACCCATTCTTAGCCATTTTGCCTAAGATTTCAGTAAGAGGAGAAGCCAAGTTGCCTGGATTGGACCCACTTCTTACCTCCTGGGCAGGGAAGGGCAGAGCATCTTGATTGGCTATCACAGTAAGACATCAAGAAGTAAGTGAAGATAATTTTAGGAAAGCAGACTGGTTGCCACACAGTGATGCCCGCCATGGGCATCTTTTCAAACTGTTTTAAACACTTCCATGCTTTTGTCATCCCTAACAACTGACTACAAGACAAAAATGAAAATGAAAGGGACTGTAAAACCAAGTGGCACCCGGATGCCCTGACCATGACCATCTGCAAAGTGGTCTCTGCAAACCATGACGAAGAAGCTGCTTCTCTCCTCGGCACCCACTGTGTTGGTGTATGTGTGGATTGAGTACAGGGGTCTGACAGCCCAAGTCTAGATCACAGAGCTTCACTTCATGTCATCCCAGGGGCAGAGACACCCAGATCCTCTCTCCCAAATGTTGGGATTGAAGGCATGGAAGATGGAGAAGAGAGTTAGGGTTTTCTTCTACGAGTTTCACTGGCAACTCAGCATAACTCTGAGACAATACTAATTGATAAACCATGTGCCCTGGTGGGTGTAAGCACTGGCCTGGCCTGGGAGGGATTGAACTCTTTATGTCTGGTGGCACTGTGTCATCAAGGGCAATGTAAATAAGGCCCAGACAGTTAAATAATCCCTGCTAACGATTTCCAGAAATTGCAAGCCTGATGCAGGGTGGGAGTAGGCTAGATTGACTATCATTAAGTTACCTTCCTTCACAGACTCAGAGAATAGACAGACACATAGACTCACAAAGTCTCAGGGCAGGAGACAGTCTTAGAGATACTCAGCACCCAACATTTGAGAGGTACTTATTACATGTCAAGCACTGTCTAAGAGTTTTGCATGAAATCACCCAACAGCCCCATTTTGCTGATAACAAACTGTAGCACACAGTGGTGGTTAAAGTAATTTGTTGAAGATCCCTCAAGTAGTATGTGGTTAATCCAAGATCAAAAGAACCCTTGCTTTCTCTAACATACTTATACTGCCTAGAGATAATCTATTCAGATAAGAGACTGGAGCACAAGTGGTGGTTAAAGTAATTTGTCAAATATTCCTCAGCTTGTATGTGGTTGGTCCAAGATCAAAAGGGCCCTTGCTTTTTCCACCATACAATACTGCCTAGAGATAGTCTAGTCAACACTAAACTCAATGTCTAATGAGGCAACTAAGGACCAGAGAGAAGAGAGTCGCCCAACGTTGCATAGCTAGTTACAGAGAAAACTGAAATGAAATTACCTTCTGATTCCTGGACCAGTGCACTTCCCATTACACAATGGAGAATGGAGAGAATTGCATAATTCCACAGTTGCCTGCTATTCCCATCATGGAATGGAAGCAAAAGGAATGAATGAATGAGGAGCAGGACAGAACTTCTAACTGAGCTCTGTATTTTATCTCAGTTTGTGATTCTGTATCATCCCCCTTTTCTTTCTTTGGAGATGCTTGAGCAAAACTGACATAAATAGCTCTTCATGTTCTTCCAAAACTGGAGCCCACCGTATAGAGCAACGAGAGAATGCACCATCAGAAACTGTATGCAAATTTGGATGTGGGGAAAACTCATTTGATTCTCCATCTGTCTCCCAGTTTAATTACTTAGCCATAAATTAGCACTTTTTATAAGCTACACTCAGCAAATGTGATCAATTCCCTGACTTTAATGCCAAATATGGAATATTTTTGACTTTCCAGTATTTAGCCTTTTGATTTATATTCATATTTGGAAATATAAATTAGCTATTGAAGTCTACCCAGATACAATGTTGGGGAATTTTTTCCTATTCATGTTCTCATTAAGATATTTCTTTGATTGAATCACTGATGAGATGCATTTTCAAACGTGGCATTTTTTCCTAAAGGGCAAGAAAAGAGAATGTTTTAACACTTAAAGGATCCAGTTAGGAAGTATCATGGGTATTGTGAACTAAGACTTTAAAAGACATGGAGCCTGCAACACTGCTCCCCCCTTTGCTTACAGCCCAACAGGATGGCCATGCCCTACTGTCTCTACACTAACCTAACCAGGCTTTTATCAACAGAAGAGGAACACCACCTTCCAGCCCTCTCCTGCACATATTCTCCTGAAGATGGCAACTTTCTGGTTTGTCTATTGGTGAGATCACCCCATGTTCATTGGGTATTCACTGTGTGTCCAAACCACTCTGTAGGCCCAATAAGGAAATAAAGACAATACGATCAAGATGACTTCTGGTATTCTTAGAATATCAAGGATGAGAACAAGCCCACAAGAGGTAGAAAGTGTTAAGGAAACATATAATAAAATAATATACATCTGCTAGTACACTGATTCCCTATTTCTTCTTATTCCTTGCCCACAGAATCCCAATTTTGTTCAGGAAACCCAATTTTGTTTAGGAAAGTAATGTGCCTAGCTCCAAGCAATGGATCAGGATTGGTTGAAGGTAATCATGACAATCCTGTTCCCTAAATTCTCAGCTCTTTTGCAACTACAGGGTTGTCCAACCATGGGACACAAATCTAACTAACAAAATATAATGGGGAGATTTCTGTGAGCTTCTAGGAAAGTTTCTATCTCTTTAATATAAGCTCTGGGGTGCCCTTCCCGCCCTTTCCTGTTAGGAATGTGGGCATGATACTTGCAGTCGTGAAGCCATCTTGAGATAATGAGTGAAAGGCAAAAAGAACTGTAAAGATGCTAGCCCTGAAATCTTTGAGTGCCTGAACTAATGCCAGGAAACACCTACCTTTGGACTTATTATATGAGAAAAATACATCCTCTGTTCCATGCAATTGAATGCATCCCTAGCCAATACATATATGAATTGCAAAATATATTTAACTACAAAAGGACTAAAATACATTCACAAAAGGGGAATAGTTACTGGAAAGCTAAGAGTTAGTTCAATGCTTCCCAATTAGCCTTAAAATATCCAGCTGGTTCAATTTCAGTTCCTCAATTGGGTGCTGATTCATCAAGCACCACTAAGACAGTGGGTTCTAAAGTGTAATCTCCAGGCTGGAACAAATGCAAAAGAGAGATGTGTTGGTGTTTTGAATGATGCACTCAGCCAGTACTTGGAGAAAAGATAGGCACTGAACGTTCTGACTGGCTTACTCTTTCAAATTCCTCATGCACAGAGTGCTGGGCAGTTGTTAAACCTTCTGGTTAAGAAGTTTCAAAGGTTAGTCCCTCTGGAATGAGGTGAGAAGGCTTCTTGATCATCCTAATAGTCCAGGAAAAAAACAAGAGCTAGACCCACAGTGATCTACAGATTCAACACAATCCCATCAAAATTCCAACAACATTTTTTTAAAAATGTGGAAAAATCAATTCCCAAATTTATATGGGTTACCAGGGGCTCTGAGTAGCCAAATAATCTTGTAAAACAACAAAGTCAGAGGACTCATGCTTCCCAGGTCTAAAACTTCAACTACAAAGCAAAAAAAATCCAACAGTGTAGGATTGGCATAACGGTAGACATAGACACCAATGGAATAGAATTGAGAGTCCAGGAAAAAACCCACAAAATGTGAGCCATTGATTTTTAACAAAGACTCCAAGACTATTCAATGGAAAAGAACAGTCTCTTCAACAGATGGTGCTGGGACTACTGGATTTCCATATGCAAAAGAATAAAGTTGGATCCTTACCTCACACCATATACAAAAATAACTCAAAATGAATCAATGACCTAAACATGAGACCTAAAACCACAAAATTATTGGAAGGAAACATAGGGCCAAATCTTCATGATCTTGGATTCGCAATGGATTCTTAGTGATGACACCAAAGCACGAGTCCTTAAAGAAAACATAGAAAAACCGGGCTTGATTAAAATGAAAAAGTTTTATCTATCAAAGGACAAAAAGACAACCTACAGAATGGGAGAAAATATTTGCAAATTGTATATCTAATAAAGGTTGACTATATAAAGAAATCCTCAACCAACAACCCAATTAAAAAATGGGCAAAGGACTTTAATAGACATTTCTCTAAAGAAGATATACACATGGCCAAATAGCCATGAAAAAATGTCATTAGTCATTAGAAAAATGCAAATTAAAATCACAATGAGATGCCATGTTACACTAAATAGAATGGCTATAGTATTTTTTAATGGAAATTAACAAGCATGTGGACAAAGATGTGGAGAAATTGCAAGCCTCACACTTTGCTGTTGGGAATGTACAATGGTGTGGCCATTGTGGAAAGTAGTTCAGTAGTTCCTCAAAAAGCGAAACATGGAATTGCCATATAACCTAGCCATCCTACTCTTATACCTAAAAGAATTTAAAGCAGGCATTCACACAGATATGCATACAGTCATATTCATTACAGCATTATTCAAAATAGCCAAAAGGTGGGAATAACCCAAGTAAGCGTTCATCGATGAATGAATGGATGGGCAAAATATGGTCTATCCGTACAATGGGATATTACTGAGCCATGAAAAGGAGCGAAATTCTGAAACATGCTACAACATACTTGAACCATGACAACCTCATTCTTAGTGAAATAGGCCAGACACAGCAGGACAAATACTGTGTAATTCCACTTGCATGAGGCACGTGGAATAGGCAACTTCATAAAAACAGAAAGTAGATTCGAGGTTACTAATGGCTGGAGGAAGGAGAGAATGAGGACTTATTGCTTGATAGGTATGAAGTTTCTGTTTGGGGTGATGAAAGCTTTGGAGCCAGATAGTAACGATGGTTCCCACAACGTGGTGAATGTGCTTAATGCCACTTTAAGGCGGTTAAAATGGCACATTTTATGTTATGTGTATTTTACCACAGTAAAAAAAAATTAAAATGAAAAAAAGCAAGAGCTGGGGCCCAGAGCCCTGGTGAAGGGGCTTATAGCCAACCTGCTGTTGTCTGTATGAGAGCCCAAAGATGTCTGACCCAGAGCCCCAAAACACATGCTCAGCAACCAAGAATTGAATGTCTTAAGGCTGCTGCGTTGAGGAAGTTGGGTTTTCTTCCTCCCTTTTATTTTAAACTTTATTTTTTTAACATTTATTTATTTTTGAAACAGGGAGAGACAGAGCATGAACAGGGGAGGGTCAGAGAGAGGGAGACACAGAATCTGAAGCAGGCTCCAGGCTCTGAGCTGTCAGCACAGAGCCCGACGCGGGGCTAGAACTCATGGACCACGAGATCATGACCTGAGCCGAAGTCGGCCGCTTAACCGACTGAGCCACCCAGGAGCCCCTCTTCCTCCCTTTTAATTAGCGGTCACAAGTGGTTATAATTGAAGTATTCTTCCCATGGGTTTTCTTCTCACGGAACCAAGTATGAGCAACATATATAGCACAATCCTTTGGCCTGAGCATAGACCTTATTTCTTTCCACACTCTTCTTCTATAATTTGGGTTGCTGAGTAATCCAAGTGTCTGCTAACTAAATAGGCCCTATCCACAGTGCAGCAAGGTCGTCCTTCCCCTACTCAAAGGGTCACCTTCCTTTTGGTCAGGCTTTCCAACATGGAACCCATGTGCTCCAGTAGCGATGCAACCCAATCCCCTGAAACACAAGCATAAACTGTTAGAACTCTCATGCTGATTTCCCATCTCTTTTTTTTTTAACCTCAATTTTTACATGTGTTTTATAATGTCAATAGCAGAGTGGTATATAATAGACAAAAATAAATGCATATGCATATATATGGGGGGAGGGCTCTGTGCCAAAAATTTTTCTTTACTGATAGAGTTATTTAATCATAAAAGGTAGGATACCACTGCTTTAGGACCTTCAGGGAGAGGGAGGATTCATGGCTCACCCCTTCTCAATTGGGGCTTACTATGGCCAGCTTCTCTGTTGGTTCCTTCCTCCTTACTGAAGCCCTCAGTTCCCTTTCCATGTTGGCTCCTAGGGTGGGCCTCTCCTTTCTCCACAAATGACTAATGGCACAAGACGGGTTTGTGAGACAGACTTACAGAGGGTTCCAGGGTAACAAAAAGAGATTATAACCTATAATAGTAAGCAACTGCAAATAGTCAACATTACTGTTCTAGAAAGTTCCTTGTTTATTCCCACCCCTGGGAACTTTGTTCAACCAATCTTCTACCCAAGCCCTGACATCCTACCAAGTTGCTGGGCTCCTCGCTTCATCTTCCTAGCATCTCCTCCTTCACAGGCTTCCAACAATTTCTAGATTCCTGTTACTTGACTCTGCATGATGATAAGCACTGCATCGTCTTTGCTCACATCTCTTCTTCTAGACTCAATTCAAACACTTTGCCTTTGAGAAACCAAAATCTGCCTAGTAAGGTGCTTCTATAAACCAAAAATCAGTTCCTTCCTTAAGCAGATTCTGCAGGCTTCCCAAATGATGATTCCCAAAGTGTGTGTGGGCCAAGAAGATCCTCAAGCACCTGAATCAGATAAGCACTTATTTAAAACACAGATACCCAGGTCCCGGCACTAATGAGTCCAACTGCTAGTGGGGGGTAGCCTGGGAATCTGCTCCCCCAAATGATTCTGGAGCACACCAAGATTTGAGAACCACTGGTGTTACAAAGAGGTGACTCAACATGCAGATATTTATTTTCTTTCTGTTAGAGCTGATTTGCTGTTGAATGTGTTTGGTCAAATTTACCTTTTGCCCTGTTCTCCATCCCACATCTTTGTTCAGACTTTTCCAAACCGCACCTTTGATAGGTATTTAAATGTGACTCTTCAGGAGGATGTGCCCCATAGGTACACAATTTAGTGAACTTATGGAGCTTCTGTAAAAAAAAAAAATTAGAAAAAGGCATCCTTTACTCTGGAAACACAGCCCCACTCCATGGCGAGACACTTGCCAAGTAGACATGGGCTGGGGTTCAACTGGGAACTCTTGCCAATAAACAACTTATACATCCCTGCCTTTGGTATAAACCAACTCAAAATAATAATCACCTTAGCTCCCTCTCTCAGATTTGTGCTACCCAGAAGTGGGTTAGGAGCTAGTACCTAAACTTCCTGGAATTAGCATGGAGAACAGCTGAAGTATCTACATTCAAGCCTCTAAGACAGGTTTGTCTTCTCGGTTAAAGAAGAAAGTATTCTGACACTTGTTGAAATGGTGAGGAAGACTTTATTTAGGACTATTGCAATAGGCATCAAGACCATCCCAATAGGGGAGAGAGATTGGGCTCAACTCCTAAACAAGTACAGGTTGGAATTCACAGCCAAGGAGCTGACTGAAGGGCCAATGGGTGGAAAATTATCAAGAGGAGATATCAAGGGTAGGAGGATTCTCCCTGAGGGCAGTCCAGAGTGGTCACATACTAAGGGTGAGGGGTAAGGAATCTGATCAGATATTGAGGATGACCAGATATCAAGAGACCAGATATCTCTAAACCAACCTAGCAGGATTCTTGCCCCAACTAGATTATGCAGACCTGACAAGGACGGGCTAATGTGGAGGCCTTGTCAAGAAGGAGGTTCAGAGGAACGTGGATAAAGTTTGGCCAGAGAGAGATTCTTTGTCACTAACCAATGGTATCAGAGTTTGTCTTCTTGATTACTCAATGGCGGCACCCTGGTCTGAAGCAGCCATGCCCTCAGGGGTTACTGAGGTATGCTGGTTGGGTTGTTCCTCCACCAAATGTCTCCAGGAGCTGGCTTCCCAAACTCCCAAATCTGGCTCTAACGTTTTGGCCGTCGCTATTCTTATTATTCTGTTTGCTGTCATCTTTGCTCTTGTCAGCCCACTTGTCTTTCCAATTTGCTGTCTCCAGTTTGCTATGAACTAGGAACCAGACTGCTTGGTTAATTAGAAAGGTATTAAGTAGGATGCTAGAGTGCTGGTTGATCATTCTTGGGAGACCCTTGGTTGAATTCCCCTTTAAAGACCTGGCTTTAACCGTCCTCACCGTTTCTAATTTTTCTCTCTCCTTGGGGCGGATGGTGAGATGGGGGTGGGAAACTAATTAAATTAATACCAGTAAGTGATGTATGCAAGAAATGAAAGCTAGGTATACTTTCTTCAGAAATGAAAATTTCACAGCATGCCAATAAATTTAACACATGCATGCTTGCAATGCCCTCAGGAGAACTCTGTTCCAAAACCGGAAAGGAGTGGGCCTCTTAAGCCTGTCCCAAACAGGTAATGGGAATGTGACTGGACCCTGTTGCCGGCAGACAAATTTCCCCCAAGATGCAGGTCTGGAAAGGTCAAGCACCTTTGTCCTCCTTCTGAGCAGACCCTAACTGCAGACTCCTTACAAATTGGCAGCTTGGTCTGCTCAGACACACGCAGAAGTAAATCATCTCACCAACAGAACAGAAATCTGCATGATTATATCTAAAAAAAGGTATTACATTTTTTGGACAGAAAATAAGGAGAAGGCAAAACGACTCTGAGAATTCTAGGTTTCTAGATGTCCTGAAACATTTCCTTCATCACCAAGAATTAGAGTTGACCAAACGAGAGAATCCACTCCTGAGTTTGACCAACAAATACGGTCTCACGTAAAATGCTTTAAAGTTAAAGTAATACGGGGGCACCTGGGTGGCCCGGTCACTATGTGTCCCATTCTGGCTGAGGTCATGATCTCGTGATTAGTGAGATCGAGCCCCACATAGAGCTCTCTGCTGTCAGTGTGGAGCCTGCTTCAGATCTCTGTCCCACCCCCCTCTCTCTCTGCCCTCCCCTGCTCTCCCTCTCTCTCTCTCAAAAATAAATAAACATTTAAATAAATAAATAAATAAATAAAGTTGAAGTAATACTTCTTTTTAAACTATTAAGGTCTAAAATGAGAATAAAGAAATTGTATGAGGGCCAGAGAAGCTTTCCTGTGAATACAGCTGGTAAACTTCAGGTCATGGGTTTTATGACATTGAGGCTTATTGACTTGTAAACTTTCTAGCTTTCTTCTATGCTCCTGGGTGAATTCCAAATGACTGAGCTCACTGGGTAATAAGTTGTTTGCTCTTAAAAAATAAATAAATAAATAAATAAATAAATAAATAAATACCAACATAAATAATTTGCACTTAGAGCGTGTTGCTTTGTTCTGACACATTCTTTTGCCCCGATAAAAGAGAAACACTAGGTTTCACATACAGAATAGGAGATTTCCCTTCTCTGTCTTGCCACTAAGGAAGCCACAGGGAGCCTTTGCTTGCTCTGGTTGAGAAGGTTAATGTCCTGTCACCACTGTCTCACCTGGATGGCTCCAGATGGTGTCCCAGGCTCACTTCCTGAATATGGAAATGTTGGGGCCTCATTCTAACCCAGAGTTCTTCAATAATTTTAGGCTATAAATCTAGCGTAAGAATATGTGTGTACGTGTGTGTCTGCGTGTGTGTGTAATTGAAACCAAAAGTCCACAGCATAATACTTACCCCTTGTATTAATTTGCTAGAGGTGCCATAACAAAGTTCCCCAGACTGGGCAGTTTAAACAACAGAAATCTATTTTCTCATAGTTCTAGAGGCTACAAGTTCAGATCAAGGTATAAGCAAGTTTGGTTTCTTCTGAAGCCTCACTTCGTGGTAGGTAGAACAGCTCTCTTTTCCTGTGTCCTCACACGGTCTTCCTTCTGTGTATGTCTGTGTCCTAATCCCTCCTTATACGGACATCAGTCATCCTGGACTAGAGCCCACTCCAATGACGACACATGACCTTAATTACACCTTTCAAGACCCGATCTCCAAATATGAGGGGGGCATATAAGTCAGCTCATAACACTCCCTTCATGCATCTAGTGCAGTCTGGTATTTTCTATTCTGTTCTATGTTGTTGTTGTTGTTGTTTATTTACATTCAAGTTAGATAACATATGGTGTAGTCTTGGCTTCAGGAGGAGAACCCAGTGAGTGATTCATCTCTTACATATGACACCCAGGGCTCATCCCAGCAAGTGGCCTCCTTAATGCCCATCACCCATTTAACCCATCCCCCCACCCACTTCCCCTCTAGCAACCCTGTTTGTTCTGTGTATTTAAAAGTCTCTTATGGTTTGCCTCCCTCTCTGTTTTTATCTTATTTTTCCTTCCCTGCCCCTATGTTCAGCTGTTGAGTTTCTCAACTTCCACATATGAGTGAAATCATATGATATCTGTCTTTCTCAGACTGACTTGTTTCACTTAGCATAATACCCTCCAGTTCCATCCACATTGCTCTGTGTTTTAAAAATTCATATTGAGATACTCTAAAATTTGATTTCACGGTCTGAGAACGGGACACCACCCTGGTTTGACAAACCACGTGTAGTACCTTGTCTTTACCCTTCTATCTGGTGATTGGCCAAGATAACCTTGATAAGGTATCAGAAAGCACCTTTGTGCTTTCCTATTGAGATCCTGTTGAGATCCCTGCCTGTCCTCAGGGCTTCCTGGTGGAGCGAAGAGAGCAAAACACTATATAGGACACACCCAGATAGAAATCCCAGCTTTATCACTCACTCACTGTATGTTTCTGATCTGAGGAGGCCCAGATCAGAGGGGCCAGTCAAGCATTCTGGCTCCTTTCCTTCCTGACTTTATAAGTCCAAGATGTTAAACCCTTAGGTCCCGATCCCAAAATTAAATGTTGGTCATGTTATGTCCTTTGGTCTCCCCAGAAATGATCACACAGTTTATCAGAAGAATTGGGCAGTCCTTTCTTAAGAGAAATTTTATGCCTCACTCACACAAATTCCCCCATAAATCAGACGCTGTTCTCTGAAAGTCGGCTTTACAAGCCAGCCTTCTCCCCCATGTCTCAGAGAACTGTGTTTCATGTTATATAAAGGAGTTCCTATAATTAGTGTTTCTAATTTGAATTATTTTTTTAAAAAGATTGTTAACATCCTTACCTTTTTTTCAAGTTAATTCCTAGTGAATTAATTCTAAGTGAATTTCTCTTATGCATAATTAGATTTTTTCTTTTGAAAAAAAAAGCCTTTAAGTATAAAAAAGGCAAGCTGGTTATTAAATATGAATTTCAATGCTCTCCTCCTACATCTCAATGTTCAGTGAAGTTTCTTGGGCCAAAGGCATCAAATGTTACTCTTCTCCAATGCAGGAAGAAAGTCCAAAGCTGATGCTGGTACATTCCCTCGGAGAAATTAAGTACCCAGAAGGAGAAAGAATAGATCTGCTGGTTGACCTGACGGTTAAGAAAAAAAGGAAAATTCAGAGGCAAGTGCCCAGGAAAAGTTAAGTACACAAGAAAACCTAAAAGGATGCCCTCCTTTGGGTAGAAAAGGAACATGGATCGGGTGGTGCCCTGAGTGCCTAGGACGGCAGGCACTCTTATCAGAACGGACATTGGGGCAGTTTCCACTTTCTGGCTAAGGAAATGAGGTGAAAGGTGTATTTGAGGAAGAAATCGGGCCAGCACCATTTTTAAGAACAGAAAGGCGACTCTCTGTTTTCCTGTGGCAACTGAGATGAAATGCATTTCTCTACCACTTTTTTTTTTTTTGGCGGGGGAGGGGGGAGTAGAATTGACCCAGGGTTGCATTAGTTTCAGGTGTACGTGGTGATTCATTAGGTGTTCACCACAAGCCTGGCTACCGTCTGCCCACAACAGCGCCCCCCCCCCCCAACAGTGCTGTTACAACATCATCTCCACCACTCCCTGATCACACGTATGCCTTCCTCTCCGTCTTTCTCACTCACTCTTTTTACTTCTCTCTTTTGTTTTTCCTTCTCCCCCTTTAGAGGCATCATCAGGCATGTCCCAACACCATGCCTAAGTCCCTGCCCCCTTCCATACACCTCCAGCCCACAAGGTGGAATCTAGGGCATAAAAGGCTATTGCCCTCGATTCTAGACTTTGTGGTGCACATATTACCGTGCTATGCTGTTCTTTGGTCCTTGCCAGCTGAGCACTTATATCCACAATAGACAATAGGTACTGGTCAGCTTTTGCTGGGTAACAAACGATCCCCAAAGCTCAGAGGCTTCCAGCATCAAAGGTTTATTTTTTTTTTTTTTTCTCCTGCTATATATGGGCTGCAGGTCAACTGTGGCTTTGCTCCAGGTGACAGGATGACTTCAGTTCTGCTTCCCCTGGAACCCTCCGCTCTGGAACCCAGGATGAAGGAACAGCCCCTACGCATCATGCTGTTCTCTGCCAGAAAGCAAGAGCACAAGTAGCCAAGGCAAACCACAGAGTAGCACTTAAAGCTTCTGTTCTGGGGATGCCTGGGTAGCTCAGCCAGTTAAGCATCCAACTTTGTCTCAGGTCACGATCTCACTGTTTGTGAGTTCAAGCCCCACGTCAGGCTCTCTGCTGAAGGCGCAGAGCCTGCTTTGGATTCTCTGTCTCCCTCCTTCTCTCTCTGTCCCTCTCCTGCTGTGTTCTCTCTCTCTCTCTCTCAAAAATAAATAAATAAACACTAAAAAAAATTTAAACTCCTGCTCTGACATGCCCTCAATTATGCTCACTCACATTCCATTGCCCAAAGCAAATGGCACGACTGAGTCTGTCAATATACTCCACCTATAGGAAGGGAATAAATAGTTGTAACCAAAAATAAACCTACAACAAATAAATATGTGGGCATAAGCAGGAGATGGGCAACACACAGGAGCAGACGTCCAGTAGCTGATGATTAATGCATCTATCTTTTCAGCAATCTGGGTAATACTTTGTCTTTAAAAAGATGTCATTTTTAGGGGCGCCTGGGTGGCTCAGTTGGTTAAGCGTCTGACTTCAGCTCAGGTCATGATCTCACAGTTTGTGGGTTCAAGCCCCGCGTGGGGCTCTGTGCTGACAGCTCAGAGCTTGGAGCTGCTTTGGATTCTGTCTCCCTGTCTCTCTGCTCCACCCCTCCTCATGCTCTCTCTCTCTCTCAAAAAAAATAAACATTAAAAAACTTAAAATTGAGATTGCTGGCGAAAAGAGGGAGGGACCAACATGGCAGAGAAGTAGGGGGATCCAAACTTCCTGTATCTCTCAAACAAAGAGCAAAAGCCAAAGGACTCAACACCAGAGCCTGGGAGGAAAAGAGACTGAATCTACTAGGAAGAAAATGGGGAAGCTGGAAAAAAGTTTAGGTGGGTAACTGCGAACTGGGGGAGATAAAGGCTGCGTGGGCATGGAGCGGAGGGACCCCCTTTGCAGAGAGACAGAGGGAAGAAGAGAAAGAGTGGCTGGAAAAGTGCAGGACCCTATCTGGCCAGGAGAGAGACCTCGGACTGAGGCTGAGAGGGATCCCATCTCTAACTGGGGGGCTTTCTTCGGGCTGGAGCCGGCTCCCTGTTCGCGCCCCTGGGGAGGAGGGGAGCTGGGTCTGGGTGCGGTGGTTGGTCAGGGGCTCGGTCCACAGCTGGAGAAAGCGCTTCCCTCCCTGGAGGGCTGCGCGATAGCACAGAACTGCCTGCGTCTGCCACCCTGGGGGCTCGCGGGGGCAGCGGCTCTGAGTCCGCAGTAGGAGAAGTCGGTCCTCCCAGAAGTGTGGCGGCACAGACAAAGCCAGCCGGGGCCACACATCGCGGCACTGAGAGGCGCTTTCCCAGCGTCAGAGCGCACGGAGCGGGACTTTGAATCCTAGCCAAGGGCGGGGTCAGGGGAGTTGGCCAAGCGAGAAGGACCGACCCATCTGCGCCCGCCGCACAGTGCAGTGCGGACGACTCGAACGGAGTCCACCGGGTGGGCTCCACGGAGAAGAGACGGGGGATCACCATTCCATTCCCCACCCCCACCCCCCACCACGACCAAGGCGGGGCCTCAGGGATCACTCCCGGACCCACAGTAGAGGTGGGTTCAGAATACACCAAACCACGCCCCCTTGCACTGGGTAACTGTTTACCCACCCGAGGGGCACCGACCCTGCGGACAGCTCCTCCCGACCAGCGACCAGCGGCGCAGCATTGCCTGGATTAACTCTAGGTCAATTCTGGATATACAGCTATATTCTCCCCCACCCACCCGCCCATTTCTCCTCCTTACCTCTTCCCTCCCCTAGGCTGGTTACTCAGGTTATTGGTCTGTCTAAACAGACATATTTAATCCGTTGTCTTGACACATGTTCTACACCTCCTTCTTTACGCGCCTTTCTCTCTGGAATAATCAAGCCGTAGAGTTTCTCTGTCTGGGTAACTGTATCTTCGTTTCGTTTTCCCCGCCTCCTTCTTTATTTTCCTTTCTCTCTCTCTGGATCAAGCCTTTTAGTCTCTCTGCCTAGTCAATGTTTATTTTTTCTTTTCTCCCCCGCTCCTGTCATTTCTCTCTTTGTATGTTCTCTTCCATCAGCACCGCCTCCACCCTCTTCTTTACTTGTAGTCGGTGTTTGGGGGTTTATTGTTTTTAGTCGTTAGGTTTTTGTTTTTGTTTATTTGTTTGTTTGTGTTATTTGTGTGTTTGCATGTTTTTGTCTCCTGTTTGTCTATCTGTTTTCCTTTACAGGGATACTCCAAGGAACAAATCAAAGCACACCTGCTGGAGGGTCCAAAATATCACTACGAGTAGGGTAATAAAATAACCAAAGTCACAACAACAGAGAGCAAGTAACAATCCCCGAGAAAACACCTCCTGAAGGGCCAGGCCCAGGACAGTGTATGACCTTCCTTTAATATAGCAGTGCTCACAGGTGCAGAGCACACAACAAGCTTTTAAAACGTGTAAGGGACAGAAAACTAGCCAAAATGACAAAATGGAAGAATTCTCCTCAAAAGAAATTCCAGGAAGTAGCAACAGCTAATAAATTGATCAAAACCGATTTAAGCAATATAACAGAACAAGAATTTAGAGTAATAGTCATAAAATTAATTGCTGGGCTTGAAAAAAGCATAGAGGACTACCGAGAATTTATTGCTACAGAGATGAGATCAAGGGACTAAAAAATAGTCATGCTGAATTAAAAATGCTATCAATGAGGTACAAAATAAAATGGAGGCAGCCACAGCATGGATTGAAGAGGCAGAGGGGAGAATAGGTGAATTAGAAGATAAAATTATGGAAAAAGAGGAAGCTGAGAAAAAGAGAGATAAAAAAATCCAGGAGTATGAGAGGAGAATTAGAGAACTAAGTGATGCAGTCAAACGGAACAATATCCATATCATAGGAATTCCAGAAGAAAAAGAAGAGAGAGAGAAAGGGGTTGAACGTGTACATGAACAAATCATAGCTGAGAATTTCCCTGATCTGGGGAAGGAAACAGGCATTGAAATCCAAGAGGCACAGAGAACTCCCTTCAGATGTAACTTGAATCGATCTGCACAACATATCATAGTGAAACTGGCAAAATACAAGGATAAAGATAGAATTCTGAAAGCAGCTAGGAATAAACGGGTCTTAACATACAAAGGTAGACACATAAGGGTAGTAGCAGACCTATCTACTGAAACTTGGCAGGCCAGAAAGGAAAGGCAGGAAATCTTCAATGTGATGAACAGAGAAAAACATGCAGCCAAGAATCCTTCACCCAGCAAGTCTGTCATTCAGGATAGAAGGAGAGATAAAGGTTTTCCCAAACAAACAAAAACTGAAGGAATTTATCACCACTAAACCAGCCCTACAAGAGATCCTAAGGGGGACTCTGTGAGTGAAATGTTGCAAGGACCACAAAGGACCAGAGACATCTCTACAAGCATGAAACCTACAGACAACACAATGACTCTAAACCCGTATCTTTCAATAATAACACTGAATGTAAATGGACTAAATGCTCCAACCAAAAGACATAGGTATCCAAATGGATAAAAAAAAACACCAAGACCCATCTATTTCCTGTCTACAAAAGACTCATTTTAGACCTGAGGACACCTTCAGATTGAAAGTGAGGGGATGGAGAACTATCTATCATGCTAGTGAAAGTCAAAAGAAAGCTGGAGTAGCCATACTTATATCAGACAAACTAGACTTTAAATTAAAGGCTGTAACAAGAGATGAAGAAGGACATTATATAATAATTACAGGGTCTATCCATCAGGAAGTGTTAACAATTATAAAATGTCTATACACTGAATTCGGAAACACCCAAATATATAAAACATTTAATCATAAACATAAGCAACCTTATTGATAAGAATGTAATAATTGCAGGGGACTTTAATATTCCACTTACAACAATGGATAGAACATCTAGACAGAGAATAAATAAAGAAACAAGGGCCCTGAATGATATACTGGATCAGATAGACTTGACATTCCAAAGCAACGGAATATACTTTCTTCTCGAGTGCACATGGAACATTCTCCAAGATAGATCACTTACTGGGTCACAAAACAGCCCTTCATAAGTATAAAAGAATTGAGATCATACCATGCACACTTTCAGATCACAATACTATGAAACTTGAAATCAACCACAGGAAAAAGTCTGGAAAACCTCCAAAAGCACGGAGATTAAAGAACATCCTACTAACGAATGAATGGGTAAACCAGGCAATTAGAGAAGAAATTTTCAAATATATGGAAACAAATGAAAATGAAAATACAACAATCCAAACACTTTGGGATGCAGCGAAGGCTGTCCTGAGAGGAAAATACATTGCAATCCAGGCCTATCTCAAGAAACAAGAAAAAATCCCAAATACAAAATCGAACAGCACACCTAAAGGAACTAAAAGCAGAACAGCAAAGACCCCAAACCCAGCAGAAGGAGAGAAATAATAAAGATCAGAGCAGAAATAAACAATATAGAATCTAAAAAAAAACTGTAGAGCAGATCAATGAAACCAAGAGTTGGTTTTTTGAAAAAAATAAATGAAATTGATAAAACTCTAGCCAGGCTTCTCAAAAAGAAAAGGGAAGGGGCGCCTGGGTGGCGCAGTCGGTTAAGCGTCTGACTTCAGCCAGGTCACGATCTCGCGGTCCGTGAGTTCGAGCCCCGCGTCGGGCTCTGGGCTGATGGCTCAGAGCCTGGAGCCTGTTTCCGATTCTGTGTCTCCCTCTCTCTCTGCCCCTCCCCCGTTCATGCTCTGTCTCTCTCTGTCCCAAAAATAAATAAAAACGTTGAAAAAAGAAAAAAAAATTAAAAAAAAAGAAAAGGGAAATGACTCAAATAGATAAAATCATGAGAGAAAATGGAATTATTACAACCAATCCTTCAGAAATACAACCAATTATCAGGGAATGTTATGAAAAATTATATGCCAACAAACTGGACAACCTGGAAGAAATGGACAAATTCCTAAACACCCACACACTTCCAAAAATCAGACAGGAAGAAATAGAAAACTTGAACAGACCCATAACCAGCGAAGAAATTGAATCAGTTATCAGAAATCTCCCAACAAATAAGAGTCCAGGACCAGATGGCTTCCCTGGGGAATTCTACCAGACATTTAAAGCACAGATAATACCTATCCTTCTCAAGCTGTTCCAAAAAATAGAAAGGGAAGGAAAACTTCCAGACTCATTCTATGAAGCCAGCATTACTTTGCTTCCCAAACCAGACAGAGACCCAGAAAAAAAAAGAGAACTACAGGCCAATACCCCTGATGAATATGGATGCAAAAATTCTCAACAAGATACTAGCAAATCAAATTCAACAGCACATAAAAAAGAATTATTCACCGTGATCAAGTGGGATTCATTCCTGGACTGCAGGGCTGGTTCAATATTTGCAAATCAATCCATGTGATACATCACATTAATAAAGGAAAATAAACGAACCATATGATCCTGTCAATCGATGCAGAAAAAGCATTTGACAAAATAAAGCATCCTTTCTAAATAAAAACCCTCGAGAAAGTCGGGATAGAAGGAACATACTTAAACATCATAAAAGCCATTTATGAAAAGCCCACAGCTAATATCATCCTCAATGGGGAAAAACTGAGGGCTTTTTCCCTGAGATCAGGAACACGACAGGGATGTCCACTCTCACTGCTGTTGTTTAACATAGTGCTGGAAGTTCTAGCATCAGCAATCAGACAACAAAAGGAAATCAAAGGCATCCAAATTGGCAAAGATGAAGTCAAGCTTTCACTTTTTGCAGATGACATGATACTCTACATGGAAAACCCGACAGACTCCACCAAAAGTCTACTAGAACTGATACATGAATTCAGCAAAGTCGCAGGATACAAAATTAATGTACAGAAATCAGTTGCATTTTTATACACCAATAATGAAGCAACAGAAAGACAAATAAAGAAACTGATCCCATTCACAATTGCATCAAGAATCATAAAATACCTCGGAATAAACCTAACCGAAGATGTAAAAGATCTGTATGCTGAAAACTATAGAAAGCTTACGAAGGAAATTGAAGAAGATACAAAGAAATGGAAAAACATTCCATGCTCATGGATTGCAAGAATAAATATTATTAAAATGTCAATACTACCAAAAGCTATCTACACATTCAATGCAATCAAAATTGCACCAGCATTCTTCTAGAAGCTAGAACAAGCAATCCTAAAATTTGTGTGGAACCACAAAAGACCCCGAATAGCCAAAGTAATATTGAAGAAGAAAACCAGAGCGGGAGGCATCACAATCCCAGACTTTAGCCTCTACCACAAAGCTGTAATCATCAAGACAGTATGGTATTGGCACGAAAACAGACGCATAGACCAATGGAATAGAATAGAGACTCCAGAACTGGACCCACAAATGTATGCCCAACTAACCTTTGACAAAGCAGGAAAGAATATCCCATGGAAAAAAGACAGTCTCTTTAGCAAATGGTGCTGGGAGATCTGGGCAGCAACATGCAGAAGAATGAAACTAGACCACTTTCTTACACCATTCACAAAAATAAACTCAAAATGGATGAAGGACCTGAATGTGAGACAGGAAACCATCAAAACACTAGAGGAGAAAGCAGGAAAAAACCTCTCAGATCCCAGCCGCAGCAATTTCTTACTTCACACATCCCCAAAGGCAAGGGAATTAAAAGCAAAAATGAACTATTGGGACCTCATGAAGATAAAAAGCTTCTGCACTACAAAGGAAACACTCAACAAAACTAAAAGGCAACCAATGGAATGGGAAAAGATATTTGCAAATGACATATCGGACAAAGGGCTAGTATCCAAAATCTATAAAGAGCTCACCAAACCCCACACCCGAAAAACAAATAATCCAGTGAAGAAATGGGCAGAAAACATGAATAGACACTTCTCTAAAGAAGACACCCAGATGGCCAACAGGCACATGAAAAGATGCTCAACGTTGTTCCTCATCAGGGAAATACAAATCAAAACCACACTGAGATACCACCTCATGCCGGTCAGAGTGGCTAAACTGAACATCTCAGGAGACTATAGATGTTGGTGAGGATGTGGAGAAACGGGAACCCCCTTGCACTGTTGGTGGGAATGCAAACTGGTGCGGCCGCTCTGGAAAATGGTGTGGAGGTTCCTCAAACAAATTAAAACTAGATCTACCCTATGACCCAGCAATAGCATTGCTAGGAATTTACCCAAGGGATACAGGAGTGCTGATGCATAGGGGCACTTGTACCCCAATGTTCATAGCAGCACTTTCAACAAAGCCAAATGATGGAAAGAGCCTAAATGTCCATCAACTGATGAATGGTTAAGGAAATTGTGGTTTGGGGGCACCTGGGTGGCTTAGTTGGTTGAGCGTCCGACTTCGGCTCAGGTCATGATCTCATGGTTTGTGGGTTCAAGCCCCGCATCGGGCTCTGTGCTGACGGCTCAGAGCCTGGAGCCTGCTTCAGATTCTGTGTCTCCTTCTCTCTCTGTCCCTTCCCTGCTCGTGCTCTGTCTCTCTCTGTCTCTCTCACAAAAATAAATAAATATTAAAAATATTAAAGATTGAATTACCCTACAACCCAGCAATAGCACTACTAGGAATTTGTCCAAAGAATACGGGAGTATGGATTCATAGGGGCACACGTACCCCAATGTTTATAGAAGCGCTATCAACAATAGCCAAATTATGGAAATATCCCAAATGTCCATCAACTGATGGATAAAGAAGATGTGATACACACACACACACAATGGAATAGTACTCAGCAACAAAAAAGAATGAAATCTCACCATTTGCAACAACATGGATGGAACTAGAGGGTATTATGCTAAGTGAAATACGCCAGGCAGAGAAAGACAGATACCATATGTTTTCACTCATATGTGGATCCTGAGAAACTTAACAGAAGACCATGGGAGAGGGAATGAAAAAAATATATATTGTTACAGAGAGGGAGGCAAACCATAGGAGACTTTTGAATACAGAGAACAAACTGAGGGTGGAAAGGAGTGGGGGGCGTGGGGGGCAAGGAAAATGGGTGATGGGCATTGAGGAGCGCCCTTGTTAGGATGAGCACTAGATGTTTTGTGTAAGTGACGAATCAAGGAAATCTGAAGCCAAGAGCACACGGTATACTCTGTATATTAGCTAACTTGACCATAAATTATATTTTTTAAAAGATGTTATTTTCTGGGTAAAAAAGTTGATTGTGGTTATTATAACAAGTTTGGAAAATATGGAGGTAAAATAATTTTTACCTTATTAAGTAAAATAAGTAAAAAAATTAAAAAATAAAAGGGAAAAAAACGTCCATAATACCACCACTCAGATAATTTTAGTGCATCTCCTTCAGGAATGTTATCTCCTAGTGGGTGTGAGGGGGAGACGGTAGTTAAATTGTGATTATATTTCAAGATTTTGTATCCTGCTTTTCTTCAGTAACATACTGCGTGCCTTTCCTCATGTGAGTAAAATTCCATCACAAATCTCACATTATATAAATGTATAATACTTATTTTTATAATGTAAAAGAACAATTTACATCTTTCTATCACTGGGCTTTGAATCTACCTCTGAGTTTCTATGCTACTGTAAATATTTCTGCAATGAATATCCTTATAAATACATTTTTATGGTGATTATTTTTTAAAGATGATTTCCTAAATATCTGTGATTATTTCCTAAAGATAGAATTTACTGAGTTATAATTGTGGTATAGTAAGCTTTGTATAAAGTGTGCAACTTGGTTAGTGTTGACACATGTATACATGAACGATGCATATACGAACATATACGCCACCATGAGCAGCAATCGATAATGAACATATCCCTCGCCTCCGAATCTTTATATTCCTCCCTGTCACTTCTCCCCACCCTACTCAACCAAGTAGACAGTTTCTTGTCACTACAGATAAATTTGCTTTTCTAGGATTTTATAAAACTTAGAATCCTATAGTATGAACTTTTGGGGCTGGCTCCTATCACTCACATAAGCATTCAGTGATTCACCTGTGTTGCCATTGGGATGAATATGTAGTGGTATCTCAGGGTGGTTTTAGTTTGGATTTCCCTAACGATGAATGATATTGAGCATCTTTTAATGTGTTTATTTGCCATCCCTATATCTTTGGGGGTAAAGTATCTGTTCACATTTTTCGCCCATTCAAACAATTAGGTTATAATTATTGAATTTTGATATTTGGTATATAGTCTGTATATAAGACCTTTATTTGATATAAGACTTGAAAATATTGTATCCCTGTCTGTGGCTTGTCTTTTCATTCTCTTCTAGGGGCTTATAAGAGCAAAGGTTTATATATTTTTTTAATTTAATGTGGCAAGAACACCTAACACGAGACCTACCCTCTCAAAAAATTTTTAAGTGCGTTAACTCGTTATTGTTGACCGTAAGTACAAGGTCATACAGCAGATCTCTCGAAATTACTCATCTTGCTCGGCTGAAACTTTCTGCCCATTGATTAATAACTCCCAATTTCCCCTTTCCCCCAGCCCCTGGTAACCACCATTCTACTCTTTGATTTTATGAGTTTGACTATTTTAGATACCTCGCGCATTATTTACCTTTCTGTTTTTTCTGGCTTCTTTCACTTAGTATGATGTCCTCAAGTTTCACCCGGGGTTGTCACATCTTGCAGAATGTCCTTTAAGGCTGAGTAATATCCCATTGTATGTATCCGTCACATTTTCTCCATTCATTCATCTGTTGGTGAACTTTTCGGTAGTTCCCACATCTTGACTATTGTGAATAGTGCTGCAGAGGACAAAAGAGTGCTAATATCTCTTTGAGATCCTATTTCAGTTCTTTTAGGAAAAAACCCAGAAGTGGGATTGTTGGATTATAAAGTACTTCTATTTTTAATTTTTTGAGGAACCTCCATACTGTTTTCCATAATCGTCGCCCTATTTTGCATTGCCTTGGCAGTATGCGAGGATTCTAATTTCTCCACTTTCCTGACAGCTCTTGTTATCTTTCAGGTTTTGTTTGTTTATTTTTTTTTAACGTTTTATTTATTTTTGAGAGAGGGAGACAGAGTGTAAGCAGGGGGTGGGGCAGAGAGAGAGGGAGACACAGAATCCAAAGCAGGCTCCAGGCTCTGAGCTGTCAGCACAGAGCCTGATGCGGGGCTTGAACCCACGAGCTGCGAGATCATGACCTGAGCTGAAGTCAGACGCTTAACTGACTGAGCCACCCAGGCACCCCTGTTTATTTTTAATATAATGGCCACCCTGTTATACACCAACAGGTATGAGGTGATAGCCCCTGCAGTTTTGATTTATTTTTCCCTAATGATTAATGACATTGAGTTGTTTGGAGTTTTGTTTTTGTTGCTTTTTTTTTTTTTTTTTTGACATTGAGTATTTTTTTCATACACCTGTTGGACATTGGTATGTTGTTTTGGAGAATCATCTATTCAAGTCCCCAGCCCATTTTTTTCAGTCAAGTTATTAGTTGTTTTACTGTTGAGTTCTAGGAGCTCCGTAAACATTTGGGAGACCACTTATCAGATACATGGTTTACAAATATTTGCTCCCACTCCATAGTTTGCCTTTTCATTCTGTCGATTGTTCATTTTAATGTACAGAAAACTCTTTAGTTTGATGTAGTCTCCCTTATTTTTGTTTTTATTGCCTGTGCTTTTGGTGTCATATCCATACAATCAATGTCAAGACCTAGGTCCTGAAGATTCTCCCCTATGTTTTTATCTGAGAGCTTTACAGTTTTGGATCTCACTGTTAATTCTTCAACCCATTTTGAGTTGATTTTTGTGTGTGATGTAAGAGTTCAGTTTCTTACATTTGCTCCTGGATATCCAGTTTTCCCAATACCATTCATTGAAGAGACTAAAAAGTGCTTAATTCTGATGAAGTGCAACTTAACAATTTTTTCTTTTATGGGTCATGCTTTTTGTGGTGTATCTAACAAATTGTCGTCTAATTCAGGGTCACAAAGATTTTTTTTTTTATATTTTATTCCAAAAGTTTTCTAATTTTACTTTCATATTTAGGTCTATGACCTACTTGGGGTTGTTTTTGTACATAGTATGAGGTACTGACGTTAATTTTTTTTTGCATCTGGATGTATAATTATCCCAGCACCACCTGTTGCAGAGACTAGAAAGCTTCACTAAATTGCCTTTGTAGGTTTGTCCCAAATAAGTTGTCTATGTCTAGAGAGAGCATATATAAATGCTCTATTTATGAACTTTCCAGTCTATTCTCTGTCTATATTTGTCTATCTTTTAGCAAATAACACACTGCATCTTGGTTACTGGCACTTTATAACTAGTTTGAATGCAGGTAGTACTAAGTCCCCCCAACTTTGTGTATATTTTTTGAAGCTGTTAGTTTGGGCTTTTTGTATTTCCATGTGAATTTTTAGAAATAGTTTAATAAATCTCTACTCCCCAAATAGGCTTCTGGGATTTTGATTGTATTGCATTGAATCTTTAGATTACATTGGAGATCATTAACATTGTAACAATACTGAGTCTGGCAATTCATCAACATGTATATTTCCCATCTATTTAGGTCTTCTTTCATTTGTTGCAACAATGTTACAGAGTTTTCAGTGACAGGTCTTTCACATCTCTCTTTTTTTTTAATTTTTAAATTTTTTTTAACTTTTTATTTATTTATTTATTTATTTATTTATTTATTTATTTATTTATTTTGAGAGAGAGAGAGAATGTGAGCAAGTGGAGAGGGGCAGAGAGAGAGGGAGACACAGAATCCAAAGCAGGCTCCAGGCTCCGAGCTGTCAGCACAGAGCCTGACACGGGGCTTGAACTCCCAAACCCTGAGATCCTGACCTGACCCAACATCGGACACTTAATTGACTGAGCCACCCAGGCACCCCTCACATCTTTAGACTTCCAAGTATTTCATATCTGTTATGATTTTGTCAATGGCATACTTCAAAGTTTTCAATTTCTGATTTTCTTATCGCTAATGTACAGAAATACTATTGATTTTGTATATTCATCTTGTATATTGATTCTGCAATCTTGCTAAACTCACTTATTAGTTCTGATTTCATACAACTTTACACAGAGATGACCATGTCATCTGTAAATAAAGCCAGGTTGACTTCTTTCTCAAAATATAAATGTTTATCTCTTTTTCTTGCTTTATTGCACTGTATAGAAACTGCAGTACAACCTTGGGTACCGTGGTAAGCACCTTTGTCTCACTCCTGATCTTAGGAGTGAAGCATTCTCTTTCCCAGCAAATATTATACTAGCTGTGGGTTTTCATAGATGTCTTTATCAGGTTGAAGAAAATTCCCTTTTATTTCTAGTTGCTGGAGTTTCATCAGGAATAGATGTTGAATTTTGTCAAAAGCTTTTTCTGCATTGAGATGATCATATGGTTTTTCCTTTTTTGTTCTGTTAATGTGTATTAGTGCTCACTTTCTTCTGTTTATTGTTATTTTGTTAATACAGATTACATTGATTGACATTCAAATGTTAAATCAAGCTTTCCTTCCTGGGATAAACCTCATTTACTCATGATGTATTATCCCTCTTACATATTGTTGAATTCAGTTTGCTAAAATTTTGCTCAGCATTTTTGCATGAAGTAGAGTGGGGTATAGTTTTCTCATAATGTCTTATGCTGGTTTTGATATCAGGGTAACGCTAGCCTTCTGGAATGAAGGCTAGAAGTGTGAGACTGGCCATAGTTTTACCTTAAATGTTTGATAGAATTTCTCAGTGAAACTAACTGAGCTGGAAGTTTTCTCTGTGGAAAAGTTTTAAACTAGATATTAAATTTCCTTAATAGCCATGGGCTATTTAAGTTATCTGCACTATATTAAGTTTCTTCCTGGGTGACTTTAGTAGCTTGGGTCTTTAACAATTGTGTCCTTTTCGTCTAACTTACCAAATAAATTGGCATAAAGTTGTTCATAATAGTATCCTTTTAATATCCTGTAGTGACTAGAATCTTTCTCATTCTTAATATTGGTAGCTCTCTTTTTTAAAATCAACTTTGAATTTTAAAATAGTTTTGGGTTTATAGAAACTTTGTGAAGATAACGCTGAGAATCCCTATCTACCTCCCCTGCTTTCCCCTATTATTAACATCTCATGTTAGTATGGTAAATTTGTCACAATTTGTGAACCAGGGCACCTGGGTGGCTCAGTGGGTTAAGCATCTGACTTCGGCTCAGGCCATGATCTCACGGTTTGTGAGTTTGAGCCCCACATCGGGATCTGTACTGGACAGTGCAGAGCCTGCCTGAGATTCATTCCGTCTCCCTCTCTCTCCCCCTCCCCCACTCACACACACATGTGCTCTCTCTCTCTCAAAATAAATAAACTTAAAAAAATTTATAAACCAACGTTGATACATTATTATTAACTAAACTCCATACTTTACTCAAATTTCCTTTGTTTTTACCTCATATCCAGGATCCCTTTCAGGATCTCACATTCTGGTTAATCACCAAGTCTCCTTGAGCTTCTCTTGCTATGACAGTTCCTCAGATTGTCTTTGTTTCTGATGATTTCGATAGCTTTACGGAGTACCAAGTAAGAATTTTTTAGAGCATACCTAAATTTTAGGTTTGTCTGATGTTAGTCGCATGATTAGAAAGGGATTATGGGTCTGGGGAAGGAAAACCAGAGAGATAAAGTGCCATTCTTACCACATGATATCAGAGGTACCTTCTATCAATATGACTTAACCCCTGTTGATGTTGACCTTGATCACCAGCTGAGGTCATATGTGTCAAGATTCTCTGCTGTGGAAGTAACCCTTTTCTCCCCAGTTTCCATAGTTTACTCTTTAGAAGGAAGTGGTTCCTTCTAAAGGAATTCCACACTTAGGGAGTGGGCGGTCAGGCTCCACTTCTTTGAGGACATAATATCTACATGAATTATTTGGAATTTTTCTGCCCAGGCGATTCCTCCATTCTTCTTCATGTACTTGTTCACTTTTTTATATTAGTATGGACTTGTGGATATTTATTTTATACTTCAGGTTATAATCCAGCACCTTTCAATTATTTTATTGCTCAAACGGTCCCAGTTTGGGCCATTGGAAGGTCTTCCAGCTGTGTCCCTTTGACATAGCCCCTTGGGGGTGGCAGTTTAGCACTTCCTTATTCTCTGGCACTGCAAGAATCTGAAGATTCACCTTTACCCAGTCTTCTTTCTGATCAGTCTGATAATAAAACATTAAGTTCGAAAGGGGAATATTTCCAGAGTCGGTTAATATGGAGGTGAAACAAAACCAAAAACACAGACTCTTTTTCTTTTTACCATTCCTAGTATGCTGGCTTATCCTCTGGAGAGCTCCTCTAATGGTCCGCAAAAGGCTGTCATCGTTCCAGGCATCACCTCTTTACACATCCACACCAGAATCTGAAACAACAACAACAACAACAAACATGCCCACCTCTTCTAAAAACAAAGGAAACTTCCCCATAAAATCCCTACCAGCTTTCCCCTCTCATCTCAATGGCCAAAACTGTGTCACAGGGCCATTCATAAACCAATCCCTGGGAAAGGAAAACAACTCCCTACCCTAGGTCTGAAGCCACTGCAAGGCCATCCTAATCTGAATAGCGCTGCCACACTTTGGAGGGTAATTAAAAATGGGACGCTGTCCACTTGGAATAAGGGAAGTTGGGGTAACAGCTGTATGCAAAGTAACTAGCAGTGCTGTTGTGAAAGGCTATTAGAATTAGATATCTCAGAAATATGTCTCCCCTGATAGAAGAGACATCAGTCCACTGCTGGGAGTTAAGCAGAAAGTGTGTGGTGGGTGGGGGTAGGGGGTCATGTAGGTTTTGCTGACGATAACGTGTGAGAGCATGAAAATGCCAGTGATTCAAAAGACTCCCTTGTATCTTTTCTTTCCTTTTCTTCCATTGTCTCTGTCATTTTATTTTTACAACTGCCCTTCCCTCCCCTCCAAATTCTTTTATGACATTTTTGGCTTGAGGCCTTTCCTCTTCTCAAAGGACCATGTAAGTTTCTAAATTACCAGCTTCCCTTCTGGGCATTAAAGAAAATAATAAGCGAAGCATCTGTAAAAGTTTTCATGAGTACAGTGAACGAGTTTAGGTGTCTGCCCTATCTGGAAAATTTTTTGATAACTCGACAAAGGTAGAGTGAGAATCGACAAAGGGGAAATTTCTTCATTCCAAACCAAGTCATGGTGCATGGGGGCTTGATGTGGGCGAAAGGGAAGGGGGAAGTTAGGCGAGTACAGAAGGGAAAAGATAAAAACAGAAAAGAAAAAGTGACCCTGTCTTCAAGATTTACAACACACAAAGTAATGAGAAAACAAAGCCACATTCCCATTGGTGCCTTCACATCACCCTACACTCCAAATAAGTTCTCTCCTTCCTGCCTTCTCCTCACCATGCTTATTATATCAGTTAGCACATGGTCAACTAGAGGTAATGGAAAAAATGCTAACTCCTAGGGATTTACTTTTTTCACAGATTAGCAGTCTGGAGGGAAGCCCTTGCTGCCATTTGTTAGCTGCTCAAGTACATTAAGAACCCAGCTCTTTCTAGCCTGCCACCTCGTTTACTGGCTTTTTGTCTTTGTGTCTGTTGCCTCATGGTCACAAGATGGCTACCACAGCTCCAGGAATCATGGCTGCATTCAAAGTCAGGATGCAGTAAGGCAGCCAGATAGACAGGGCTGATTTTCTTGCTTTCCATCAGGGCAATCAAAACCATTTTTTAAAAGCCCTCAACAGACTTCCCCGTTGTTTCATGGGCCAAAACTTGGTCACATGGCTGGCCCACCACTAGCTGCAAAGGGGACAGAAAAGGTGAGTACCTAACAAACAGTATTAGCTTAGCCATGACTGGTTTCAAACCAATCACAAGTCTCTATAGAAACTAGATACACTGTGGTTCCCCCACACTTTGCTTTTCCCAGCATGCCCCACCCCCCAAATCAGAGTTCTGTTAGCAAGAAAGAAGGCAGAGAAATGGCAGGTAACCAGGTCTGCCAAACTCATTCATACATGTGCTTTTTATTCTATTCATCTCATATATAGTGGCCTCAGCAACCCCCTCATTTTAGTGAAGACCAATTCATACTTCAGGATCCCAGGTGACCTTGCCTTTAGGACTCACCCAGGACCTGCAGTCCTACCCTGAAAAGAGACCTGAGCAATGCCTCTGATCCAGTGGAAAACCCCAGGCGCTGGAATCTGCTTTCCTGGATTTGAATTCTGGCCCAGCCTCTTTCTAGTTACAGCCTTGATTTGACCTAGGCTGTAGGTCAGTTAAGTGCCAGGCGGCTCAGTCAGTTAAGTGCCGATTTAGGCTTAGGTCATGATCTACGATCTCGCAGATTATGAGTTTGAGCCCCGAGTCGGGCTCTGTTCCGTTCTGACAGCTCAGAGCCTGGAGCCTGCTTCAGATTCTGTGCTTCCCACTCTCTCCTCCCCTTCCCTGCTCGCACTCTGTCTCTCTCTCTCTCTCTCTCTCTCTCAAAAATAAATAAACTAAAAAACAAATTTTTTTTAAAGAATTGATTTGAACTTCTAGGAGTGAGGACCATTCAATTTCCTCATCTGTCCAAAGAACATGAGTACAGTGACTAGCACAAAGCTGTCTTCAATTTTTTTTTTAATTTTTTTTCAACGTTTTTAATTTATTTTTGGGACAGAGAGAGACAGAGCATGAACGGGGGAGGGGCAGAGAGAGAGGGAGACACAGAATCGGAAACAGGCTCCAGGCTCCGAGCCATCAGCCCAGAGCCTGACGCGGGGCTCGAATTCACGGACCTCGAGATCGTGACCTGGCTGAAGTCGGACGCTTAACCGACTGCACCACCCAGGCGCCCCATGCTGTCTTCAATTTTTAAAAAATTGTTAGCGGGGTGGATGGATGATGGATGATTAGATTGATGGAGGGAATGGAGGGATGGAGGGATGGAGGGATGGATAGTTGAGTGGTTGGATGGGTGGATGGATGGATGGGATGATTAGATTGATGGAGGGAATGGAGGGATGGAGGGATGGAGGGATGGAGGGATGGATGGATGGATAGTTGAGTGGGTGGATGGGTGGATGGATGGATGGATGGATCATATCCAGTCCCATAGAGCCACTAAAAAGATTAAATAAGATAGTGTAGATGAAAAGATTGAAGGATTCCTGGCGCACAGTAAATGTTCATTAGCCACAAGTAGAAACCGATCATATCATTTCCCTGCTTCAAAACCTTCAATAGCTTCAGTTACCCTTAGGGTAAATAGTCAGTCCAGTCTAACTGCTTGCACAGTTTGGCCCTTGGCTTGCTCTCGGGCCCCTCCCTGTCAGCTCCACTCACACTGTCTCTCGCTGGCACCTGCACGCCTGCTCCTCCCACCTGGAACTGGAGGAGCTTGTTCTTCCTTCAGGTCCTAGCCTTAGGAGTCTTTACCTCCTGGGGACCTTCATTTCTGTTCCTCTCACAAGCTATGCCAGATGAGGTTCCCAGAGCAGCAGGAACCTGGGGTAGCCAAGAACAATTTATTCAAGGAGAGTTTTCAGAGCTGGGAAGCCAAAAAGCCTCCTCTCAAATCGGCACTGCCAAGGCCCCGGGCTAAACCAACGAGACTCATCTCGTTCTACATCTTGGAAAGTGGTGGGAGGCGGGGACTGCAGATCAGGCTGAGATACAGAGAGGGTTGGGACTACAAAAGACAGGCAGGTTCCTCAAAGAACCTGGCCCAAATAGAACTTGGAAAGATCCCATAATTATGTGGGAACCTACAATTTGCCAAGAGTTATAGTTGCAAGCTCCTGAGATCCCTCATTTTATAATATAGTAGTTTCTTATACTCCATACGTAGCCAAGGCTAAACTATTCATCTCTGCTTCCCTCCAGCCCCTCCTCCCTGACTCCCTATCTCTGCCCACCATGCTGTCATTCATTCTCCCAGGCATCCTTCATCCCTTACTCTTACATCACTGATTTCTGCACGGTGGTCCTCACGCCATTCCCATGGCACCCCCTCCCCGACTGGCCCACTGCACATGCTCAGACCCTGTTCTCTCTCCCCCGGAACTTCTCCCCACCCAGGGCCACTCCCTGCTCCCATCCATCTTGCTCACAGAGCCTGGTTACCTTCCTAAAATACCTCTCCCATCCCCTTGCTGTCTCCTCAAGTACGTTCAATGGCTCCCCATCGTCTCCCTCGTTAGGTCTCACCTCGTGCTCTGGACTCTTCCCCATGAGTGCCAGGGGACTTTTGGTCCTGTCTCTCATTTGGCCTCCTCCCCTTTTGTCTTTATTTATTTTGAAACATGTCATACATTCAAAAGATTGTTCCTAAGGGATGTACAGTTATTTCTATAAAGATCATGCCTGTGAAACCACCAGTCACAGTAAGACTCAGCTATGTCGGCTTTGTTAGACGGTCACTGACTTCTGTACTCCCCCATTTACCTGTTTCCCTCCTGCCTCCAAGAACGAATTTTGCCCTGACATTTGCAGGATCATTCCCTTTATTTCTTTTTTATTATTATTATTACTGAAGTATAACTGACATACAATACCCTATAATATCCCCACAGTAAGTCTAGTTATCATCTGTCACTGTACAAAGTTATTACAATATTATTGACTGTATTCCCCTGATTTCTTTATATTTTTGCCACCTATTCTTAAATGACATGTTGTCTAGTGTTGCCAGACTCTGAATTCTCTACGGATTGTATCATCTCTATTTATTGTGCTGTGACTGGATTCTTTTTTTAGCAGCTTTTTGAGATATAATTCATATACCATGAAATTCACTCATTTCAAGTGTCTAATTCAATGGTTTCAGTATATTTAATGTATTTAAGGTAACCATCATCTCAATCAAATTTTCGGAAATTTCCTTTTCCCAACAAGAGCCCCTGTGCTCATTAGCAACCCCCTCAACCCTAGGCAATCACCAATCTGCTTCCCATCTCTGTAGATTTGCCTACTGTATTCTATTTCCTATAATAGACTCATACTCATTTGGCCTTTTGCACACCCTGTGCTGACACGACACTGGACCACTCCTCTCCCATGATGTGCCTGAACACTGGTCACTCTGTCTGGAGAGCCTTCTTGGCCATTGCTTCCCAGGGCTGGCCACTTCTGCAGGACCCAACTCCATCCTCTCTCTTCCAGGAAGCCTTTCCTCTTTTCTACTCCACTCCTGTGTGGTTCTTCCCTCATCACATTCTCAAAACATGCTGCACGTGAGTTTGTTTCATAGGGTCTAGAGACTCCCCAGCTGGACTGTCAGTTCTCCCTCCCCCTGACTGAAGGGTCAAGGCCTTGCCTGGTTTTGTTCCCTGTTGTTCCCCAGAATCGGCTGGGTCTGGCACAGAGGAGGAGTCCAATGGGTGTACGCTGAGGCAACAAGAGACGGGTACGTTATTCTGCCTGAGATCATCATTATGTGTGCATAGAACCAGTACTGGAAAGAGGGAAAATCACCAAGTACAATCAGAACACAGTGTTTCCTTACCCTAAAAGAGTGGGTTCAACCCACTGGAGGGGCTGGCTCTTTCTCTGCCACCATATGAAATCTCAGGCAGGCCTCGTGGCTTCTTGCTTCTCTCAGATAATACGTTTACAATATCCAGCCCATATAATGGTCAAATTTCCATTTAACGTTAAAGTCCCTCCCTATCGGTTTGGGCCTCCTTCTGGTGGGCCCTTGGAACCATATGGTTGGTTTCTTCTCTCTTTCACTCACCTTGCTGGCTGTACCTCTGTCCTTGCCAAGGTTAGAATCAGGGAAGGAGCAGAGGAAGCGGCCTTTGGTCACATGACTCCTATGTGAAGCCAATTCTTTCTCTGAGCCTCCTTCCTGCCCCCCAAAACTGGGGCTATTTCCCACCTATCATGCCTGTGACTCAGGCAGAAGAGTCGCATCTAGCTGGTCACTTAAAAGCCCTCCTTTGGCCCTGGTCACATAGCAATTCCTCTAGCTTCTTTCTGCTCTGGGCCTTCTCTATGATAATCCCCCAGGGCTCTCTCTCTCTCACACACACACTCACCTCTGGTCCACAGTGAACATGCATCTTTGGCCTGTGGTCAGTTCAAGTGCAGGCACACAGCCCTTTTCTCTGTGGCCTCAGCCAACCTCTCACTCATGAGAATCCACATACCCAGACTCTGGTCCCCTGAGTTACCCATTTTCCTGGGAATACCTGACAACCTGTCCAAAGGTGTTTTTGAAGTCACCCTCACAGATCGAGGAAAGAAGGTAGCAGCACCACCTCCCCCTCCATGGAGGGATAAAACTCAGTGCACACTGCCTATTTCTCTTCAAAGGAGTCCTCTGTCTAACCTCCAGCCTCTCTCTTGGCCTCTCCAGTGTTTTGTATAGGCTGCAGCTGGTGGTCAGCTGGGGCCTCAAAGCTGGCTTCCCAGTGACCTCCTTTGCAGTCCTGCCTGGGAAACCACATGCCTCACTTTGCAATGTCATTGCTGTTGTATCTATTGACTTGGTGCCTCAGCCAAAAAGAGAGACAAGAGTCCCATTTCAACATCCTGCGCTTCTCTTTTCTTTCAGGAGACTGTGTGCTCCTGGAGGCAGGAACATACACACCTTCACTGCCTTCTCCCCTCTTACCCGTGCTTAGTGGTGACGTGCTCTAGGTACGAGGTGGTATTTTGGAGGAAGACAGAAGTGGCAGTGACCCAGCAGCATGAAGGAGTTCTGAAGAGGAAAAAGCAGGAGAGTTCAGTTCTGGGGCAATGACTCAAAGGAAGACTTTATTATTATTTTTTTGATGTCTTTTAATAGCATTACATCTAACCTTTGTTTTTTTTTTTTAATATAATTTATTGTCAAATTGGCTAACATAGAGTGTATACAGTGCGCTCTTGGTTTTGGAGGTAGATTCCCATGGTTCATCACTTACATACAACACCCAGTGCTCATCCCAACCAGTGCCCTCCTCAATGCCCATCACCAATGCCCCCCCCCCCACACACACACCCCTCCACTCCCTTCCACCCTCAGTTTGTCCTCTGTATTCAAAAGTCTCTTATGGTTTGCCTCCCTCTGTTTGTAACAATATATATTTTTTTCATTCCCTCTCCCATGGTCTTCTGTTAAGTTTCTCAACTTCCACATAGGAGTGAAAACATATGATATCTGTCTTTGTCTCACTGACTTATTTCACTTAGCATAATACCCTCCAGTTATATCCACGTTGTTGCAAATGGCAAGATTTCATTCTTTTTCATTGCCAAGTACTATTCCATTGTGTGTGTGTGTGTGTGTGTGTGTGTGTGTGTGTGTGTGTGTATATATATATATATACACCACATCTTCTTTACCCATCAGTTGATGGACATTTGGCCTCTTTCCATAATTTGGTTATTGTTGATAGTGCTACTATAAACACTGGGGTACATGTGCCCCTGTGAATCAGCACTCCTGTATCCCTTGGGTAAATTCCCAGTAATGCTATTGCTGGGTCGTAGGGTAGTTCTCTTTTTAATTTTTTGAGGAACCTCCACACTGTTTTCCAGAGCCTCTGCACCAGTTTGCATTCCCACCAACAGTGCAGGAGGGTTCCCATTTCTCCACATCCTCACCAGCATCTGTTTCTTGAGTTGTTAATTTTAGCCACTTTGACCCATGTGAGGTGGTATCTCAGTGTGGTTTTAATTTGTATTTCCCTGATGATGAGTGACATTGAGAATCTTTTCATGTGTCTGTTGGCCATCTGGATGTCTTCTTTGGAAAAGTGTCTATTCATGTCTTCTGCCCATTTCTTCACTGGATCATTTGTTCTTTAGGTGTTGAGTTTGGTAAATTCTTTATAGATTTTGGATACTAACCCTTTATTCGATATGTCATCTGCAAAGGTCTTTTCCCATTCCATCAGTTGCCTTTCAGTCTTGTCAATTGTTTCCTTTGCTGTGCAGAAGCTTTTTCTCTTGGTGAGGTCCCAGTAGTTCATTTTTGCTTTTAATTCCCTTGCCTTCGGACATGTGTCAAGCAAGAAATTGCTGAGGCTGAGGTCAAAGAGGTTCTTTCCTGGTTTCTCCTCTAGGGTTTTGATGGTTTCTGGTCTCGCATTTAGGTCTTTCATTCATTTTGAGTTTATTTTGTGTATGGTGTAAGAAAATGGTCTAGTTTCTTTCTTTTTTTTTAACGTTTTTTATTTATTTTTGAGACAGGGGGAGACAGAGCATGAACAGGGGAGGGTCAGAGAGAGGGAGACCCAGAATCTGAAACAGGCTCCAGGCTCTGAGCTGTCAGCACAGAGCCTGACGCGGGGCTCAAACTCACGGACCATAAGATCATGACCTGAGCCAAAGTCGGCCGCTTAACTGACTGAGCCACCCAGGCGCCCCCTTTTCTTTCTTTTTTTTTTTTAACATTTAAAAGTGGTCCAGTTTCATTCTTCTGCATGTTGCTGTCCAGTTCTCCCAGCACCATTTGTTAAAGAGACTGTCTTTTTTCCATTGGATACTCTTTCCTGCTTTGTCAAAGGTTAGTTGGCCATACATTTGTGTGTCCAATTCTGGGTTCTCTGTTCTATTCCATTGATCTATGTGTCTGTTTTTGTGCCAATATCATACTGTCTTGATGATTACAGCTTTGTGGTAGAGGCTAAAGTCTGGGATTGTGATGCCTCCTGCTTTGGTTTTCTTCGTCAATATTACTCTGGCTATTCGGGGTCTTCTGTGGTTCCATACAAATTTTAGGATTGCTTGTTCTAGTCAAAGGGAAGACTTTAGAAATTCTATTTTTAAAAGTTGCTGAAACTTGGAAGCTGTTTTTCAATGAAGTCAGGGACCTCTCTGGTCCAGGTGTTTCTGGCATTGAGTCAAAAACAAGTATATGACATAAGTAATGTGATAAAGCAATAGTCTCGGTAATGCTGAGAATATACAACATAGGCACGATGAGGTTTAATAGGGAGCAAAGGATCACTTTCACTGTACCTGAGTCCCTCCAGTGATTTTTCTAGATAACTCTGCTTCCCTAAATCAGATCTGTCACCAACCACTTCTTCAGGACATTAGGAAATATACTAGTCCCTTTGTTTAGACCTGATGAAGGTGTATGCTCAAGCTCTTGTGCACATAGAGAAGCAGAATTTATTAGCAGGCTTTCAACCATAGCTAAATTATGGAAAGAGCCTAAATTTCCATCAACTGATGAATGGATAAAGAAATTGTGGTTTATATACACCATGGAATACTACTTGGCAATGAGAAAGAATGAAATATGGCCTTTTGTAGCAACGTGGATGGAACTGGAGAGTATTATGCTGAGTGAAATAAGTCATACAGAGAAAGACAGATACCATATGGTTTCACGCTTATGTGGATCCTGAGAAACTTAACAGAAGACCATGGGGGAGGGGAAGGAAAAAAAAAGTTAGAGAGGGAGGGAGCCAAACCACAAGAGACTTTTAAAAACTGAGAATAAACTGAGGGTTGATGGGGGGTGGGAGGGAGGGGAGGGTGGGTGATGGGTATTGAGGAGGGCACCTTTTGGGAGGAGCACCGGGTGTTGTATGGAAACCAATTTGACAATAAATTTCATATTAAAAAAAAGAATTTATTAGCAGGATGAAGAGCTCTCGGATAAGAAATTATTATAAAAAGTGTCACACTTCTACCTCAGCAGCGATCCTTGGTGTGACACTGAGGCTGGATCTCATCACCTTGCAGTCAGGGTATCTGTTCTATCCTGAACTCACGGGCTTCCATCTGCACCCGTTTGTGTGTCGAGTATTTGTTGACATTAGGTAGGGATTCTGAGTTAAGGGGTACAAACTTCTCCCTTCCAGTAAATTCCCTGACTTAGTTTCAGCCATTAGCCTCCCAATGCCGCCCCAAACTACCAGCTCCTCTCTGTCCCCACCACAGCCCCTAATCAGGTCTTCACCATTACTCAACAAGTGAATTTGTACCAAAGAGCTTTAAACTAGTTCACCACCTACCAGCCTCTGTCATCCAGCCTACCTTCAGTATGGATGCCTGTGATGGGCTGAATTGTGCCCCCACCTCCCCAGCCCCCGTCCATACTCGTGTGTTAAAGCCCTAACCTCCAGTACCTCAGAATGTAACTATATTGAGAGATGGGGCCTTTTCAAGAGGTTGCAAGCTAAAACGAGGTCATCAGGGTAAGCCCTAATCCGATAGGACTTGTGTCCTCACAAAAAGAGGAAATTCGGACACAGACAGGCACACACTATAGAGGGAAGACCATGTGAAGACACAGGGAAAAGACAGCCATCTACAAATTAAGAAGAGAGGCTTCAGAAGAGACTGAACCTTCCAGCACCTCGATCTTGCACTTCCAGTCTCCAGGACTGTAAGAAAATAAATTTCTGTTGTTTCAGCCATCCAGTCCGTAGTACTTTGTGATGGCAGCCCCAGAACATTAATGCAATGCCCACTAGCTTCCTACACATAGGTCTGCACATTCTCCTGTTTAAAACTCTGTTCTAGTTCTCAGACTCCCCATTTCTTTTGAGACCAGGTTCAAAGTCCTTAGCATGGCATATCTGGATCTTCCTCCAAGTCCAACCTGTCTCTCTAATGTCATCTCCTGCTGACCTATCCTAGTCCATGCCATCATTCATAATCCCATGACACAACAGATCATCCCAAATGTCAGAACACACTGTGCCTCGACCACCTTCCTGACTTGGCACATACTGTCACCTCTGTCTGGGAATCACCCTCTCTGTACCTCCCTAGTTCTTCGAGAGATGCTTGTAATATATACAATCATTGAATTACTATGTTGTACGCCTGAACATCATGTGTTAAGTACACTTCAATAATAAAGATTTTAAAAAATAAACCTGAGGCAAAGAAATAATAATATGATAGACTGTGTAATAGTTTACCTAGTTGCTTATTATTTATTATCTTATTCCTCTAGAATATAATCACCAAAGGTCAAGTATTTTTGTCTGACTTATTGAGCGCCATGACCTTGGGCAGTAGAATAGGACTTTGTACTTGGTAGACACTTGATAAACTTTTTGATTGAATGAATGAGGTATGGAAGGAAGGAAGGAAGGAAGGAAGAGAGGAAGGAAGGAGAAGGGAAGGGAAGGGAAGGGAAGGGAAGGGAAGGGAAGGGAAGAGAAGAGAAGAGAAGAGAAGAGAAGAGAAGAGAAGAGAAGAGAAGAGAAGAGAAGAGTCGCTCAAATGTCACATAACCCTAATCCGTACACCCCCAAGCAGAGCCGGTCCCTCATCCTCTGTGCACCTCCCAGCACTTTCTCTATTAGTGCACTTAGGTCTTTGGGCTGTGATTGTTTGCATTGAGTTCCTTGAGACTGAGATGGTGTTTTACTCAATATAACTGTAGCAACTAGTAACTAGTGCTCAATAAATATCTGTTGAATGGCTGATGCTATATACTTATAATTTGTCTTCCCCTCCAAATTCACACACTGAAGTGCTAATTCCCAGTGTGATGGTATTAGGAGATGGGGCCTTTGGGAGGCAATGAGGGTTAGATGTGCTCATGAGGGTGGGACTATGGTCTGATGGGATTAGGGCCCTTATAGGAAGAGATGACAGGCAGCTCTCTGCCTCCCTCCCTCCCTCCTTCCCCTCCCTTCTCCCCTCTCCCTCCCCCACTCCATCTCTCTCTCTCTCTCTCTCTCCCTTCCCCTCCTTCCCTTACCCCACCTTACCATGTGAGGACACAGCAAGAAGGTACAAGCCAGAAGAGATCTGTTACTAGTAACCAAATCAGCCAGCTCCCAGCCTCCAGAACTGTGAGAAAAATAAATTGCTGGTGTGTAAGCCACCTAGTCTATAGTATCTTGTTACAGCAGCCTGAGCAGACCTAAACAGCCGGATGGCTGAATAAGTGAAGGAGACACTTTCTCCCATTTTAAACAAGGACTCTTCCCCAGACCTGGTCATCATCCCCTTAACGTGGTGTCTGTGTGACACCCAATCACGGGCAGACCCCATCTGTCCTGTTCTTCTGACACCCATGAGCTGTCTTCAGGCCCCAGACCTTTTCCAGGTACACATTATCTGTGCTATATTCTCTTTCCACCCACTTTCTCCTTTCAGGGCTCAATAACTGCCTTCGACCTTCGTTACAAAGTATGAAATTTATTTTTTCCACCCTGGAAACTCCTTGCTCCTTTCTTTTCCCAGGAGCCCGTTTGAGTAAATCCACCTTTCCCAACCATCTTCCTCGCCCGGGCTCTTTGCCAGTATCACCCGGGTCACACTCCGATGATTCTGTCCTGGGGAAGTGGGGCTTTGGTTGGAGGCTCAGCTCCCTCCTGAGCTGCTTTCCTTCGTGCAAACCCAGGACTCGTCAAATTCTTCTCTGGTTATGTAATCGCAATGCAATTTCCACAGGCTTTCTCCTAAAACATTTATAATGTCGTACCTTCAAGCATACATAACTCAAGGAACTTATATGAGTTTAAACACACATTAAACTGAAATAGAAACATCACCCACCTGAGACGTGGGGCATTCCATGTCGGGGTGAGCCGTTGCTCTCCTCACATGGACACAGAGAAAACCTGTCGTGTCAACAAAGGAAATGCCTGGTGGAGAACGGACGTTTTCTCACCATGTTACTGACATTTCAGTAAGCCTCTCCCAACCCCCCTCCCAGCCTCCACAAGAAGGAGTCTGAGAGCTGCAGAAATTGTGGGGCAACAAGCTGAGTGTTTGCTTACTTCCTCTCATGTTAAGGAGCCTAGAGAGGGATGCTGAAGCGTGCCAGGGTCACTTATAGTTTAAAAAAAAAAAAAGCGAACTTGGATTTGGAGGGAGCAGGGGAGGAGGAAAGCCTTGGAGACACATATCTGCTCTGTAATAGCACTGTTCCCTAGGATAGCCTGCAGCCACATGCAGCTATTTAAATTTAAATCAATTAAAATTAAGTAAAGTTTTAAATGTGGTTCCTTTGTCACGTGAGTCACATTTGAGGTGCTCAAGGGCCACCTGTAGTGGCTACTGTACTGGACAGCGTGGATATAGACGATTTCCATCATTGCGGAAAGTTCTTTTGGGTAGCTCTGATGTATATTGTAAGTAAAGGGTTTTTTCTTAAGTCTATTCACTTATCTTGAGAGGGAGAGAGAGAGAGAGAACACAAGCACAGGGGAAGAGCAGAGAGACAGGAGAGAGAGAGAATCCCAAGCAGGCTCCTCGCTGTCAGCGCAGAGCCCCGTGCAGGGCTCGATCTTGTGAACCGTGAGATCTCGACCTGAGCTGAAATCAAGAGTTGGACGCTTAACCGACTGAGCCACCCAGGCGTCCCTGTAACGTTTACATGGAATCCCAAAATGTGAAGTTCCTACAGCTGAAATGAGTGTGGGGAAAATATGGAGTGAACTTCAGTGACTGCCAGAAACATGATTTCTTTTTCATCACTCATAGGTTCTCTGTCAACACAAGTGAAAGAAAAGAATGAAAGGCAGAGAGAAGAAAGGAAGAGCAGTCAGATGGTTATCGGTACAAAGGCGTCTCACTGCAGATCAAGAGAACCCATCGTTTTTAGAGCAAAAGAAAACCAGTGGCCAGAGGCCAGCTTGTCTGAAGTCTGGTCAGGAGGTGGCACGCACTTTCCTTTCCAACAAAAGCGGCTGCAAATGTCTCTGTGTGATCATGCAGACAAGGGTCATGGGTCATTCAGGTATTTGATGTGGCAATTTAAAAGACTTAATATGAAAGAGGAGTATGCTGTCACCTTTAAACAGCTCCTAACCCCTATTCACACAGCACTCCCTTTTCTTAAGGCCATGTCGGATGACTGAGTTGTGCAATAACTTACGTGGGCGCCGTTGCTGGGGGGAAAACACATTCATGTGCCAGGGAACTGACGGCACTTGCCTAAGCCCGTCAGAAAGAAAGCCAAAGAGTCTAATCCCAAGGAATCCTTGGCATTCGGATTTCGGGGCTCATGACAGCGAATGGACACTCATGTTCTTGGCTTCTCTGCTTCCCAGTCTGTCTCTCTGGGTTTTTAAACCATTGATCTGCTTCGTAAGAGTTCACCTCTTCCTCCACGGTCACGTAGGAAGTGGCCAGTGTATTCCATCTACCACGTAGATTTTTCAAGACCTCTTAACAGCCATCCTGCGGGAATAGCCTCGACTTCTGGGCTTTACAAAACGTCTGAAGTGAATCAGCTTTGCCGACTCCTCACTCCGTCCACCCTGTGTGGCGGGCTGGCCAAGGGGTGGGATCCTCCAAATAAATCTGGAAGCTGGAGGGCTCACGTGAAGGATTCGTATCTACTGCTTAGCAACGATGGCCTGGCAAACTGCTCCCAGTAGATGGGCAGACTGGCCCGGTGTCTGAGGCTGGTTATGGTTTGCGGTGAAACCCTCCTGTGATTCCCTCTGCCGTGAACTCCGACCGGGCGAGGGACGATGACAGGACGAGAGCCCAGCCTGGGTTCTGCATCGGTTGACTTCCCCCTCCCACGTCCCCGGCACTGTCACTCACCCTCTCACCAGAACGAGGAACAGGGAGATGTCTCGGCACCCACATCCAGGGGCTGGCAAGCCTATTCACCAGCTGGGGCCCAGAGCATAACCACCAACTCTCCGGGATCCCTCAAGAAGGCTGTATGCATACCCCTGTGTGCGCATACACACACGTGGACATACACACGCACACGCCACATATACACACAACCTACACACACACATACTCACACATACAACATACACCATTCCCACACATGCGCACAGATACACCCATACACAGGTACACCCACTCACACACACACACACACACACACACACACACACACACACACATACACCCACTCGCCCTACACATGTACCACATGCAACATACACACTCTCATACATACATATATGTATGTACATATATGTACACACATGCTTTTGAGAGCTCAGCCCTCACCAGAGCCCTTTGACCCAGACCCTCAGGCAGTTGGCCTGAGCTCAGGGTGGAGAGGGGGCTGTCCTTCAGCTGCATTGCCACATTAGCAGCTCTCTCATTAAAAGATATGTGACCTCGGGGCGCCTGGGTGGCTCAGTTAAGCGCCTGACTCTTGATTTCAGCTCAGGTCATGATCTCACGGTTTGTGGGTTCGAGCCCCGCATCCAGCTCTGTGCTGATAGCACAGAGCCTGCTGGGGATTCTCTGTCTCTCTGTCTCTCTCCCTCCCTCCCCCTTCCCCTGCTTGCACACTCTCTCTCAAAATAAATAAACATTTTTTAAAAGCTATGATGTCTATTGATATAGCATCTGGCCTGTGATGTCACAGGGATGGTTGATACAAGGTTATGATACATCTAGGAAAGAGATCTGTAAACACGCCAGCAACCAGAGAGGAGGCGGGATGAAGAATGCAAAGCCCCTAATAGGAGGTCGACGGCCTACTGCAGAAACTGGCCCCCCAGGCTGACCACCGGGGCCCGGAACCGGTTTGAAGCCCATTCCCACGGGTGGCGTCAGACACCGTAGCCTCTTACTGTTCCCGCGAGACGCCGGGCTCCCCCTGAAACCTGCAGGCATCCGGCTACCTCAAAGGAATGGGGAAGAAATAAGGGATGATGGGACCGCTGAATTGTGGTTTTGTTAAGGTGGTGCTGACCGACTAATAACATCTGGGTTTCGGGGCGGGCTGCACACGCTCGAAGCTGCTGCAGACACGAGCTAATTATCCTGAACTCAGAGGTAGGTGCACACAGGCCCTGTCAGCAGTTGAGCCTGCAAAACCACTTACTCCGTCTCGCTTCTTGCAGCAACGTGCCAAGCTATCGCTAAGCGCACGCTCTGTCTAAAATACCCGGATTGAAACTACCAGCGCTGGGGATCCCGGAGGCCACCCGTGTATTTGTATTAGCATTCTCTCTCTCCCCGCCAAGCTCTGGGTCGCTGTACATTCTTCTAGATTCCAGCACCACTCTGCTTCTCTTCCTCCTCTGCAATGCCTTCCCCACCGTGCTTGCCAGCAAAGCCATCCTTCTCTATAGTGACCAACTCTCCCAGTTGGCTCCAGACTGTCTCCATTTTGGCGCTGAAACTTCCACATCTGAGGACACCTCCTAATCCTGGGCAGATGGGGACCATTGGTCATCCTGAGTCTCTCCCAGCCCTACAGGATCGGTCGCATGTGATTCTGCTATTAATTAGACTGTATACTGTCTAGCAACATAACCTAATGACACAGGCGGAGTTTGTCCCAAGATCATAAACTGCCGGAGTCAAGGAGCTTTTATTGATCTCCTTGGTGTGCCTAAGAATTGCAAGTTGACTTCCATTTATTTTAACACCAGGTCTCTGCTTTGACACAGTTCAAAATGAGACCTCTATAAAGGTTTTGTCCTCTGAAGACAGGATGGAGCTTTCCCATGAAATGGTGTCTTGAGTCCTGATCTTCAAGGTTGAAGGTCCAGACCAAGAAGGACCTAGGGGTTTTGCCCTGATCAGCAGGAGAGGCCTCGTGGCCAGCCTTTCTCAGCCAGTTCCTAGAAGTTTTATTTAAATACAGACTCCGAGGGCTCATTCCCAGAACTTTGGATTCAGGACTGCAGTTCCCCTGGTGGTTTTTGATTCCACCGGTCCTTGAAAAACAGAGCAGAAACTCTTTAACCCAGGTGGGACTAGCTGTTGGTTACCAATCAAAAAAGGCCATGTACAGGGGCACCGGGGTGGCTCAGTTGACAGCAACTGACTCTTGACTTTGGCTCAGGTCATGATCTCTCGGTTGTGTGATCGAGGCCCGCATCAGGCTCAATGCTGACAGCATGGAGCCTGCTTGAGATTCTCTCTCTCTCTGCCCCTTGCACACGTGGGCATGCACTCTGTCTCTCTCTCTAAAATAAATTTTAAAAACTTAAGGAAAAAAAAGACCACTTACAGTGCAAATCCATATTAAAAATAGAAAAGATGCATACTTGCCTTAACCACTTCAGTTTAACTTAAAATATGTAAAGTAAGGAAACTTCACCTATTTTCTGATAAATGCCCAAAGCCTTTCTTGGGTATGGGTTTGCTGATTGGATGGCTTCATTATTTTTCTTCTATAAGTCGCATCCATATATTTCTAATTTTGACTTCTTTAAAATAGAACAAGAATTTAAAAATACTTGTGAAGTGTTCTGAGTGTGGCCTCCTTCCAGATCCTTGCAATGTTTTTTCAAATCTTTTTACAGTTGTTGCAACCATACCAAATTAAGCAAAACTTTTGAGCAACTCACATTTGTTGAGTCTCGTGGAAGCAGGCAACTCAGAGACACACTCTGTAAGGTAGGTTATATCCTTTTGCGTAGAACATAAGTTGGGGGGGGGGGCGCCTGGGCGGCTCAATCTGTTAAGCGTCTAACTCTATTTCAGCTCTGGTCATGATCTCACAGTTTTGTGAGTTCGAGCCCCACATCGGGCTCTGCGCTGACGGTGCAGAGCCCGTTTGAGATTGTCCCTCTCTCTCTGCCCCTCCTCTGCTCACACTCTCTCTTTCTCAAAAAATTAAAAAATTAAAAAATAAAGAAAAAAAAAAGCATACATTACATGAGAAAAAGAAATCTTTGTTGCTTTGTTCACCAGCTGATTCCGAGCATGAAGAACAGAGCCTGGCACATTGTAGGTGTTCAATTTGTTTCTAAAAAGATGGTTCCCATCATATTTAATTAAATTAATTATTTATTGTAATAGTACAACCAGCATAAAAATGTTTAGGTTCGGGGCGCCTGGGTAGCGCAGTCAGTTAAGCGTCCGACTTCAGCCAGGTCACGATCTCTCGGCCCGTGAGTTCGAGCCCCGCGTCAGGCTCTGGGCTGATGGCTCAGAGCCTGGAGCCTGTTTCCGATTCTGTGTCTCCCTCTCTCTCTGCCCCTCCCCCGTTCATGCTCTGTCTCTCTCTGTCCCAAAAATAAATAAATGTTGAAAAAAAATTAAAAAAAAAATGTTTAGGTGCTAACACAATGGACTCAGTAAGCACAGCAGATAAATCAGCAGGTGGGTGAGAGAGTGGTGAACTAACTATGAGCATACAACATGCCATGGGCATTGATTAGTGTGTGTTTTGGAGGTGATGGGGAGTGACCATTAAACTGGGGAGTCCATTACGCGAACATTTGTAACGAGACTCTTCGCTCTCCTGGTAAGTAAGATAAGAAGCCTCGGTCAACTGAGGGCTGAGAGAGTCAAAGGAAGGAGTCATTTTTGGTTGTCAAGAAACTCTTCTCCCTCCAAAAAAATCATACGACATCTTTCAACCTGTTCTAAATAACTAGGGGCTGCTGTGGTTCCCAACTGGGAGTAGACATCTTACCACCATTTTAAGAGCGAACTATCAACCTGCTTCTTAATGTTCTTTATTCATGCCCCTCTTTGCCATGAAGGCATTTGAATAAAATGACTTGAGACCACATCTAGAATGGTGTCACACAGTCAGACTGCCTTGTGCAGATCCTGGTGTTATGTCAGCAATGTGAAACTTTGGACAAGTTCTTTACCTTCTCTCTGCCTTAGCGATGACTCCATAGGGTTATTGTAGAAACTCAGTGAGGTAACACGTGAAGCACTTAAAACTCAACACGTTGTTATCATGTTTTATCTGCGCTTCTTTACCAGGACTTAGTGAGTGTCAAAAACAAATAAGCAAACCAACAGAAAAAAATTGGTTGATTGAAGTTCTGTTCCTACCACAGAAGAATTAGTGTTCAGGGCCCTGATCCATTGCATGTGATTGACTTTTGCTTCTTCAGACCACATTGATTTCTGGGGACAATCAAGACTTATATAAGGCAAGAGGCAAGTAGAGAATAGTGGAGTTTCAGATAGATTTGGAAAGGCTGCAGTAGAGTCAAGGAGTGACATGCGGCTGTCTCATTGTCCAATAGGCTCTCTCTCTCTGTCTCTGACCCCCACTCACTAGAAATGTGGTATTACACTCATTGAATGAAAACTTACCTTGCCATTAAAACTGATTCAATTAAAAAATTGTATTGATAATGGTAAATGATTTCAATATTAATTTAAGATTTAAAGGCAATCAAAGGCATTCATGTATTAAGGAGAAGCCATTGGCTAATAAAACAGATGATATCCTCGACCTCATGAAATACATGTTCTTGTAGGATGGCATAAGGTAAAGTGTTATATGATTCTTGGCCTGTGGGCTTTGGCTAATGTTTGGATGGCTAGTCATGAACTTGGAAGGAATAAGCTTGGATAATTAGTAAGAAGGAGGTTACTAATCGAGGAGGTATGTGGATGGCCTTCTAGGAAAGTGCCCTAAGTGCATACTCGCCAAAAGACTCTCTCTTGCAGTGGCAAAGGTGCTGAATAAACCAGTGGACAAAATACCCATCCCTGTTGCTATCGGCCAACCTCCTCCCCAGCCACCCAGTCAGTGACTGTTCAATGAGTTCATGAGCAAAGTGGCCATGGAGGTGGGAAGGGAGCCTATTGATGAACTTAAAGACAAGGCTAGTCTGGCTGCTTCCAGTGCTGAGACCCAACTTAAAACAAGTATGAGCCATCCTTTATCTCCTAATACTGTCTTTCCTGGAGGGACCAGCCTGCCCCCTGAGGACAGATTGACTTATGTGACCCCTTCTATCATGGGGCATCAGCATTTGTCCTCACTGATATAAACATTCTTTCTGGATTTGAACTTGCCTTCTGTTACCTGCCATTCTTTGGTCAGCATTGCCATCCACCGTACGTATTGCTTCTGTCCAAGGAACACACATTCCAGAAAAGAAATAAGACGATGGGCTGCTGCATGTGTATTTCACTGATCTTACACTATACATTTTCACTCAGAAATAAATTTGCAAACACACACACACACACAAACCAAAAAAAAAAAAAAGTGATGTTGGTTGGGATTGATTTCTCCTGACTCTCAAGGGAAAATAGAGCTTCTGCTACAAACTGAAAGCAACCTGAAGGTAGATGAACCCGTGGATCCCTGGGCTATCTCCTGAAACCGCTGTGTCTAATGGTAAAAATCAATCAAGGGCTAAAGAAACCCTCTTCAGGCATGACCACCAAGATCTCAGAAGTCTTGAGAATGAAGGTGTGTATCATGTCCTCAGGTGCAGAACCCTGACCAGGTGAGGTGCTAGCTGACTTCAAAAGAAATCTGGTGCTAGAGGAGGGAAGACAGATCTACCAACTTGACCACATACAGAAATGAGAAGCACTATTTGCTTCCCACTAAAAGATATATGTTGGTATTTTAACTAATTTTCTTCTCCTTTTGTCCCACTATTTCAAATAGGGTGGTGGTGGTTACTGATGCGGCTTTGGGGTCTTGGTGGGGGTTCAGTGATGACAGCCAGGAAAGAATTCTTGAAGATGTCTTTGGTGCAAAAAAGGTGATTTTATAAAAGCACGGGGACAGGACCCATGGGCAGAAAGAGCTGCACGGGGCTTGTGCCCAGCGACTGCTTATCTATTGTGGAGTCGGGGGAGGTAAAGTCAAGAGAAAGTTTCTTAAAGGGATTTCCATTTACTAAAGAGGATTTACAGATTACTGGAGGCCTAGCTATTGTCAAGCTAAGGTTGTTTTTCCCTCTAGCAAAACATTACATTAAGATCGTAGGGAGTTCCTGGGGCCCTGGGTGGCTCAGTCCATCGAGCGTCTGACTTTGGCTCAGGCCATGATCTCGCGATTCACGAGTTAGAGCCCCACATCGGGCTCTGTGCTGACAGCTCAGAGCCTGGAACCTTCTTCAGATTCTGTGTCTCTCTCTCTGTGTGTTCCTCCCCAAGTAGTACTCTGTCTCTGTCTCTCTCCCTAAAACAAATTTTTAAAAAATTTTAATAAAATAATATCTTTAAAAGATAGTAGTGAGTTCCTTGAGATTAGGCTATTGATAAGACATTTGTAAACTGATGGAGACCATCAGTTTAACTGTTTGTTTTCTGTCCTTTCCTTTGTTCTTGGGCGGCCAGAAGTGCCTGAGGAATATCACACATATCCCACCTGGGGGTGGGGGGGTTGTGCTAGCTTGTGCTTGGCCCTCAGTTTGCCTTATGGTCCCTCATCAGTTACCCTTGCAAATTTTCCCAGAGGTTACAAAATATCAAGATCATTACGAAATAGATGAGAAATGGTCAAGACCCAGAGATCCTGAAACGCCAAGCCTTCAAGGAGGGAAAAACATATTTTCATTCAATGGTATGAATGATGGCTGTCATGTTAAAAACATTTTTATTTAATGTTTATTTATTTTTGACAGAGAGAGAGAGAGAGAGAGAGAGAGACAGAGACAGAGCACGAGTTGGGGAAGGGCAGAGAGAGAGGGAGACACAGAATCTGAAGCAGGCTCCAGGCTCTGAACTGTCAGCACAGAGCCCAAGGCGGGACTCAAATTCACAGAGCGCAAGATCATGACCTGAGCCGAAGTCAGACGCTCAACCGACTGAGCCACCCAAGGTGGCTGTTATGTTAAATGCAAAGGGTAAGTACAGGAATAAGAGTATTTGTTGATATTAGGCCGCCAGCGGTGTGCACTAAAGGACAAGTGTCCATCTTCCTGTCTGTCCAGCCTCTCATTTCACCCACACTCCGAGTCCCCAGGGATGCAAAGACAACCACCCCTGATAGAGGCCCGGAAATGGCAGACATCTTCCTCCCCAGCCTCCTCGGACCTAGATATCTTTGATCAGACACATCCACCTGGACTTCAAATGAGGAATAAGTGCTGCCATGAAGCCAGAACGGCAGCAAGTTCTCTATGCGTGTGTCGCCCGGGGGAAGGAAGATTGAGGTGGGGACAGCAGCAGCAGTGGAAATGCCAGTAGAGTGGTGACTGAAGGCCCTGAGGTCTTGGGTCAGCAATGGAGGCCACGCGTCCGGGCGGGCTGTGGCATCACATTCCTCCCTGTGTGGTGTCGTTTTAGGCATTTCCCCCTTGCTCTCTGGCTCCAAGCCTGGTTCCTCAGCCCTTCAGAAGTTTCCTTGAGATAGACACCTGCCATACTTGCAGCACATTCCTTTCCTGCTTAAATCAACCAGTCATTTGATCTTGCATGCAGCTAAGAATACTGACTGATTCGGCATGAGTGAGACTGGTAATTAAAAACTCATTCTATAACCTGACCCACGTCTCAGCCCCGACTCCCATGACCTGATGGCCTGGAATTAATCATTCTCCCTTCTTTCTGTCTTCACATTTCACAGCAACCTGTCTCGATCCTGACCCTTGCCTCTGAAACCCACCTGTACCTAATCCTTCTAGGGACTCATCCAACTCCAGGGCACCAGGGCACCTGGAAGAACAGGACTTTTAGACTCTGACAACTTGGGTAAAAATAGAGATTGTACTCGGTTTGAACAAAGCCTCACAAAGTCTTGCTACCATGCTTCTAAGTTTCCGCCAAATGTCTCCCCTTTCGGGAGGAGCCTCGTGTTTTTTTTTTGCATCTGATGTTTTTGTTCTTGTTTTCATTCTTTTTTCCCCCATTATCTAACGGCCTACAGTTTTTGCCACTGAAAGGTGATTAGCCACCCTCCTACCACCAACGCTGGCAGCCAAACACTTCCCATTACAGCTACCACAGGGCCCTCGACATTGGCAATGTCCTCCCTCGGAGGTTCTACATTTCCAGGCCCCCAAAAGGTAGCCTTAGTCTTTCTGACTAGTCCACAGTTTATTTGAGGGACATCAGCTAGTACTACCTCAAACACATCTCTCGATGCACCTGAACAGGAACCCCAGGACCAGCTAGGCAACCTCACTCAGGCCATGTTCCCTACCTTCCTGAAACACCCAACTGCCCCTTGACGGCAGCCAAGGTGGTCAGGCTTAGCCTCTCTGATTCACTCAATTAGGTATTCTGAGGCTCGACCATGAGTCCCAGGGATCTCCTTCCCATCTCTCCAAGGAGCCTTGGAGTCCTCATGCAAACAGGATTTCTGGTAACCTTCTGGAACCCCAGTGTCAGGAAGGCAGACAGGTGAGCCTAGATTATGCCTCTCCCATGCAGTAAGACCATCAGTATGGTCAGTAGGGAGCCCGCTTGTCCTGTTGGAAGCACCTGGGACTGTTCTGGTTTTTGCACTGACAGCCCAGCATCCCAGGAAAATCTTAGTCTCAGGAAAACCAGGGGCACTCCTGGTCACCCTAGCAATCCTCCAAAGTGAAATAAAGAATGTTCTACAAGCTGAGGTCGACCACAGGTTACGGCAAAATGAATTGACGCCCTTAATGTTGGCACGAAGTAGTTTTCTTTCTTTGTATCCACACACGGGGCATCTTTTCAGACTTGCCCAAATGCTAAGGTAATTATGTTCCCTCTTTGTCAGAGCTTGAAAATATTCACAGAAGTCCTGGAGCCTGCTTTCTTCCAGCCGACTGACTACTTAGTGAAGCATTCCTCGCTTAGCTGCTGCAATCTTCCCCCTTTTCATCATTTTAGCTGATCTCTTCTGAACCTCTGCCAATTTATCTGCCTCTTCCTCATACCATGGCACTCGGATTGAATGCCAGGCACATTTATGTAGGCTTTCACCTCCTCGGCTCATTATGTGCCCCAGGCAGCAAATGCAGCAAAACCATGGAAGCATCGTATCCAATGACTTTGGAGAAGTCATTCCACCAGCCAGCTGGCTCTCCATTTCCTCATGATAAAAATGGACAGGTCATCACAAAAGTCCTTTCCATCATTGTTATTTATGGAAAGATCAATATTGCTTCAGGATAATGCCTCGCCCAGTGGCTCTCCATGGGGGTGGGGCTGAATCCGAATCACCTGCTGCCCTTTCACAATGTACACCTGCTTCTCCAGCTGGCCACCTGCTGACCCTCCAGGGTATGCGGACACTTGGAGCAAGGGGAAAGAGGCATTTTCTGCTTTATGAAAGCTCTTCTAGTGACTATGATAGGCAGAAAAATGTTCCCCTTCTAATCCTTGGAGCCCGTGAATATGTTAGGTTACAGGGAAAAGAGGAATTGAGGTTGTATTTAGAATTAAGATTGCCAATCAGCTGACCTTAAGATAAATGATACTGGATTATCAGGTGAATAATACAATGTAACCACAGGGATTCTTAACAGTGGAAGGGGAGCGGGGGCCTGGGTGGCTCAGTCGGTTAAGCAACCGACCTCAAATCAGGTCATGATCTCGTGGTTTGTGAGTTCCGGCCCGGCCCCGTGTTGGGCTCTGTGCTGACAGCTCAGAGCCTGGAGCCTGCTTCCGATTCTGTGTCTCCCTCTCTCTTTGCCCCTCCCCTGCCTGCACGCTCTCCTTCTCTCTCTCTCTCTCTCTCTCTCTCTCTATCCCCCAAAAAGAAATAAACCTTAAAAAAATTTTTTTTAAAGCGGAAGAGGGTAGCAGAAGAGTAGGTCAGAGTCTTTCACGTGAGGACTCCACGGGCAGCCTCGAGAAACTGGAAAAGGCAAGGAACAGAATCTCCCCTGGAGCCTCCAGAAGGAATACAGCCCTGTTGACCCCATGATTTTAACCCAACGAGACCCATTTTGAACCTCTGACCTCCAAAAATGTGATAATTTGCATTGTTTCAAGCCACTAGACATGTGGAATTTTGCTACACCTGCAACAGGAAACAAATACAGTGACCTCTGGGGCTAATGTGGAACACGTACACTTGCTCTCGCATACAAACACACTCTCTCACACACATCCTCGCATCCTCATGTGGCCACACTCCCACACGTATCCCCACTCACCCGCGCTCTCCCCCACGCACACTCGTGGATGCACACTGACACGCATCGTCACACAGTCACGTACACACAAGCACACTCACTGCCCAGATACGCACACTCCCCCCAAACACACACTCGGTGCACTCACACGGGTTCACATACACTAACCCACACTGTCTCACGTGTTCACATACTCACATGCACACTCATCCCCCAAATACACACTCGCGTGCTCTCTCACACACACTCACTCAGACCTACACACATAGTCACACGCCTTTAAGAACTAATCCACTCAACCGTCCTGGGTTTTAAGGAATAACATCTATGGACTTTTCAGTGTTCCCCAGGGAAAACTTTAACCCACTTCTAACCATACCAAGAAATGACTCGCAACAAAACGAGCTATGGAATGTGAGGGGGGGTTCTGACACCCCCAACTTCAGCCAAGCTCACCCACAGCCTCCCCGGCCGCAATCCTGGGGTGATGCCACGTGGTCCTAGCCTCTCCAATGGGAGAATGTCTCCTCCCCAGGCCTTGCCAACCTCCCTCCCACTGGACATAGAGAACTCAGACCATGAGGATAACCCAGCCACAAAACCACTCTCCATGTTCGTTTCCTTTGAGTCAGTGCCTCTCTCCTCCCCAAGACACATTAGGGATGCTCTTCCTGATACCAAGACCTGACTTTGTCTTCTTGGCCTAAAACTCCTCTCAGCACTGAGGGTACAGTCTTGTACTCCAGGTGGTGGCACTCGTTCGGGTCAGTGGTGGCTGATCTGATGGGAAAAGTACTGGGCAGGCAGTCAAGAGGCTTAGGGGCAAGTCTTGGCTTATCCTGTTATTTTGCGGTCACTTAATTACAAAATATGTCACTCTCCACAAAGTAAGTTAGGCTGCTGGCCTCGAAACCCCACATGAAATGCTTCCTCACCATTGGTGTGTTTTCATTCATAGGGAATGTTCAGTGTCCCCCAGAAATGAAAAGCTCCTTCAAGGCATGAGTTGAGCCTCTATTTATTTTTAATTCACCTCCACACCTAGTAAAATGTGCCATGCCCTGTGGGCATCCAGTAAATGTGGGTTCGCTGGCCTCAAATGAAGAAAGCATGATTCAGTTCAAAAAACGCTTCAGGTCGTGAACCACTGGGGAAGGGAAATTACTACACAGGCCTGCGTTCGGGTCTTCTGCCTATCACCAGTGACCTTTGGGGAATCTGGGTCTAAATTTATAAAATAACTTCTGGCATGCTATAAGATGATTCTTGGCATCATCTTATCTTCATGCTGTAATTATAGGTTTTTTTAAGTTTATTTATTTTGGGAGAGAGAGAGAGAGAAAGAAAGCACGCACACATGCATTGGGGAGGAGCAGAGAGAGGGAGAGAGACAGAGAGAGAGAGAGAGAGAGAGAGAGAGAGAATCCGAAGCAGGCGCCACACGTCAGCACAGATCCTGACGTGGGGCTCAAACCCACAAACCTTAAGATCATAACCTGAGCCCGAAGCTGTATGTTTAACCGACCGAGCCGCTTAGGCGCCCCTGTAATTACCTTGATACCTTGACCTTGGACTTCTAGCCTCTAGGACTGTGAGAAAATAAATGTCTATTGCTTGAGCTGTCCAGTCCGTGCTACATTTTTATGGCAGCTGTTGCAAACTCATACAGCAAGTATATAGACTCGTTTGGTCTATTCTAGATGTTTGTGGAAAGCACATTTATTTCGGAATTACATACTTAATGCACAATTGCTGTAAAAAAAATTTTTTTGAAAACAGAAAGGAAAAAACTTGATGAAATTAAAATTTCCCCTTCCTTCACCGCTGATACATATCCTTCCCAAACTTTTTCCTAACAAAAATATATGCATATAAATAAAGTTTTGAATTACATAATACACTTACAGTCTATGATCAGCTTTTTTACTAAATATATGTCAGTTTTGTTCTTCCATTTTAATAAATACAAATTTAATTAAAAAAAATTTTTTTACACTCATTTATTTTTTGAGACACATAGAGAGACAGAGCACAAGTTGGGGAGGGTCAGAGAGAGAAGGAGACACAGAATCCAAAGCAGGCTCCAGGCTCCGAGCTGTCAGCACAGAGCCCGATGCGGGGCTTGAACTCACGAGCTGTGAGATCATGACCTGAGCTGAAGTCAGATGCTTAACCTACTGAGCCACCCGGGTGCCCCAATACAAATTTAATTTGAATGGCTAACTAGTTCTCCATTATGTACACGTATAAAACTTACTCCATTGGTCCTCTGTTGTTGAACAGCTAGACTTGTTTCTGGTTTTTACTTTCATCTGATAAACCAGGCACACTTGTTCATCCATCTTTGCCCATTTACCCAGTAACTTCCTTACGGTAAGTAACTAGGAGATTGCTATATTGAAAATGAATGCACTTTAAGGGGTACTTGGGTGGCTCAGTGGGTGAAGCATCCGACTCTTTTTTTTTTTTAATTTATTTTTTTAATGTTTATTTTTGAGAGAGAGAGAGACAGAGACAGAGCCTGAGCAGGGGAGGGGCAGAGGGAGAGGGAGACACAGAATCTGAAGCAGGCTCCAGGCTCTGAGCTGTCAGCACAGAGCCCAACATGGGGCTTGAACTCACAGACTGTGAGATCATGACCTGAGCTGAAGTCGGATGCTCAACCGACTGAGCCACCAAGGTGCCCCAAGCATCTGACTCTTGATTTTGGCTCAGGTCATGATCTCAAGGTCGTGAGATCTGGCCTCGCAGCGGCCTTGTAATGGGCTAGAGCCTGCTTAAGATTCTCTCTCTCCCTCTCTCAGAAAAAAAAAAATGAAGTTTAAATACCTTTTTTAAGGGACTCATTTTGTTCTCCACCACATCCCTCATACCTCAAACAAGGCGCAACACAAAATACAGGCCAATTGATATTTGTTGAATTAATCAATATTGCCAGACGAGATAGATGTACTCATGACATGTGATTTCTAAATCTATTTTTAGATGCCGTAAGATTAAAAATGATTTGAAGAGGGGTGTCTGGGTAGCTCAGTCGGTTAAGCATCAGACTCTTGATTTCAGCTCAGGTCGCGCTTTCACAGTTCGTGAGTTTGAGCCCCGCATCAGGCTCCGCGTTGACAGCATGGAGCCTGCTTGGATTCTCTCTCTCCCTCTGTCTCTGCCCCTCCCCTGTGCTCTCTCTCTCTCTCTCTATCAAGATAAATAAACTTTTTAAAAAAGTGATTTGAAGACCTAAAATCTCGGTTAGCCTGATAATGGTAAACATGAGGGCTCACTGATGGGTGCACGTGCGTCACCTACCTGGCACCTGAACCAGAGCAATGCCTCTTCCAGGTGACATTGTTCTCAAAAATCTGTGCTTGGGGCAATGTGTGCACTTGCAAAGAGTGGAAGTGGGTCAGACTGAGTCAGTTGCCACTGTTAGATAAAAAACTAAACGCTAAACACATACACTCGCACCTACACACTGTACCTCAGCTCAACTTTTTACACACAGACCACGGCATGCTTCTGTCTCGGCCCATTCAGACTGCTGTAACAAAATACCATAAACAGGGTGGCTTGTAAACAGCAGAAATTTCTTTCTCACAGTTCTGGAGGCTGGAAGTCCAAGATGAAAACGCAAGCCAATTTGGTGTCTGCTTACTAGACAGCTGTCTTTTTGTTATAGCCTCACATGGCTGAAAGAGGGAGAGAGCTCTCTTTTATAAGGGCACGAACCCCACTCATCCGGGCTCCATGCTTGTGACCTCATCACCTCCCAAAGGCCCCACATCCTCATGTCACCACGTGGGAGTCAGATCTCAGCGTATGAATTTTGGGAGAATACAAACATTCAGTCTATGGCAGCCCCCCGCGTCCCTCTTCAACAGAGGCAAGAAAAGCAATCCTTTGTCTACAGCAGTGGACTCTCTTTATAGCAAATACTTGAATCATCTATTTTACTGTTCTGAAATGAAATCCATCGAAAGCAGGGCCACCCCGCATCTATGTAAATACTCATGCTCAAGTACAATAGAAGACATCGGTAGGTATGCAAGCACTTGCCTTCCCTGTAAAACTCTGAGAACAGGACCATTACCACTGCAGGCTGAAACAGGTGGGCTGCACCGGCGACTCAAATCCCATGAGGACTGTTGCCATTAGCAACGTTCTCACAAAACAGAATACAACGTTATGTCAATGCATATGGTTATTACCCAACTGGGTTCAGTGTATAAAAACAGGGGCACCCGGGTGACTCAGTTGGTTACGCATCTGACTCTTGGTTTTTGGCTCAGTTCATGATCACATTGTTCTTGAGTTCAAGTCTGCTTCGGGATCCGCATTGACAGCATGAAGCCTGCTTGGGATTCTCTGTCTGCCTCTCTCTCTCTCTCCCTCTCCAGCTCTCTCAAAATAAATAAACATTTTTAGAAGATGCATGAAAACAATAAAATATAGAGCAGAATTCAACTCTAGGATTATTACATCACCATCGGCAAATTTTTCACTTCCATGAAATCCTAACAAGACATTCAAAAAGTTAATGCAGGCTGGGGGACAATTCGTCCTTGTGGAAGTAAACTCCACACACTGTAGGATGGCTACCAATCCAGGCCCCGCCCTTCTTGGGACACTTGGAGCGTCCCCATTTATTGTGAGTACGAAAACTGTCCCACAAAGATTTAGAGAAACTGGAACGCTTGGGCACTACAGGTGGGAATGTAGAACAGTGCAGCCGTTATGGAAAGCAGTGAGGCGATTCCTTAAAAAAAGTAAACACAGAATTCCCGTATTTCCGGCAACTCTAATTCTGAGTATATACCCAAAAGAATTGCAAGGAGAGTCTCAAACAGATCCCTGTAAAACCTTGTTTATAGCAGCATCATTAATAATAATGAAAAAGCAGAAACCATCCAAGTGTCCACCAACAGATGAAGGGAAAAACAAAATATGGCACATCCATACGACGGAGTATTATTCAGGCTTAACAAAGAAGGAAATTCTGCTACATGCCGCAGCATGGATGAGCTTTAAAGAGATCATGCTAAGGGAAATAAGCCATTCACAAAATGGCGACGACTGCATGATTCCATTTATATGAGCTAGCCAAAGTAGTCAAATTCGTTGAAACATACAGCAGAACGTGATTACCAAGGGCTGTGAATGTAGACTGGGGAGTTAGCGTTTAATGGACATAGAGGTTCAGTGTGAAATGATGAAAGAGTTCTGAGAAAAGTTCAACAATGAGAATGCCACTGAAATATCCACTTAAAAATGGTGAAAGTAGTACATTGTATGTTGTGTATATTTTAACACACACACATACACACACACACACACACATAAACCTGGAGAGGTTGATAACAGAAAAAAATAAACAACACCAAGAAAACGTGCTTCACAGATTTCCAAAACACTCCAGTGGAACTGCCCGATTAAGCGTCACTGCATAAATATGTTTCTTAAAATAGAAAGCCCCAACCCTGTACTTAGAATGGGGAGTGATGGAAGAAGTGTGAAATAGAACATCTCAGGGATGCCACATTGGTTTTGTCTCAAGTGCCATTGACTGCAGGAAGGACAATTCATCAGCGGCACCTTCCACAGGCGAAAGATAACGGAAGGACGGTCCATGGGCAACACATGTGCAGCCCTAGAAATGTAAACCTTATTCTAGACGCCCTTCGCCTGGGACTGAAGCCTAAAATCAAAATAGCATTTTAGCAGTAAAAAAAAAAAAACCCGCAACTGATATACCAAGCTCTATTTTCCCACATTTCACAAAACGTTTTGGATTTTAGAGTAAAGAGGAAAACATTGGGTTCAAATATTCAAAGACATATGTACTTCCCTGAACAAGAGAAACTCACTGTGACAAAGAAATAGGAAAAAATAGAACTACTTAGGAGATACTTAACGCATGGTTTAAGGAGCAGTCTGGAGGAATTTACACACAGGCAGCTCCCAAATTCAAGAATTAAATACAATTCTTACATTTATTAACTTTGGCCACATTTTCCTTCCATAGTCTGCCCCCTGGTGACATTAAAAGCAGCAACCTCATCTGAGATTGAATTTGCTGAGGGAAAATGAGAGAAGCTTCAGGTTGCTGCCCTGAGATCTTCCGACAATGGAGGAAAAACAACAATGCTGTGGCTGATATTGATGATGATGATGATGGTGGTGGTGGTGGTGGTGGTGGCAGTAATATCTAATACATATGTAGTATTTCTTTATACTTGGCTCTACTGAAAATGCTTTATATGCATTTATTAATTTCATCCTCAGAATAATTCAAGGGGCAGTTACCTTTATGATTGCCATTTAAATGTGAGGAAACTGGGGGCGCCTGGGTGGCGCAGTCGGTTAAGCGTCCGACTTCAGCCAGGTCATGATCTCGCGGTCCGGGAGTTCGAGCCCCGCATCGAGCTCTGGGCTGATGGCTCAGAGCCTGGAGCCTGTTTCCGATTCTGGGTCTCCCTCTCTCTCTGCCCCTCCCCCATTCATGCTCTGTCTCTCTCTGTCCCAAAAATAAATAAACGTTGAAAAAAAATTAAAAAAAAAGAAAAAAGAAAAAAAAAATAAATGTGAGGAAACTGAAGAACAGAGAGGTTATGTCACTTGTCCAAAGTAACACAGCCAAGAGAGAAATCGAGAGGCTGCTGACACCCTGTTCAAAAGTATTGATTAAACAAAGTTTCCCAAATAGGAACAAGAGTTCTATTTAGGGGCGCTTGGGTGACTCAGTCGGTTGGCTGTCTGACTTCAGCTCAGGTCGTGATCTCGCGGTCCGAGAGTTTGAGCCCCACGTCGGGCTCTGTGCTGACAGCTCAGAGCCTGAAGCCTGCTTCGGATTCTGTGTCTCCCTCTCTCTCTGCCCCTCCCCACCTCATGCTCTGCCTCTGTCTCTCCCAAAAATAAATAAACATTAAAAAAAATTTTTTTAAGAGTTCTGTTTAGAGTTTCATTAAAGTTCTCTCTCAGAGGAAAACATAACCTGGTAAGTGGAGGCTATCGGTCATTCACACATATGAGTCAAACATTACTCAAAATACTTGGGAGTTTTCATCAAAGCTGGGAAGAGAGGGGTGGCATTGGAGAAGAGGTTTGGGGGAAAGGGGTGCTGTAGTTGGGGAGGCGTGTCCCCAGCAGCCAGAAAGTAGAAACGCTTGAGTCAGGAATAGGATGTCTGAAGGTGAGGGGGTTGCAGGCTTGAGGCTCATCTGCCTGTAAATTTTCCAAGACACCGTCAGTGGTATATATGGCTGTGGTTAATTTTTCTCAGACTATTTTGGATTCACTCCTTACATGCTGGTTATAGCACTTCTCAATGACCACGTATTGGTTAAAGTTGTCACTGGGGATCATTTCCATGTTCATTTCAGTTGCCTAGTAATTGCAGCAGCCTCCCCAGAAAACCAAATCATGCGTTTCGGAACAGGCTTAGAGGATTTATGTTTTCACGTCCTGAGTTTTAACAAAAGAAAGAGGAGGCAGGGTTGGGAGGAGAGAGGAGCCGACGCAGGGAGACTGGCCCTAACTTTACCTATCATGACTTCCTCAACATTTGGCATAGCTTAGATGCTCAATAAATGTTTGCTGCTAAATAACTAAAGGGATGAATACATGAACGTTCCCAGGGCTATTGCTAAAGAAGGAAGTCTATTCAACATTGGTGACATCACTGTCAGTTCCCTAAGTAAGTCGTTTGTAGTCATATTTTGCACGGATTTCCCCCCAGATTCTGAAGTCACTGCATCTCTGAGTAGGGTGGAAATACTAAGGGGCTGTGGATGATACCTCCATTACAAAACAACATATGCTTTTGCTCTGTTATGGTTAATAGAATGATGTCAGTAGGTGGGATTTGTATAGAAATGCTTTATTAAGGATGTACTGTTTTGTAGGTAATATCAAGCTAGTGGTGAGTATTTCACAGAGTTGAGGTAGGGTGGGCGAAAAAGAGTGATTGGCTCACTACTTTTGATTGGAGGATCAGGGAGGACTTCCTGGAGAAGACGGCATTTAAGCTGATGCATCTAAGGAGCCAGCCCTGAGAAGATAAGAAGCCCACGTGTGCAGAATCCACAGCACAGAAGGAAGGCAGAGGCATGGGGTGTGGGAAGGAGGAGTCTGCAGCCACAGGAAGGGTGCGACCAGGTGGGGCTTAAAAAGCCAGGGAAGGGTCTTGGCTTTTGTGTTAAGTTTAGTGGAGAAGTCTCCAGGGAAAGTAGGGGATTAAGTAAGGGAGAGGCACGATGTGATTTGTCTTAAAGAACACTGGCTGTGTTTGAGGAATCCATTGAAAAGGACAAGACAGGGAGCAGGGGGACCATGAAGGAGGCTCCTGGAAGAAAGAAGCCCAGGCCAACGAGCCTGGTGGCTCCTACTAGACTCGAAGCAGAGAGGGTGGAGGGAGAAGGCTGGAGTCGCAGAAGGAGAGTAGGCAGGACCTTCTCTGGATCAGAGGACTAGGAAAAAGCAGAATCAAGGGCTTGATTTCTGGTCTGAGCAGCTGGGTGAATACTGGTGCCACTGATGAAAGTAAGGAAGACCAGGGCTGGACTGACTGACTTTTGTTTTCTTTTGTTTTGCTGGAAGGGGGGTAGGGAGCAGATTAATTAATTCTGCTTCAGCCCCATTAATTATGAAATGGCTGTTCCACGTTGGGGATGAATTCCAAGAAGGACGTTGGAGTTGCAGACCTGCTGAAATTTTAGAGAGAGGCCAGGCGTGGAGAAAGTGCCAAGCGCCCCATGCAAGGAATGTAGCATCTTACAGCTCACCGGACACCTTCTGTGTGTCCTAACTCCTCAACCTCCCAGCAATCTGGTGAGGTAGCTATTACTCCTGTTTGACTGATTAATAAGATTATTTTGCATGTGTATCTCGCTTTAGAGTTGCTACAATATTTCCGCACAGACGGTCTCTGTCCCATTTTGCTCCTTTCAACAACACTAGGGGACAGAAAGTCCTGGGGGATGGTGGCCACGAGCACAGTAATTACACCTGTTGAAACGTATACCTGCAGAGGCACACAGCTGACAACATGGTTTGCACACCTGGGCTTATTACACTCTTTCAAAGCAGTTAAAATTTTTGTGATGTACATAAGAGCCCTCTGCTGTTCAGACTGGGTTTATCCATTAGCCAAAATTTTTCAGCTGAGCTGTATAAAAGTACTGAATCAGAGTTCTCTGTAATTTTTGTAAAATGCTCTTGGGATAGAAATCCCACTTGATGATGATCAGCAATTTTTAGAATGGCTTAATTTGCCATAACTGACAATAGCTCCTTATTAGAGAAGCCGATAGTTTATTGCTCGAGAAAGCAACATTTGATGAGAGACAAAGTACTTTTTTGTTTGAGACCGATCTTCAATAACTGGATAGTTCAAGAAATTGTTGGGAAACTGTGATATTTACCAGCGTGCCATACCCATTTGCGGGGAGAATAGCATCTGAACAGATCCCGAAGGGATGTAGATTCATAAAAGGGAAGGGAATGAATTGGTCCTCGATGATGAAGACGTGGCAGAAACAAGTGTGAAGAGTGTGCCAGACAGAAAATACCCCGAAACCAGGAGAATCCCAGACTCTAGAACTGGGACATGATGCTGGAGGAATATCTCAGTAGGGTTGGTCGACAGTCTTCAGGATCTGCCAACTTTGGCCTTCAGTGAGGACCCCAGGAGGCTCATTGACCGGTCAGTGACCTACATGAGCAGGTCTGAGATTTAAAGGAGGCTTTGGAAGGTATGTGTAGGGTGGTCAGGGGAAGGAAGGGGTAGAACGGAAAATGGTCATCTAGGCGGATCTTACAACCATCATGAAAGTCACCAGGTCCTAGGGTGGTGGTAAGGGAAAAGAGAAAACAGAATAAAATTGAGGTGAAGGAGGGAAAAAAGATGTCTGGGAGAAGGGAGGAGCCACTGTAAAAACTATTACACAGAAGCCTTGGAAAATAAGTTCCATTTAAAAAAAATTTTTTAATGTTTATTTATTTTTCAGAGAGAGAGGGAGACACAGAATCCAGGCTCTGAGCTCTTAGCACAGAGCCCGATGTGGGGCTCCTACACTAGAGCTGTGAGATCATGACCTAGGTCGAAGTCAGCCGCCCAATCAACTGAGCCACCCAGGTGCCCCGAAAATAAATTCCATGTTTGTCAATAACAAAACAGTAAAAATTTTGTACTCGTCAGGAGGCCCTCTATACACTCCATCTTCTTAACCCTGGCACTGACTGGCTTATAGCTGCAGGCTCATAGCAGCCCCTCGGCCGAGGACCCAGGATAACCTTAGGAGGGTGATATCTGAGTAGCAACTGAGAACATTACCACACTCCAGGGGGATATTTGAAAATGCATGAGAGCCTTTTGGACTGGCACAACGACTGAGGGCGGGTACTGACATTTAGGGGCAGGAACCAGGGATACTAAGTATCCTGCAATATTCAGGCAAGTCCCACACAGTGCAGAATTGAACCACCTGTGATGTGGTAGGTCCATCATCAAGGGACATCACTGCAATCTGCCCCCAGGTCCCAGTTGGATAAACAGGCTTCTGCTGTGTTCTTTATGCCATCTCCAACAAGACTGGATGTATCCAGAGACCCCTGAACACAGGCCTTCAAGTGCCCACTTCCTGTAGTAAAGCCTTTGGTATTCTTGCCTACATGCTCAGATCACTGCCTCCTGTCACCATGTTTTGAGAATGTACCAAGTGCCCAGCACTGTAGTCACAGCTGGTGGCCAAGACAGGCAGAGAAAGAACCCAAGATTTCATCCCTGCCTGCAAGGAATTTTAACACTCCACTGAGGAATACAAGGCTAGCCCACAAGAGAAATCCTTAAACCGGATTGGACTTATGTATATCAGTATTTAAATCAGAACTAAGTGGTTCCATATAAACTAGAAGGACTATGGAGTTCCAGAGAAAGGAATAAATGAAGATGGGAAAAAAGGGGGGAAGAATAGATAAATCATCGATAACTCCCAAAGTGGGTTCCTTGGAGCACTGGTTCATTGAAACAGTAAATATTGTTACTGGGGGGTGGGGAGGAAGGGTTTTGCCATCAAATAAGTTTGGGATTTGCTGGGCTGAGCAGAATTAATTGGGTTTCTTTACTCCAGGACATCTTAGATTGTCTAATATCTGATAATCATTGCAATTCTGAGCGTGGCTTTTACTCTAAAAAGTTTGCTTGGTTTACTTGACCATGGCACATTTTTTTTTAACTGCAGATCTCATGGTCCTGGAGTTGTACGGCATACACTTGGGAAAGACCATTGTAATCAGAGTACCAGACAAGGGAAGGCAAGTGCATAAAAGGTGGGAACGTGCATGAAATTGCGAGATGAAGACACAGCCAGAGGGGAAGAGAAAGCGAGGCAGGAAATAAGTAATATCAGAGCATTTAGGTTCAGGTAGTGCCTCTGTCATCTACTAGCCACATGAACTTGAGCAGGACCTGTCTGTTCACACATAATATGTGGATAAGCTGTGGTTAGGATCAGGTATAGTAATACAGTATAAACCACTTAGGGCAGTCCCTGGCAGAAGGGGATGTTATTGTCAGCTAATACTACAGAGCTGGAGGCCAGATGGTGAAGGGTCTTTAAAGACTTAAGTTGGACAGAGCAATGTAGGTGCTTTAGGAAAGGCAGAGTCACATAGAAGTGTTTTATTTGTACAGCTGACCCTTGAACAACGCAGGTTTGAACCGCATGGGTCCACTTACACATAGACTTTTTGTTTCAATAAACACAAAGAAGAACGGTAAATGTGTTTTCCTTATGATTTTCTTAATGACATTTTCTTCTCTCTGTCCTGCTTTATTGGAGGAAAACAGTATATAATACATATAACACACCAAGTATGTATTAATCAACTGTTTATGTTATTGATGAGTCTTCTGATCACCACAGGCTATTAGTAGTTATGTTCAGGGAGTCAAAGTTATACCGGATTTTCAACTGTGCAGGGGATAGGGACCCCTAACCCCAGCATTGTTCAAGGGTTGACTGTATGTTTTTCTACTGCTAAATATTTCATACAAAATAAAGAATATATGTATATATACAGGTGTGTGTATGTGTGTGTGTGTGTGTGTGTGTGCATAGTAGTAGATTCACCTAGTGGACTCATTACCCAGCCTAAGAAATTGAACATCACCAATATAGTACAAACCCTCAATGACCCCTCCCAGGCTCTCTTCTTCCCTCCCCATCAGAGGGAACTATGGGTCTGATTTGGGCACTTCTGTTTCCCTCATTTATCTTCATAGTTTAACTACATTTGTGGATTTGTATGTTCCCCCAACATATACAATTTAGTTTGTTGCTTTCTGAACATTACATAAATGCAATCATACTGTGCTTATGTGACACACATTGTTCCGTGACTTTCTTTTTTTGGTTGAACTTCGTGTTCCAGAGATTCACCCATGGTGATTCACTGGCTCTAGTTCATTCATCTTCACTGATCTCTAGCGTCGTAGTCCCTTCAACACATCCCATACTTTTCCATCCATTCTCTGGCTAGTGAACATTTGGAATGATTCCCATTTTTTTTTCTCTAACAAAAATGCTGCCAAAGGCATGTTTTTTGTCGCACCCATGCAAGAGATTCTAGATGGCAGCATACCTCCAGCTTTTCTAGGTCCTCCCAAACTGTTTTCTGAAATGATGAAATTCACTGTCCCCCCAGTTACATATTCAAGTTCCTTTCTTCACATCACTTACCATGGAAACTTTTGAGTGGAAAGTACTCACCAGGTAAAGGCTATATATTAAGGAAGATCTGTTTGCCAGTGACAGAGAAACCCCTTGTCAGATAAGAGAGCAGAGGACATCAACAGACACATCCCTGCAAAGATATGCCTGTGGACCTAACAAGGAACAGGCTTCTTTGGGGGCAGAACTCCCATAGTTTCTCTTTATATATGGGTTGGTATTCACCAATAAGTTCATGACGCTTAAAATGGACCTAGAAATCTGCATGGCTTACAGAAAATCAAATACAGAGTTAAAAACTGGGAATTCCAACGTATGTCCCTGGCTCTGCTAAAAGAATCTGGCCCAAGGCAAAGTACTGTGCATCTTCAAACCTCCTCCTCCTCAATTATAAATCAGGCATCATTATCTGCACAATGGAATTATTATGTGGCATAATTAATTAATCGTAAAGGGCCCTTGGCACCTATAAAACCAGATGTAAATGTTTAGTAGTGCTCTGAAGCAAGAACAGGCTATGCACACATTTGGGTGGAAGCAGGTTGAACACGATTGGCTCAAATGATACGTCCCAGCTACAGCTTGAATCTCACCAAATTTTCAACCGGTTAGTTTTGTACCAACAGGACTTTTCCAAAAGCATTGATTTCCTTTGCCTCCTGCACCATCAAACAGGACAGTCCTGGAGAGGGAGGAAGGTTTCCTGAGAGGTCACACGTCTCAGTTCAAGCCTGGCCAGCTCACCCACTCAAAGGCCATGGCCTCATCTTCATCATTGGGATGATGCAAGCAGGTGTTCTCACACAGCCTAATAGATGCTCTGGGAGCAGCAGTGAGCCTCTCATTTGTGAACAACAGTGGGGCAAAAATGAGACGGAGGGGTGTGATTGCAGGACCCTCTTGCCCACAAGCATGAGGAGGGATAGACCAAGAGGTTCACTGGAGCAGTGTCTGTATATCCAAAAACACCCAGGACCCATCAAAACATCGGTAGAGGAATAGATAAATAAAATGTGATCTATCCATAGGACAGAATTCCCTACAGCAATAGACGGACATTAATTGGATTGGGGATGGGGGGTGTCAGCTCTCAAAAATATAAAATGAGTGAAAAAAGTAAATTTCTAAATGAATTTTTAGTATAGTATCTATTTTATAAACACATAAGCTAATATTATATTTTGTTTGTGGAAAATATACATGAAGTTAGATACACTTAAAGAGTGTAATGTATATATTTTAATGGGACAGAGAATACTCATCAATCTATAGCAGAGATTGTCTTAAAAGAAGGAGAGGATATAGAGACTGAAGAAGGACAAATGGGACTTCTTTTTTTTGTTTTTTGTTTTCCTTTTTTTTCCACAGTGAAGCAAGGCTTTAATCAGTGTTCTTGCAAAAGCCGGTGTCTGATGGGGCAGTTACACCAGACAATTTATCTCCTAGCATGCAAGTCCCTCCCCTGGTTCCTCATTGGCTGAGCACTACAGAGGTTACAGCCTTACCTGGAGGACACCTATGCCCATGTAAGGCAAAAAGGTACATTCCTTGAGACGACGCACAGACTTCAGATCTTTGGCACATGCTCATTGCAAAGCCACGGAAAATAAGCCCGTGAAATGGAGTGGGGGAAAAAGAACCAGGAAGTGAAGTGTCTAAGGGTTTGGGACTCCACTGTGGGGGGGGGGGGTGGTGGTTCATATATATTTTCAATAAGTTGTAAACCTATTGTTAACTAGACAGCACTGCTTTTATTTGGTATTTCTGAAAATGAATCATCTCACTTCTCACAATCCCTCCTCTTCTTTTCTGAGTTGACTCCATTTTCATTTATAAGTTATTTTGGGCACAAAGCACAGACATTTGTTTCTTAACAGGAATCTTATGCCCAAGGGGGTTTGCTGTGGTCAGATGCTCCCAACATTGTTCCAAAATATGTGTGTGTTCTCGGGGGTTTTGTTTGTTTGTTTTTAGTTTTTTTTCCCGCCCAGGGATTTCAGATCCTAACCTTTCCCTCTCTGCCTACTAAATCCCATCTTTTCCTATCATATTTCCCCCTTTGAACACATGACTCCTAACTCTCATTAGGAATTGGTACGACGGCCGATCTTAACTGCTTCCTGCTGAAAGGGGGCGATGACAGGGGTACAGCTGTGAGAGCAGGTTCAGAGGTCAATCCAGAGGTCCAAAATAATGGAAGGGTATTTGGAACATCTGGGCTAGCAAAATTTTCTTATTTTTCTGGCATATGCAATGGCTTCTACAAGTGACATACAAAAAGAATATTAGATCAATAAGCATTAATATGCCAAATGCAATGCCTCCTAGGGAGGAGGTCACACCATGGGAAGTAAAGATACATTGTAGACATCCAAAAAGTCCCTGAAGTATCGGGTCACTTAATTTAACTATAGCTTTTCCTCCCTCTTCCATATTTATTTGGATCTTGTGATAGTGTTGCTTAGAATAATTAAGCATTTGAACTAGTTTTTGGTCCTCAATCCTCAAATCTTCCTTTGGTCATCCCGTTTCCATAGGAACAACTCCATGAGGCGTATTTAATTTTGCCTCAAGGAAAGACTGATCTTCGATATTCAGATTACTATAAGTGTAGGCAATTGTTTATCCATCCTGGAGCTCGTAGCCCTATGGGACTTCCTTTCTATCTGCAATGTTTTGTTTCTTGTATCAAAAAAGGGGGGTGACGCAAAAAACGATGGTTAGCCATTATCCATCCTGATGGTAAGAGAAGAGGGCAGGAAAAGGAGAGACGAGAATAAGAGTTGCCTTTATTTGGTTGGCAGGGCTCTGGACTAATCCAGGAGGAGTCCCTCTCATCCTCCCCTGCCCTGTGAAGGGAGATGAATCTGTTCCCTGCACCCTGTATCCAGGTGGGATGCTTTAATGCAGCTCCCACCCCATTTCTGCAGATGCTGACAAGGATTCTCCCATCAGGCTGAAAGCCATGCTGTTCCCCTCTCCCTCTTCGAGGCCACGGACAACAACCTTGAGTCAGAAACACCTGTGATGTCAGCCCAGGGGTGACCTCTCAGGAAAGTGACAGAAGGGTCTTGTAGGCCAATGCATGCCCCTTCCTGGAAACATGTACAACAATAAAGCTGAAGTTTACCAACAGAAAAGAAAACAACAAGCATTGATCATCAGGCCAAGGGTAAATCACAGCCTTTGCATCACACGTGAGGGTCACTGTGGCTGTGTCTAGTCATCCCAGCTCAGAGACCAATCCCTCAGTTCAGCTTGGCCTTGCTCAAGAGCATGGTTTTCTTTCTGCTTCGCCCACCTCTTCACATAGAAGGAGCTCGAGTGTCCACAGCTATCTACCATTATTAGACTTTGGGGAGCCCACAGGTAGATCCCAGGGAGCCCCCCTCTGTTCTAAGGACTCGGCTCCCTCCACACCTATCCCTCACATCCTCTTCCTGCCCAGTCCCCAGCTGTATCTCTTCAATGGAGCAGAGTCTATCTCTGGGAATAAGCACCCAGATCTTTCTTTCCTCAAGGTCAGTGATATCCATGAGTCTGTTTGTGCTCCCAGGTGACCTGGAGACACCCTCAGCAGAGAAGAAGGAAAATGCACAGAAAACCAATGGTTTCTCTGCTCTGATAGAACCCCCCGCTCCCTGTGCATTAGCTGGGTTGACGCTTCCACACTTTGGGAGGTGGGCTTTGCTAAGACTCCTACTTGGCAGGTAAGGGAAGCAGGGCTTTGAGTCTACCCCATGCCTGTAATCACTAAAAAAAAACTTCCATCTCTTTCCTTCCTCCTGCCTGCAAAGACAATCTTTTGGGATAAAGAATTAGGAGAATGTAGGGAGAGGAGAAGAAAAATGAGAGGTGGGAAGGGGAGAGGCAGGGGTGGGCGGGGAGGCCTTTTGGGTGAGGTCTTTTGAGAACAGCGCCTGTGGTGTATGCTTCAAAGTGAATGGGAGAGAGGAAAATGGGATTTCAAGAGCTCCCGTTAGGTGATTACGGATTTCCAGGTGTTCAAGAAATAGATGGAAACAAATGTGAGTTCTCTTGAAACTATGGCGGGGTTGTTTCGATGGCCTTGTCAGAAGACAACAGTGTATTGCAGCTGATCCATAAGGGTGACACCTTTTTATAAATGTTTCTTCATGTTTATATATTTTTGAGAGAGAGACAGAGGGGAGGGGAGGGGCAGAGAGAGAGGGAGACACAGAATCCAAAGCAGGCTCCAGGCTCTGAGCTGTCAGTGCAGAGCCTGATGCGGGGCTCGAACGCACGAACCGCGAGGTCATGACCTGAGCTGAAGTCAGATGCTTAGCCAACTGAGCCTTCCAGGTGCCCCGAGGGTTACACTTTTTTAAGCTTTGTAGTAAAAGGTGAGGGCCAGCACCCACCTTGCGGCCTCTTAGCTCTGGCACCATCTCCTTTCCACTTGTCCCAGGTGCCTGTTCCACTATGGGCGAGGCCTCAACCCAGTCCTGGGGCGGTTGGATTGTTGAAGAGTCTGTCAGTTAGTGCACAGCCTCTGATGTGCAGAATCATGCCACCTAGGCCCCTGCAGTGTGACTGGTGCTCTCCCGCAGGCGGTGGTGACTGGGTGCTCTCCCGCAGGCGGCTGGCTTTTGCTACAGCATCTTCTCTGCTGGAAGAAATTCTGCCCCTGGGTCCTGAGCTTCTGTCTCTTCCTACACTGCTCTACATCCCCTCAAGGCCTCTGCCTGACCAGCCAGGGGCCATGGAATCAGGATAGAGTGGGGACATGTGTCACTGAAACTGTGGGTAAGCCAAAACACACAAGAGAGTAGAACTTAGCAATGTGTGGAAACAGGGAGCCAAGGACCAGGATGACAGAAGGGAAGTCTGAAGAACTAGGAGCAAGTCCCAGATGGATGGTCACGCATCCATCTCTCCATTCATTCACTCATTCCCTCATGCATTCACTTTTTCTACAATTATGTTAGGCGCTAAACTCTGTGCTAGGGGCACCCAAGTGGCTCAGTCAGTTACATGTCTGACTCTCGATTTTGGCTCCTGTCATGATCTCATGGCTCATGACTTTGAGCCCTGCATCAGGCTCTGCGCTGGTGGTTGGGAGTCTGCTTGGGATTCTCTGTCTCTCCCTCTCTCTCTCTCTGATCCTCCCCTGCTTGTTCTCTTTCTCTCAAAATAAGTAAACTTAAAAAAAACACAACTATGCGCTGGGGGCACTATGGGACAAAGAAAGCCTGGAGTGAGGCTGGCTCCTTCAGTTTGGGTGGTTAGAAAAGGCCTCTGAGAAGGTGATATGGCTGCTTGGATAAAGGGAGAGGGTGTTCCCGGCAGAGGAAACAGCAAGTGCAAAGATTCTGAGGCAGGACTCTGCTAATGGAGGCTAAGAAACTAGTGTTATGGTCCACAGGGAGTAGAGTGGCAGAAACTGAGAAGAAAGAGCAAAGCTTAGACCACAGAGCCTTTATCAGCCAAAGAAAGGACTTTCAGATTCTTTTGTTTTTAAGCAAGATGGTAATCCATTGAATAGGGGTTTTTTTGGGGGGGGGGGGTTCATTTTTTTTTTTTAATGTTTATTTAATTTAGAGAGAGAGAGAGAGGCAGACTGCAAGTGGGGGAGGGGCAGAGAGAGAGGGAGAGATGGAATCAGAAGCCGGCTCCAGGCTCTGAGCTGTCAGCACAGAGCACGATGCAGGGCTTGAACCCACGAATGGTGAGATCATGACCTGAGTTGAAGTTGGACACCCAACAGACTGAGCCACCCAGGCGCCCCCCTCATTGAACAGTTTTAAGCAGGGGAGTGACACGATCTGATTTTTCTTTTTAAATGTACTGCTAGCCTGCCACACTCAGGTCAGTTCTCTTTACTCTTGAGTCTCAAAGCCAGAAATCTCTGAAAGTAACCCATTTCACCGTCCTCCTCCTAAACTCCAGCTTTTTACTCCCGCTTTCCAGCTGTTTGCCCTGGTTTTCTCCTGCGTTGACACACACTTCCTGCCCCCAAACCCTGCCATCTCCAGCTTCTACAACTGCTCTGTCTCCTGTCTGTCAATTTTGGGCCCAGGAGACACAGCAAAAGTCACAAAAGGCACATTTGCATCTCACCCGCATCAACAGAGCAAAAAGGGGGGGGTAGCTGTAATAAACAAATAATTGGAGTAGGAAGCTCTCAAGCGAAAAGAGAAGGGGAAATTATCCAAACACGACCAAATATAGATTCTACCGCCAGCCATGTTGCTGAGGTGCAGACATTTACAGCAGGCGTTTACTTTTGCTTAAGACCCTTTGCAATCCTCTTTAAGCCATACAGCAAAGGGAGCCTTAGGTTAAGAGCCCCACCCATCGCTTTGTCAATGGGCACCTTGAGAAGCAGGGAGGTGAAAAACTCACCCAAGGTCACATGAAAAACTCACCCAAGGTCACACAGCTGCCAAGCATCAAGGCTCAGCTCCAACCCGGGCTCCGAACAACCAACCAAGACTTCTCTCAACAACCCCCTGTTGTCTCTCGGCAAAGATTTATGAAAGGCTGGACGATAATAAAATAAGCTTGTGCAACCCTGCCCCCTAATGCAAATGAAGACATCAATTTGAGGAACAGAAACTCAGTTAAGATTTGCCCACCTACAAACAATGCTGAAGAGAAAAGTTGAATGCTTAAAATAGAAGGAAATACAAGAAGAAACTAGCCTCTCATGTGACTGAGAGCATATTTCGACTCTGAATAAATGACAGGGTGCCTGTGAGAAGTGTTATCGTCTAAACGAGAAAGTTCAAAGTCTGCTGCAAACTTCTCTGATTTACCATAAAATCACCAATATTTGTAGAGTTCAATAGTTTACAGAATGCTATCATCATCATCATCATCATCATCATCATCATCCTCTCATTTGCTTCACAATCACCCTGAGAGGAGCTGAAAATCAGTAGCTTCATTATCCCCATGCTACAAAAGAGGAGGCTGAGGCTCAGTAAAATTAAATCACTTCCCAAAATCAAGCAAAAGAGCCTGAACCTCAGGCTGCTGAATTCTTTCTATGAAGTATAGTAGAAGGAAGGAAGGAAGGAAGGAAGGAAAGAAGGAAGGAAGGAAGGAAGGAAGGAAGGAAGGAAAGAAGGAAGGAAGGAAGGAAGGAAGGAAGGAAGGAAGGAAGGAAAGAAGGAAGGAAGGAAGGAAGGAAGGAAGGAAGGAAGGAAGGAAAGAAGGAAGGAACGGACGGACAAAGATAGGAGGGAAGGATGGAGGGGGAGGGTGGGAGGGAGGGTGGAAATTAGGAAGCCAAGGATTGGAATTCTGACTTTGCTGCATACTTATCACACCAAGCCTCAGTTGACTCATCTGTAAAATAGGGAGACTAACACCTACATGACAGCTATTGTGTTTAAATGAGAACGTGTCAGAAGTATCCAGCTCAGTGCCTGATATGATGTAGGTCCTTGCTGTTGTTAATATATACAACTTCTAATTTTTATTCTTTTTAATAATCTCATTTGGTAGATCTTCCAGCTACTAGCTGGATTACAGACACAGAGGGGAAACTCCTTTCCTGTGGTATCACTCCTTCATTCATTGGCTTGGTTGCTTATTGAGAAAGATGTTGGCCTTGTTGAAGCAGAGATTCATGTATCAAAAGAATCGGTCGAAGGGATCACCGGAAAGCAAATGTGCAGAAGAAGATGGTCAGAACTCCATTCATTCACACACCATTCATGTTAAAGAAGTGTTCACCAACACTGAGCTTGAGGGAGACCCTGGTATAACTAGGTGGGGGGTAGCCCTGGGCTACAGGGAAGTTAATTACAGAGATGACAAATATCAAAGCAGGTCATTTGCCTCACCAACGTGGCTGTCTTAGTCTATATAAGCTTCTATAGCAAAATACAATAGACTGAGTGTCTCATAAACAATAGAAGTTTGTTTTTTACAGTTGTAGAGGCTGGGTGGTCCAAGATCAAGGTGTTGGCTGATTCAGTGTCTGGTGAAAACCCGCTTCCTGGTTCATTGGCAGCTGTCTTCTTGCTGTGTCCTCACATGGTGGAAAGGGCGAGGGAGCTCTCTGAGGCCTCTTTAATAAGGGCAGTAATTCCATGATCTAATCTCCACCCAGCAGCCCCATTTCCTAATACCATCACCTTGAGGATTCCGACTTCAACATATGAATTTTAGGGGACACACCATTCAGACTATAGCCATGACTTAGATACATCTGGTCTCCCCTGGCTCTTTGAGGATTCAGAATTAATGAACAAACAGAGGCATCTTCCTGCCCTCTGTTTCCTCCACTTATGGAAAAAATCATCTCCCGTTAAGTAAGCATCCAACTGAAGCAGAGAAAATAATAATCCTTGGTGATTCCCATCTCTGCTGCTCACATTCCATTGCAGAGAACTAATCACATGACTATACCTTGGATGTTGTCCGGAGGGGAGGAGCATGAATTTTTGGTGGTCAGTTGGCCACTTTTGCTGCAGCCAGAAAGAAGGCTGAACGTACTAGTAATCATAATACCTAATGAAAATAACACAGGAAAGTCAAATATAAAGACTTGAGAAGAGATTGGAAAAGGTATGCCAGATACATAGTAACAACATTCATTTCACACAAAGTAAAATCCAAAATGAAAAGCACTGAAAGAAATATTTCATAATTATAAAAGTACAATCTACCAAATATGTCACAAACCTTTATGCACCTAACATCTTAGCCTCAAAATATATAAAACAAACCCTGATAGAAATGCAAGCAGACACCAACAAGGTCTCATAAAGGTGAATTCATTTTGTCCATTAAGATTTTATTTTAATTCCAGTGTAGTTAACATCCAGTGTTATATGAGTGTCAGGTGCACAGATATAGTGAATCAACACTTCCATTTATCACCCAGTGCTCACGATGACAAGTGCACTCGTAAATCCCATCACCTATTTCACCCATCCACACACCCACCTCCCCTCTGGTAACCATCGGTTTGTTCTCTATAATTAAGAGTCTGTTTCTTGGTTTGCCTCTCTCTCTCTCTCTCTCTCTCTCTCTCTCTCTCTCTCTCTCTCTTTCTCTTGCTCTCTCTTTTTTTTACCTTTGCTCATTTGTTTTGTTTCTTAAATTCCACATATGAATGAAATCATAAGGTATTTGTCTTTCTCCGACTGACTTATTTCGTAGTCACTGTGGAAAACAATATGGAGAGAAACTAATATTACACTAGATGTTAACTAACTGGAATTTAAATAAAAACTTGAAACTACAAAAAATAAATTTTTTAATTAAAAATTAAAAAAAAACCCACAGTATGGAGATTCCTCAAAAAGTTACACTACTGGGTATTTACCTAAAGAATATGAAAACACTAATTTGAAAGGATATATACACCCCTATGTTTATAGCAACATTATTTATAATAGCCAAACTGTTGAAGCAGCCCAAGTGTCCATCGATAGATGAATGGATAAAAAAGATGGGTATATATATACAATGGAATGTTATTCCACTGAAATCTTGCCATTTTCAATGACATGGATGGAGCTAGAGAGTATAATGCTAAGTGAAATAAGTCATGATAAGTGTTGACTTTAAATATGCCTCTCAGGAATTGGCTGATCAACTATTACAGAAAGGAATAAGGCTCGAGAAGTCCTGGCTAATAAAATGAACAATTATGACCTAAAAGATATATGGAGAGAAATAACTTTTTCCCCAACAGAGATTATACATTCTTTTCAACCTCTCATAGGACATTCTCCTGGTGTATTAGGTCACAAAGGCACTCACAACAAATCCCCAGAAGGGAAACTCTGGCTCATACTCATGAACTATAATGGACTAAAATTAGAAATTAATAACAGAAGGGTAACCAACAAAAATCTATTCTCATGAGTATTTACATTACTCATAAGCTATAGGCTTGAAAGAAAATACAACTGGAAATGGCAAGCTATTTAGAATCACAGTAACAGCACTGCCTACGTATCAAAGCCCATGGGCTATGCTAAGGCAGCATTCAGAAGAAAAACACAGAGTCTTAAATGCTTAGGGGAGAAAAGCAGAAGGCTTGAAAATAAATGAATCAACCAAGCTTTCAATTCAAGAAGCTTGGAACAAATAGGGGGGGGAGAGAGAAAGAAAATAAACCTAAAGGAAGTTGAAGAGAAAAATCAAGGAAGATAAAAGTAGAAATTAACAAAAATAGAACGCAAAAAGACAATAGAATTTGACGAATTAAACTGGTTCTTTGGTTCTTTGGTTCTGGATCTGTGTCTCCCTCTCTCTCTCTGCCCTCCCCGACTTGCATTCTGTCCCTCTCTCTCAAAAATAAATAAACATTTATTCATTATGAGAGACAGAGAGTACAAGCAGGGTAGGGGCAGAGAGAGGGAGACACAGAATTGAAGCAGGCTCCAGGCTCTGAGCTGTCAGCACAGAGCCCGATGCAGGACTTGAACTCACAAGCTGTGAGATCATGACCTGAGCTGAAGTTGGATGCTTAACCGACTGAGCCACCCAGGCGCCCCAAAAGAAATTTTTAAAAAGAAAGAACTGATAGAAAGACACATCTTTGTCAGGCCTGTCAAAAGAAAGAAAAGGGACAAAATCATAAGTCAAACATTGTAAGAATGTAAAATATAGAATTGTAAAAATTATGAAACTTGGAAGCATTGGCAAGCATTTTGAAAATCACTAGATAAAGTCACTAATTTCCTAGGAAAATATTCGTTATAAAGATTCATTCAAGGAAAAGGAGGAAACTTGCATAGAATGGGAGAAATTGAACAGATACCCAAAGATCCACCTCTGAAATAGGCATCAAGTCCAGAGGGCCTTTCAGAAGGTAGAATCTACCAGACTTTTTGGGAAGAACTAATTCTGTATAAACTGTCTCAGAATTTAGGGAAAAACAGGAAGCCCACCTAAATAACTTTATAGTTTCGATATAACACAGATACCTGATACATATCTCTATCTCTCTATCCAAACACATATATGTATATACCGCATAACAACAAAGATGCAAAATTCTATATCCAGCAGTGTATTAAAGGAATAATACAAAAGGTCATTCTAGGAATGTAAAGATGTTTCAGTAGTAAGAATCTATTGAAGAGATGAAAGTAGAAAAACAGTATGATTGTATTAACAGATGTTTTATTTATTTATTTTTCTATTTATTTATTTATTATTTATTTATTTATTTTGAGACAGAGACAGTGTGAGCAGGGGAGGAGTAGAGAGAGAGAGAGAGAGAGAGAGAGAGAGAGAGAGAGAGAGGGAATATCTCAAGCAGGCTCCACACTGTCAGCTCAGAGTCCTATGTGAGGCTCCATCCCATGAACTGTGAGATCATGACCTGAGCCAAAATCAAGAGTCCAACACTCAATGGACTAAGCCACCCAGGTGCTCCGTATTAATGGATGTTTTAAAGGTATTTGCTGAAATTCAACCAGGATAGCAACCCAGGAAAAGAAACATCTTAAACCTGATAAAGTATGTTAGTAACCTAAGGAAGCACCATTTTATGTGTCAACTATAATAATCTCTCCCATAAAAGCTGGAGATAAGATGAGATTCCTATTCAGCATTGTGCTACAGTTACTAGATAACACATTAAGGGCAGGAAAAGCTAATACTATTCACCTTTTTTCTTTTCTTTGGATTAATGAAAACAATACTGTTTTCACTTTACAGTTTACAAAATTGTTCCACAAGTCCTATCTCCTGTGACCCTCACGGTGACCAGGGTCAAGGTCAAGTATTGAGATCAGTCAATGAGTCAGTCAATGAGATCAGGTCAAGTATTGTCATCCCAACTTTGAGAATGAGAAACCCAAGCATCATAGAATTTTTAGATTTCTCTAAAGACACATAGCTGGTAAGCAGTGATGGAGAATAGACCCCATGTTTTCTTATTCTTAATCAAGCTTGATTAAGAATAAGTAATCAAACTTTAAAAAGAATACAGTTGACCCTTGAACAACATGGGTTCAAAGAACAACATGGGTTCAAACCACACAGGTCTACTTATACACAGATTTTTTTTTTTCCGGTTAATATAGTACAGTACCTGACAGGTATTTTTCTTAGGATTTTCTCCAGCTTACTTTATTGTAAGGATGCAGTACATAATAGATACAACATACAAAACATGTGTTACTCTCCTGTTTATGTTATTGGTAAGGCTTCTGATCAACAGTAGGCTATTAGTAGTTAACTTTGGGGGGAGTCAAAAGTTATAGGTGGATTTTTGACTGTGTGGGGGTCAGTCCCCCTAACGTCTACGTTGTTCAAGGGTCAACTCTATATCTCATTGCTACCTGTGACTGACCCTGGCCGGGTCACTGTCTCTCTGAGCAAGCTAAGTTAGAGCCCCAGGAGCTAACTGGGGTAAGGATGGGGGGACTTGGCACAGTGAGTAAGACAGAAGGAAGAGACAGAGCACTGAGGACAAACTTCTTGATGACAGGGCATATGTCCCTGGATGCCATTTGACAGATGGGGCTGGCCGACACTTGGGTTGTCCCTATGAGGCTCCTGGGACACTTCTGAATATCCGTCTACATCAACTCATTTAATCCTCATAAAGCCTCTCATGAGGTTGGCACTGTTACTATTACCCTCATTTCACAGATGACAAAACTGAGTAATGCATCCCAGTTTGTAGATTTAATAAGTGGTAGTGCCAGGACTTGAACCCAGGCCGGATGGCTCCAGAGTCTTTGCTTAGAATCACTACTTACAGTGTCTTGAAGCCAGTTCCCTGGTTCTGGGAGTGAGAGTAGAAACCAACCTTTCACTGGTGTGTTTTAGATATAAAAACAGTATCACTAAAAGAAAAAAAGCCTCAACTTGCTCATTCAATTGTTTTGATGTTGCATGAGACCAGGAGGAGACATGCACACACACACACACACACACACACACACACACACACACACATACAATCTGCTTAGAAACATCCATTTTTATTATCTGTTTGGCTGCTTCCTAAAATTAGACTTAACCCAAAAAAGAAAGGAAGGAATGTTCTTCTTGGCTTATTTCCTTCAGTCTGTAGACCTGTATGCTAAGAGTCCTACTCCATAGAACCATGAAAGAAAATCAGAAAAAAAAAAAAATGATGATTGCCCAGTTAAGAACCTAGATAAGAACCAGAAAGAAGTGTTATTCTAAAGAATCACTGACATAATTCTTTTTCGTTGCCCTAAACTTCTTTCATTTGCAGCTATACTCAGAGGCCCTTGTTCTTCTTGGCCCTGCAACCTGTTCTAGACCTTAAGACACACTCCCAGGGAAGTCTGTTAACACTTGGTTTGGGCCAGCTTTTCCTGAAGCGGAGCCATTCATGAGTGTAGAGTTAGATAGTCTAAAGTCTATGTCCCCGTGTACCTGCTGGTTACTCAGATTACTCAAACAGACATACTTTGCACAACGTGTTTTTTCATCGTGGAATACGTGTCCCAACCCAGCAACATCCTATTCTTCCTTTAGGACCTAGTTCACCTCTTCCAAGCCCTCCCTGATGATGTCAGCACTCGTGCTCCAGTAAAACCCATAGAACTCACTTGGAAGAGTAGCGCACTTTTTTTTGGTCTATTTATTTATTTAGAGAGAGACAGAGAAAGCCCAATGAAGGAGGGGCAGAGAGAGAGGGAGACAGAGAATCCCAAGCAGGTTCCACGCTGTCAGTGTGGAAGGGCTCAAACTCACAAACCATAAGATCATGACCTGAGCAGAAACCAAGAGTCGGATGCTTAACCGACTGAGCCACGCAGGCACCCCAGAATAGTAGCTTCTTTAGCACTTCCCATTTTGCAATTTTTTTTTTAAACTTGTCAGACTCTCAAGCCACCTGGGTGGCTCAGTTGGTTGAGCATTGGTCTTTGGCTCAGGTCATGATCTCACAGGTTCGTGAGTTCAAGCCCCTCATCGGGCCTGCTGCTGATAGCACAGAGCCTGCTTCGGATCTTCTGTCCCCCTCTCTTTGCCCCTCCCCACTAATGCTCTGTCTCTCTCAAAAACAAATACACATTTAAAAAAAATTTTTTTTAATTAACTTGTCAGACTCTCACGTGAAATTGCAAACTCCATGAGGGTAGGGACTCTTCTCTTTTCAGGTCTGGATCTCCATTGCCTTTGGATTAAGCAATAAATTAGTATTTCAAGTTTAACAATTTGTCATGGAAATTGAAGATCAATGCTTTCAAGATATTAAAAATACATGATAGTCTTTTTTATAAATAGGCTTTGAAGTTGTAAGTTCCCATAAATATTAAACTTCAGATAGAGGCACTTTGGAAACAATTCATAATGCTTCTAATAGGGACACTATAAATAATGTTTATAAGGAAATAAAACAATGGTCCTTTATCATTAGCAATATATTTGGACACTTCCTTAAGAGTTTGGTCTAAAAGCCCATAAACTATCTCAATAAATCACAAGGCGATACAGGAATTGGGACAGCTGTTGTCCTTGAGGTAATAATATTTCTTTACCAAAAAGTAGCGATTAGAGAAAAATATCCAAGGAAATGGGTTAAGAAGAAAAATCTTTGAATTTATACTTTGCATAGGGGGAGGGGGAAAAAGAGAGAGTTACGAATGATTCTGATAGATGGATGGCAGAAAGATCAGGTATTAAATCTTACCCAGGCTGGGATGGCAATAACGTCACTTTGCAAAAGAAGTCAATGAAAATGTCACAGATAATAAGTACAAAATCTGTCAATCTGAATAGTAGCATACATTAAAGATGGATGAAGTGATGTCAATGCACTACAGAACGATAGGAATTATGTCTAGGGGAGACAGATTCTCAGAGTCGTAGGTTCAGCAGAACACCAAGATAATTTTAAGAAGCTTTAAAGACAAATTGCTGAAAATGATCTGTGAAAAGCAATTCAACTAAAAGAACTAGTGTGGGACAACTCCCCGCAGCCTCTGTCTAATAGATCTTTTTAATTTTTTTTTTCTGATCGATCATTTTAAAACATGAAACATTAGAACATTAAAAATACACAATGATATAGCCACATGCCAGACACTTAAAAGCGGGTCGTCTATGCAGGAGACGTGTATCATGTGTCCCAAACTATTTTCCCCAGGGAAAAAAATAGGAAGGGATTTCGCCTGATCCATCCCAATTCTTCTTGAATCTCGCATAAGCACAGATTTAGAAGACCAATACCCAAGAGGAAGGGGGTGATAATGCAATCATGAGAGAGTGGAAAGCTACCTGGTATAATGTAGGATCAAACTTGGGAACTGCTTTGCTCCGGGAAGTATCAGTGAGGTAAGGGGTGGGGAGGGCACAAGACCTAGGCCCCCACTCTGGCTTTGATCTGATCTCAGGGGGAGATGAATCACTCCTTTGATCTCAAGGGAGAGCCTCTGATCATAAGACATGTTTAAGGAGGGAAATGAGCCTCCTCAACACAGAAGAGCTGAACCCAGAAGCTTCTTGGCAGGCATGGGCTAGGCAACGGCAGTCTGTACTTGATATAATAACAGATTGATGATGGTAAAAATAACTGTCCCTTATCTGTGATATAGGAAAGGTGGGTGAAGTTTTGTGGGAATTGTTTATGTTTGTAGTGCAAGAGGAACAAAAAGGAAATATTTACTTTTTCCGAATTTAAAATGTGTGAGATGGGGCGCCTGGGTGGTTCAGTAGGTTAAGTGTCCGACTTCAGCTCAGGTCGTGATCTCAGTTCGTGAGTTTGAGCCCTGCATCAGGCTCTGTGCTGACAGCTCGGAGCCTGGAGCCTGCTTCGGATTCTGTGTCTCCCTCTCTCTCTCTGCCCCTTCCCTGCTCTCTCTCTCTCTCTCAAAAATAAATAAACATTAAAAAAAATTTTTTTTAAATGTGTGAGATGTCCTCTCTCCAAGACTTGAACGTTTCAAGTGTGTTTCTAAAAAATACGTTTCTAAAACAGGGGTCCGCAAATGTTTTAGGTAAAGGGTCAGATAATAAATATTTTAGGCTTTCTGAGCCATGCTGTCTCTGCTGTAAGTACACAACTCTGGCCCTGTAGCTTAAAAGCTGCCATAGGTGATATGCAAATGAATTGGCCTAGTTGTGTTCCAATAAAACTTTGTTTATAAAAACTTGCAGTGGGCCTGTTCCAGATAAGGAAACTAAGGCATGAAGAGGCTAAGTCACTTGCCTAAGGTCACAAAGCTAATCATCATAGAAATAGCATCAGAAGACACGATTAAAATCCTCCTTTCACCAATAACTGGCCAAACTGGTCTGCACACTTCTTGAAGTACCAGTTTTGTCCTCAGAAAGTTTTGATCATAATACTGCCCTCCCTCCCACCTGCACAGAGTTAACTGCATCTCTCAAATATGATGATGCATTTGAAAGTACTTCATTCCTTCTGTTTACCCTCAGAAAATGTTAGTTATTATCCACCCTCAGTTATCTCACAAAAATATAGAGAGAATATCAATTCTGAAGCACTGGGCTATAAAGACACACACCAATAGATTTGCTTTCGTTTTCAAATACAAAAATCAGCAACCAAAGTAGGAAATGAAGCATGTATTCTAGAACAAATATTCATGAATGATCAGTGCAACCATATCAACCCTCCAGGGTCTAGACTGACCTTTTCACCGCCCTGGCCTCTATATTTTCACATATATAAATTAATTTGATACTAACAATTGTTTTGCAGACTAGAAATCTAAGATTCAAAGAATGAAATTCACCTGCCTAAGGTCATATTACAAACCAGTTTCCTGGACCCTTTCCAACGACTCTTAATAATAAAATAGCTTAGAGGGAGAGAAAAGGTATGGCGAAGCTGAAGTAGGTCCCTTATTTGACTTTCATTAGTGTTTTCTGGCTGCTTAATAATGCTTCATTTATTTATATTACTTGGAATTGAATTGTCAATACGCTCCAAATTTTTGGTAACTAAAGCCTATCTCTTTCATTATAAAAACTATACATCTGAACCTTTCTTCAGTCAATATCTACTTCCTCTCTTATCCATATTCACATTTGTTATATTGCCCTCTCAGTCCAGATTCCAGCCATGCCATCTTGCAGGACAGTAGTGATTATTATAAGAGAACACCAATTCTGGAGCATGCCATTAGGAGATATAAACTCAGAAGTCTCTATATTAAATCAGTTTGGATATTTGCAATCACCAAGAGCAGAAAACCCAACTCAAACTGGCGTAAACAAAAAGGACATGTATTGGCTTTCATAACCCCAAGATCAGGAGCAGTGCAGGCTCCAGGGTTGGTTCGGTTTAGTAGACCCAGTTCAGTTTCTATCTAATTAGATCAAGATGTGTCAAATGCCTATACATAAACCAAACTTTGAGGTCAGAGGAATGTCCTGTGCTATCTGGCTTAGGTCTGAGTTTCTGAACAAGTCACCAGCAAGGAAGATTACGTTATTAAACTTGGCTTGAGTAAAGCACGGGCTACATTTGGAGCTGGGATTAATCCTCTAAGCCTCATTGTTGTTAAACAATAGAGGGGGGAAATAAATTAGGGAATGCATTTGTCGTTGTTTTTGGCTGAGCAACCTCTGAACCTCCTTCTTATGTTTGGGATAAAAATCTGGGTTTATTTCCCCAGATTATAAATCCTGGTGGAAAGTAGACTCTACTTCCCACAATTGACACTGAAAAACAGATTTGCGATTCCCCAGTTGTTTTTGCAGCTGGGGTGTGCGCAAGTGACCCAGGCTTGGCCAACTTAATGCATCCCCTGACCCAAAGCCACCCTTAGATAGACAATCAGGTGCAAGGAGCAAGTAGGCCAGAATAGAATCAGAACGGTCTGCCTCACAGGGATCTTTCACCAGGGCTAACTGAACATAGACTCTCTCAGACCAAAATCATAAGGAGCTCACTCAGGTCTGATAAAGAGAGGCGCAATCTGAGCACTGCAATAGAGATTCTCAAATCCTAGGCTTGAATTAGTTCACAGACCCAGAGCCTCTTGAATGAAGGAAAGGCCAGAAACCCTTGCTTAAGAGCACTACAGTAAGATCACACATACATCTTGTAAATCTTCATCCTGATCTTCCACCAAAACAGATACCATCATTAATCGGGATTAATGTGTGCTATGGAAAAGGAAATACCTAGATCTTTGGAGGATTTACAGAATGCCACTTTTGGCCACCAGTCAGAGAGGAGATTTATGGGGAGTAAGGTGGTAAATTGAGTTTTGACTTCAGTTTGTCTTCACTGGGCTTAAAGAGCCCCCAAATCCGTGTTTATTTCCCCAGTTCGTGAAAGTATAAGTAGAAGCGATACACAGAACCAACAGCAAATCCCCACGTTGGCTCTCTACCCCATGGAATACGGGTCATTATAATAGGAATGGCCACATGTAAATGCATGGAGCTCTCTTTATGTAAAACAGCACATCACGCTGATATCACATCCCTAGTAGAATTCCAAACGTTAAAAGACCTGAACGATCCGGAGGTGATGACTGCTGTCACATTCCCACTTAACTCTCCAGTTTAGCCAGTGAGGAAAACCAGATCAGCCTTGGAGAATGATAATGGATTATCATAAACTGAGTCAGTTACATCTGCTGTTCTAGCTGGCTTCACGGCACAAACGCAAATATCCAAAGACCCTGGCGTTTGGTATGCATCCATGGATTTGCCAAAGGCATGTTCTTTCTGTCCCCACCCGAAAACACCAAAAGCAAGTGTTTGTTTGTTTATCTGTTTGTTTGTTTTACTTGGCAAGGACAATAGTATGCCTTTATTGTCTTACCTCAGTATTGTTACCTGTCTGGTGCTGTGCCACAGTTTGGTCTGTGGGAACCTCAGTCATCTCCCAGGACATCGAGCTGACAGAATCCAAGAAGCCATAATAGCAGATACCCAGGATGCCTGGAAAAGAGAACCCCCATCAAAGTGTGGAAAAGAAGTCTCACAAAGCTACGGCAGATTTGAGGCAGTGGAATTGGGGCAGAAATCGGGGAAGGTTTCCAATAACCCAGGGCACGTAGGGCTCGCTCTTTCTCCAAAATTAACAGTAAGCTGCTATACCTTGCGAGTCCTCTCATTAGGAATCAGGTGCAAAGTTTGCGGAGCTCTATGGGACTTTAACTTGTTTTATTTTTTTATTTTTTTTAATTTACATCCAAATTAATTAGCATACAGTGCAACAATGATTTCAGGAGTAGATTCCTTAGTGCCCCTTACCCATTTAGCCCATCCCCCCTCCCACAACCCCTTCCATAACCCTCAGTTTGTTCTCCATATTTATGAGTCTCTTCTGTTTTGTCCCCCTCCCTGTTTTTATATTCTTTTTGTTTCCCTCCCCTTATGCTCATCTGTTTTGTCTCTTAAAGTCCTCATATGAGTGAAGTCATAGGATTTTTGTCTTTCTCTGACTAATTTCACTTAGCATAATCCCCTCCAGTTCCATCCATGTAGTTGCAAATGGCAAGATTTCATCCTTTTTGATTGCCGAGTAATACTCCATTGTATATATATATACCACTTCTTCTTTATCCATTCATCCATCGATGGACATTCGAGCGCTTTCCATACTTTGGCTATTGTTGATAGTGCTGCTATAAACATGGGGGTGCATGTGTCCCTTCGAAACAGCACACCTGTATCCCTTGGATAAATGCCTAGTAGTATAATTGCTGGGTCGTAGGGTAGTTCTATTTTTAGTTTTTTGAGGAACCTCCACACTGTTTTCCAGAGTGGCTGCATCAGCTTGCATTCCCATCTCCGGGACTTTAGACCTGCATGATACATTTGGGTGTGCCGTCTCACTCCATGGGGGACTCAACTCATGCTCGGCTTTGAGAACAAGAAGGTCCAGAGCTGGTCCAGGCTTGTAGGGCAAGCAATTCTACCATTTAACACTTGTGATTCAGCCCATCCAATAAGGTCTGAGTGCCTCTGGCCCCCTGGGATGTAATACAGCCTGTGGCAGGTGCCGAGCAACCAAATAGAAGACCGTACGGTTCCAGGGAAAGTCAAGACCCCTCAGCAAATGGCAAAGCTTTAGAGAACCAGTTCTTGGGTTGCTGGGCTAAGCAACCTGACATGGCGACTGAGAGCCTGGCTGGCTCTGAACTGCCCGAGTTTGAATCTCTTCTCTGCTCCTTACTGGCTGTGAAGCTGTGGATCATAGCTTTATGATTTTTTTCCTTTATCTTGACTCCCCACCTGTAAAACTGGCTTAATACTAGAGACTTAATGGGAGGATGAAACATGCTAATGCACGAAAAGTGCTTGGCATGGGGTCTGGCACATGTGAGTGCTCAATAAATATTAGTTATTGTACCCAGTGTGTCAACAAGCAGGAATCGTGCCCCAAACAAGCCTCAGTTCAGTGTTTTTCTGCTAACCCTTCAAACTTTCTCCGGCAGAGGTAGCAGTCTTTTTGTGAGCCTGGATGAAGTTCTAGCAGGTCCCATAGCTTTTGAACTCATCCCTGGGCAATAAATGAGTCACATCAAGTCACAGACAACTTTGATTTAGTCATTAGAGTTTCAAAACACTGAACTTGACAGTGTTAAAACTTCCTTTCCTGACTCCTTGGCTGGGAGCTTGCAGGAGGGGAGAGGGGTGGCCCTCTGCCCCTTCTCTCCCCATGCTCACATTCTCCTCCACTTGCCAGTTGTTGGTGCAACCCCGCCAAGGTGAAGCATGAGTGTGGAAGAGGGAGATGGAAGGGTCGAAGCCAGCTCTAACTTGGCTAGTGACTTCATGCTGAGCCCTGGGGCTGGCAGATGGCACTCTCACAGACGCTTTGGTGGGCCCTTGGGTTTTTTTTTTTTTTTTTCTGGATCCTTTTCTCCCCCACTCCCTTTGACCACAAAGGGCACACTGATTCTGTGTGGTCTCTTGCAATTCTTTCTTTAATCCCTGGACATGCAACCCCGGGCAGCTCCAGACTCTTCCTACTGAGGTCTCCAGGTGGTCTATCCAATAAAACCCAAAATGAACCATATCCCTGCTCTTTGTCTCCCACTGAATCCTGAGTGGACCTCAGGAAACCCTCAGTCACTTCTCCTACTTATCCTGAATCCCAGTGTCTCAGCATCTGCCACGAAAGTAGGTATTCAGCCCACTGCTCCCCTCTGGGTTTCCTCAGAGTCAGACCCCAGCCTTAGCTGTCTTAGACCTGGTTTTAGTCTTCAGCCCTCTCTCTGTCTCTCACCACAAAGAACCCATTTCAAAACCCTCCTAGTGACACCTGAAGTCTGCCTCGTGAGTCATGAGTTAGAATAGAAGTCGGAAAACTTTCTCTGAAGACAGCCAGGTTGTAAATATTTTAGTCTTTGTGGGCTGTTTCTGTCATAACTACTCAACTCTGCTTTGGAGCTTGAAAGCAGCCATAGACAACACATAAACTACTCAGCATGACTGTGTCTCAATAAAACTTTATGAAAATAGGCAGTGACCAGATTTGGCCTGCAGTCCAAAAGTTTGCCGACCCCTGGGTTAGAGGTAGGGTTCCTCCACCGCCTCATTTCACTTCCCAGAGAGGGGAGGGCTGGAAGCCTGGGACCCTCATACCAATTTTTCTCTCTCTGTGTTCTGACCGTCTTTATGGTCTCAAAGTGGGGGAGGGGGTTTAAGAGGCGTGAAACACTTCTTCAGACATCTCCCTCGACAATCTTCATATATGGATTTCCCTCATAATCACTTTTCTAACTGATAACAAACTGGCACCTGAATTGAAAATGAGGCGGGTAGAATTTCAACCGTGTTGGGCTCGAGGTAGCTGTGGACCCAGGCGCTGGGGCATCCAGTAGACAGCTGGAATCGATGCCTTAAAAGTCACAAGGATGACCTAAGCGTAGTTCCTTTCTCAAAAAGGGCAGAGCCATCTCCCTGCATTCTATCATATGCTGCCTCACTCTCGGAAACAGAGAATGCGGTGCATACGCTCAATTTCCTTGTTAACTGGGATCTGACATTACAAGCAGCTTTGCTGTGACTTGCTATAAAACAGGTGCCACCAAGGGCTATGGAGGTTCCTAGAACTAGTTTCCCTTAAACCCAGTGGACCTGACGGCTTTGCCTTTGTGCGCTCTCTCGTTTGCTGTCTTTGGATTTTTCTGTCCCCTCTCTCACTGTCAGCCCTGTCAACAGCCATTTCTTGTTGCTGCCAGTTTGCTTATCTCCAGCAGCCTCCTTCCCTATTTTGCTACTTTTAATGTGCTTGTACTTAAAAATCAAAGACTTGAGGGGTTAGAATTGTTAGATAATCATTCCAGGAGTGAGTGCTGAGTATTCAGTGGGTGGCATGTATGATCTTAATAGACGGACAATGAGACATCTATTTTGCATCTTTACGTACTTGTTTTCATATATTTGTTTAGATGGAACATCAATTATGGCTTTTTACAGACTTATTTATTTGTTCATTCCCTCATTATTCATTTATTTTTTTGCTTGAATTCAGGTACTCAGCCATGTTACTAACATGTTGCCCCCCGAATGACCTTGGTTTTAGAAAGGGATGGGACCCCCTTTTTAATATTCTACTTGATATACGTATTCACGTATGTACAGAATTTTATATAAATATACACATGTGATGTATGTGGGGTTTATTTATTTATTTTTTGAGAAAGAGAGAGAGAGAGAGAGAGTGCATGTGCATGCACAGGCGGGGGAGGGGCAGAGCGAGAGAGAATCCCAAGCAGGCTCCATGCTCAGTGCAGAGATTGATGCCAGGCTCGATCTCACAACCCTGAGATCATGACCTGAGCCAAAATCAAGAGTCAGAAACTTAACCAACTGAGCCACCCAGGTGCCCCTCATCTATATCTCTTTTTTTTTTTTTAATGTTTGTTTATCTTTGAGAGAGACAGAGTGCAAGCAGGGGAGGGGCAGAGAGAGAGGGAGACACAGAATCTGAAGCAGGCTCCAGGCTCTAAGCTGTTAGCACACAGCCCGACTCAAGGCTCGAACTTGGGAAAGGTGAGATCATGACCTGAGCCGAAGTCGGACACTTAACCAACTGGGCCACCCAGAGGCCCCTATATCTTTTTAAGTTACTTTTTTTCATTTTTGCTTGACTCCCCTCCTGTTTTCACCCACATGAGAGTGTCCCTTTCCTCACTGTGATGTAGCATGTGCTCAAACTGGGTATATATCCTTTTGTATTTTCTGCATGCTTACACAATCATAAATACACGGTCACACCCATAGGATGTCTTTGTATGGCTATCAATCTTGCCCACTCAACAGTCATATTTTTGCTCCCTCCTCCTTCCTCCTACCTGGCTAGCAGAATTTACTTTTTTGCATGTAGGCAAACAGTTCTTGGTCTGAAGGAAAGACACCCATATTTTAGCCAACAAATCCTGCTTTGGTTTTAAACAGAAAATTCCATTCTTCTTTGTGTTTGTTTAGGAATGAGTATGTGGCTCAGTTCTGGTCAATAAGAAGTAAGGAGAACTGTGTGCAAGAAGTTTCTGGAATAGTTTCCTTTCTTTACATAAGGAAATGTAATGTGATTGCTGGATTTCACAACGGGCCCACTTGAGATTCATGAATATTAACTGAGAATCAGATGTCTCAATCAAAACACCAATAGATTCATTTTTTTCTCCAAAATTGACAAGTTGAAGCTAAAATATATATGGAAAGGCAAAGGAATAATCCTGAAGAACAATAAAATTGGAGGATTTACGTTTCTGGATTTCAAAACTCTAACAATAAAGTTATAGTAATCAAGTAATCAAATGTGATTAAAGAAGGGAATAATGACTTCAGAAATACACCTCTACATATGCAGCCATTTCATTTTTGACAAAGGTGTTAATGCAATTCAATAGGGCAAAGAAAGCTTTTCAATAAATGGGGACAGAACAACTTTTTTTAAAAAAATGAAACTTGAACTCTATCTCACATCTATACAAAAATTAATTTGAGATGGACCATACACCCAATACGAGCACTAAAACTATAAAGCTTCCAAAAAGAAACATGAAGGGTATCTTCAGGATTTCAAGGCAGGCAAAGAATTTTTAAACATAATACAAAGAACTATAAAAGAAAAAATTAACAAATGTTACTCCATAATAATTAAAAGCTAATTAAAAAAAAAAAAAAAAGAATACTGCCACGAATAGTGTTTGAGTGCCCGGCTGGCTCAGTGGGTAGAGTATGTTCAAACTATTGATCTTGGGATCATGAGTTCAAGCCCCACATTGGGCGTAGAGTCTACTTAAACAAAAAAATAAATAATTAATTAAAAAGAAAACCTTCTGGAAACTTCTACTTCTAATCATGAGGAAGTAACAAGGTCCAGAATTACCCTTCCACATAAAACAATTATGTTTCCATATTTCTAATAAAACCAACAAAAAAACAGAAAACTAAAAAACACACAGAGAACAAAACAAAAACAATAGCAATACTAATATATTGTGCCCTTATAAAACATATGTAGAAGTAAAATGCACAACAACAATAAACACAAGGATTGGAGAGGACACAGGTTAAAAGAAAACGCTTGTCATACAAATACAAATCATAAGGCCAGAGTAGTTATGTCAATGTCAGGCAAAATAGATTTCAGGGTAAGGACTATTGCCAGATAAAAAAGGAATTTTTCCTTATGTAAAAAGGGTCAATTGATCAAGGAAAAATAATAATCATAAATTTGTACACACCTGATAACAAAGATCTAAAATACATGAAGCAGCTACGGACAGAATTGGAAAGAGAAATAGACAAATCCATAAGCACAGCCAAAGATATCAATCTCCTCCTCTTAGTAACTGAGAATAAGTAGACAGAAAACGAAGACATAAATACTTAACACTATCAACCATCCTGACCTAAATGACATGAATAGAACATTCCATCCAACAATAACAGAATAAGCATTATTTTCAAGGGCACATGGAACCATCATCCAGATAGACCACAGGGTGAGGCATAAAACAAGCCTCAATAAATTCAAAAGCATCGTAATCAAAGTCTGATCTCTGACCACAATGAAATTAAATTATAGACCAGTAACAGAAACGTATTTTTTTTAGTTCCCAAATATTTGGAATTTAAACATTTCTAAATAAACCATGGATAAAAGAAGAAAACATAAAGGGATATAACAAGATATTTTGAAGTGAATGGAAATGGAAGTACAACATGTCAAAATTTTGAGAGGCAAATTTAAAACTTTAAATACTTCCATTCCAAAAGGAAAAAATGCCTCAAATCAATGATCTCAGCTTCCACTTTAAGAAACTAGAAAAGGAAGAGCAAGTTAAATACAAAGCAAGCAGAAAGAAAAATATAAATAAAAGGAATAGTGAAGATTGATGAACCAGAGAGCACGCAGACAGTAGGATTAATTAATAATATCAAAAGCTGTTTCTCTGAATATACCAACAAAATACACAAACCTCTAACTACACTGAATGAGAAAATTTTAAAAAGAACATACAAATTACCAACACCAGGAATGAAAGAGGAGATATGACTATAGGCATTAAAAGGGCAATAAGAGACTGTTATAGAAAACTTGTGTGGCGATAAGTTGCCAAACTTAAATACACAAATTTCTCAAAAGATACCAATTATCCAAATACACCCACGAAATAGAACATTTAAAGAGCCCTGTATCAATTTTTAAAACTGAATCTTTAATATAAAGCCTTCTCATAAAGAAAGCTTTAGGCCCAGATGGTTTCACTGGTGAATTCTAACAAAATCTTAATGAAGAAATAATACTGATTCTACACAAATTCCTTCAGAAAACAGTGGGAAGGACATTCCTCTCAACTCATTTGATGAAAACGGGCTGCTTAGACACCAAAACCAGTACAAGAAAGAAAACTACAGACCAGTATCATTCATAAACAGAAGGAAATATTCTTGACTCAATCTTTACAAATTGAATTCAGCAAAATATAAAAAGGGTAATACTCCATGACCAGTGGGGTTTATTTAAGAATGCCAAGTTGGTTTAACATTCAAAAAACCGTTCAATAGAATTCATATTAACAATAAAATAGAAAAAACATATGACTTTCTCAGTAGACGTGGAAACAGCATCTGACAAAATTCAACACCCACCCATGATTTAAAAACAAAACAAAACAAAACAAAAACACCTCTCAAGAAACTAACAGAAGGGAGCTTCCTCTACCTGTTACAGGGCATCTATGGAAAAACAAAAGACAACAATCTACATAATGGTGAGAGAATATTTGCCCCTGAGATCGGACACAAGGTACTCTCACTAATTTTATACTTTTATTCAAAATTGTGCTGGAGAACTAGTCAGTGCAGGCAAGAAAAACACGTAAAAGACATACAAGGTGGTTAAGAAAAGAAATAAACTCTCTTCATTTTCACAAGACATGATCATGAACAAATGACCAATGTGCATATGAAAAAAAAAATGCTCAACATCAGGGCCAGGTGCTAGACTCTGGAGGAGTAGTTCCAGGAGAAAGGAACTTCTATGTTTTTTACCATAGCATCCTAAACAGCTACCACAGTACCCATCCAAAGGGGCAGTCATATTTATTTTGTGACTGAATGAATGAATGAATGAATGTAAGGGCAAATATCAGATTGGGGTGGTTCAGCCCTAGAAGGTAACATTTCACTACAGTCAGGACTGGATTTAATAACTTTCAATTTTGGAAAAAGTATCTTAAATCCCAATCTTAAGTCAAATAAGAAATTGCCCAAAGAAACTGTCTTGCTTTATCAGATTCTTATGATGGTTAATTTTCTGTGTCAACTTGACTGGGCCACGAATGCCCAAGTTAAATATTATATCTGGGTGTGCCTGTGAAGGTGTTTCTGGATGAGATTAGCATTTGAATTGATGGTATCAGTCAGGTGGATTGCCCTCTCCCATGGGGGTAGGCTTCATCCAATCTGCTAAGGCCATGAATAGAGCAGAAGGTACAAAAGGAAGAATTTGCTCCTTTTTTCCTGCCTTAGTGCTGCAACTGGGACATCTTTCATTTCCTCCTGCCCTTGGACTGGAATTTATACCACTGGCTTTCCTGGTTTTCAGGCCTTTGGTCTGACTGCTAGATTTCTTGATTCTCCAGCTTGCAGAGGGCAGATCCTATAAACAGATACACGCACACACACACTAATGGTGTATAGGTAGATAGATAGATATACATATACATATATATGTAGACAGAGAGGGAATATATATTAAAATATGAGAATTAGAATATATTATTATAACTCATATGTAATTATATACCATTATAGTTATATATATATTTATATATATGTATATATATATTAATGCTTATTCATTTATTTTGAGAGAGAGGAAGGGCCAGAGAGAGAGAGAAAGGAAAAGAATCCCAAGTGGGCTCCATGCCCATGACTGTGAGATCATGACCTACGCTGAAATCAAGTCTGTTGCTTAACTGACTGAGCCACACAGGCACCCTTATAGTTATATATTATTAAACATATAACATATTATATTTAACTATATAATAACAATTATAAATTATGTTAAAATTATATTAGATATATTAGAATACATGTATGTTTGTGTGTGTGTGTGTGTGTGTGTATTCTAATAATTCTGTTTCTCTGGAGAGAAAAAACCCTGACTAATTAATACATTACTCATATGCTCACTCATACGCTTACTATCATAGTAAGATTATCAATCCAAAACATTATAGGTTTGCTGCACACTTATCTATATTTCCTTTTTTTTTTTAAGTTTATTTATCTCTGGAGAGAGAGAGAGAAAGAGAAAGAGCGAGAGAGCATGAGCAGGGGAGGGACAGAGAGAGAAGGAGAAAGAGAATCCCAAGTGGGCTCCGTGCCCACGACCATGAGATCATGACCTATGCTGAAATCAAGAGTCCACTGCTTAACTGACTGAGCCACCCAGGCACCCCTATAGTTATATATTATTAAGTATATAACAATTATATTATATTTAATTATATATATGAAACAATTATAAATTGTTAAAATTATATTAGATATATTAGAATACATGTATGTTTGTGTGTGTGCGTGTGTGTATTCTAATAGTTCTGTTTCTCTGGAGAACCCTGACTAATTAATACATTACTCATATGCTCACTAATCCAAAATATTATAGGTTTGCTGCACACTTACCTATATTTCCTTTTTTACAATTTTTTTCACATTTATTTATTTATTTTTTTAATTTTTTTTTTTCAACGTTTATTTATTTTTGGGACAGAGAGAGACAGAGCATGAACGGGGGAGGGGCAGAGAGAGAGGGAGACACAGAATCAGAAACAGGCTCCAGGCTCTGAGCCATCAGCCCAGAGCCTGACGCGGGGCTCGAACTCATGGACCGCGAGATCGTGACCTGGCTGAAGTCGGACGCTTAACCGACTGCGCCACCCAGGCGCCCCTCACATTTATTTATTTTTGAGAGAACAAGACAGAGCATGAGTGGAGGAGGGGCAGAGAATCCGAAGCAGGCTCCAGGCTCTGAGCTGTCAGCACAGAGCCCGAGGCAGGGTTGGAACTCACAGACCGTGAGATCATGACCTGAGCAGAAGTCGGATGCCCAACCAACTGAGCCACCCAGGCACCCTTATTCCTTCTTTTTTTTTTTTAAGTTTATTTATTTATTTATTTAGAGAGAAAGTAAGAGAGCATGAGCAGGGGAGGGAGGGAGGGAGGGAGAGAGAGAGAGAGAGAGAGAGAGAGAGAGAGAGAGAGAATCCCAAGCAGGCTCCATGTTGTCAGCGCAGAGAGGGACTCGGAGCATTGATTTCATGAATCTTGAAATCATGACCTGAGCCGAAATTAAGAGTCAGATGCTTAACTGATTGAGCCACTTACTCTTTCTGATTACAAAAGTAATACATGCCTTCGGTAGGGAGTCTAAAAAATGATGAAAAACTAAGAAGGAAATGAAAATTCCCTAAAATCCCATTGCCCCCACTACCATTGAGATCTTCCTCCTTCCAGTTCCTGTTTGCCTTGTAATCTTTTCCACTAATTTGGCACCAACAGCCTAAAGGGCATGGAGATAGAGGTTGACACGAAAAGGAATCAGGTGGACACCTTGGGGACAGATGGGGACATCCACGTGGAATTTACCAGTGGGCAGTTGGAAATGCAATCGTAAACCAGGAGAGATTTCTGATCCCTATGCGGGGAGGGAGAAGGATCCCATAGGTATCAGATGAAATCTCAGGAAGTGGGGGAGGCAAGCCAGAGAAGACAAGCAGACCAAGGAGAAAGGATGAGTCTTGTACAATATAATTAGTATATTGCTCCAGAAAGTATATGGAATAAAGCATTAAAAAAAACTTATTTTCTATGGAATTCTTACCTCTAAATGCTTTCCTGGGCTCTTCAGGAGTGAGATGTTTCCTGTATCCTCTACACCTGTAGACTGTAGCCAGCATTACTTTCAAGAGAACAAGTTGGCATGTGAAGGACACAGCATTAACCAGAATATTACTTCCTGCATGCCATCTTTTCTTTCCTCTGAATATCGATTTCACCTACTCTTTTAAAACACAAGTTTGTTTGGAATGGCTTTTCAGACTGTCTCTTTTCACACCCACACTATGAACACATGAATCTGCTTAAATCTATGTTCTCTGAGAGAAGGCAAGTTTGCAACTAGATAAAATGTCTTGCTGAGTTTTATCAGTTATGTGCATTTATCATCCTCCAGCCATCTTTTTAATAGGCTGCATTCCTACTGCTCCAAGGTCTGCTCACAAAGGACAGCCCTCCTGAGTTTTTGTCATTTGCCAAAAATTTCCTATTGGAAGATTTGGCTTGTCTGCCTGGACAGCTAGAGCTAGAAGTCCAGCAGTAGCCGTACAAATGGCTGTCACGTATCCCCAAGCAGACAGAGGTGCTGTCGTCTTTCGAACAGAAAAATGGGAGACAATGCCGCTGAGGTACGCACTATCTAGCTGATAACACACGTTCCCCAAACAAGTTGTTTAAAAGACTTCCCGAACACTAGCAACATTAAAATCAAACAACCCTATCCAGAAAAGAACCTCCTAAATCTAAATAATCTATATCAAACACAAGAATCCAAATCTTGTTCCTTATGCATTCAAATCTCGGTAGGATGGCTTACAAAAAAATGTTCTCCTGTAGGCCCCTAATGTAATAGCCATTCTATGGCCCAATTGCTACAATGCACTGAATCCCAAAACAACACATTTAAAACTGAATTCACCACCTTCCCCCACGCCTCTTTCCCACCCCAGCTCAAGAATTCAGCCTTCCTCAGCCAAATCTATTTCACTGACTCATAGGGGGGGGAAAAAAGATTCCTTGTATGAATTTGGGGGAAAGGGATCCCATTAGGCTTTGTGGGTACTTTTTAAAATTCTGCCACTGGTCAGAGAAAGGGGTAGAGGCAGGGTAGGGGCACCGCATGTCCAAGTAATGCAGACTTTTTTTTTTTTTTCAGGTAATAGCAATACAAGGTAAGAAGTGTTATTGCAAGGTCATGGACGCATATGGTAGGAGATGTTGAGTCTGGTTGGGAGGAGAGTGGGAAAGCGTTTCAGCACAGTACCTGGTATAAAGTAAGTGCTCGATAACTGATTAATGATGAAAAGGAGGTGATGTCTGAACATCAGCTGATTGCTAAATGGGCCTACCTATGTGGAGGAGCAGGGATTTTACACGAGAGCAAAAACCAAGCTGTTCACACAGAGTTGTCCAGACGGTGACAAAACTTGGTTGTGCCCTGGCAGTGGGCGAGAAAGAAGGTGTGGGGATCTTGGATCTACTAAAAATTTCATTTTCTAATGCAATGTTGGCAGTCCTATGGATGACAACTCTTATAGAAGCAAAATGGGTTAAAAAAAAAAATGGTCATGGTGTGCCTGGGTGGCTCACTTGGTTAAGCATCCGACTTCAGCTCAGCTCATGATCTCAGTATTCATGAATTGAAGACCCACTTTGGGTGAGCACGAGCCCTGCTTCTCTCTCTCCTTTCTCTCTGGCTCTCATGGGATTCCCTCTCTCTTTCTCCGCTCTTGCTCACTTGTGCCCCCTCTCTCTCTCAAAAAAAAAAAATTTTTTTTTTAATGGTCATGGCAGTTGAGCAGAGATACAAAGATAGTAATATTGGGGGTGCTCTGGTGGCTCAGTCAGTGCAGCGCCCGACTCTTGATTTCTGCTCAGGTTTTGATCTCACGGTTTGTCAGTTCAAGCCCCGAGTCAGGCTCTTTGCTGACAGCATGGAGCCTGCTTGAGATTCTCTCTCTGCCCTCCCCTGCTCACACTCTCTCCCATAAATACTTAAAAAGAAAGGTAGGAATATGAAGTGGATGATGGGTGGGACTGAAAAGAATATTTGGGATCTATTTTATTTGTTCCTTCAGCAAATAATTACGAGTATGTTTCTCTCATCCTAAAAGACACAGGCATACTCTTTCTTCATCCTGCAGCTTTTCCCTGGGGTCCTCACAACCAGCCTTCACGGCCAAGTTTCTGTGAAATATCTCCTGCCGCCTTCCTCTCTTGGGTGCAGGTCAGTTGGGCTCACCCCACTCCTGCCAATGTTCCTGCTGAGATCCTAGATGCTGTCAGGTACTTTCCAGGCTACACCTTGCTGCCTTCTACCTCCAGCACCAGACAGGGCTGGCCTCATCTTCCAACTTGTTACTCCTTCCATACCTGTGTTGCCAGCCAGCTTTCCCTATTCCAGCTCCTCCCACCACTAGCTCTGCTGTGCACTAATGACTCCCAGGTCTCTACTTCCTCTCAGCCAGCTCTCCTGGCTCCACACATGTTTACCCAACTGCCTCCTAGACATCTTCACTTATCTGTCCCAGGAGCACCTCAACTCCAAGGGCCCCAGAAGGAAATCATCTGGCCCTGGGCATGTTAGTTAACTGAACTGGGCCTCACTTCCTCAACTATAAAACAAGGCATTACTGATAGCCACCTCATACAGAGAAGCTTGTTACGGAGATTAAGTGAAATATCATAGAATTGCATTGCATAGATTCTGGCGTATGGTGAAGGATCTACAAGTGTTAACTATTATGCCACCTTCCCTCAAACACATTCCTTCCTCTCCAGAGTCCCCAAATTGACTCACAAATCCACCACCCGCAACTCTTATCAAGCCAGAACCTTGAGCATCCTCCTGATACCTCCCTGTTCCTTAACCTGTCATTCCGTCCCAGCCCATTCATTCCACTTCTTAAACATCTGACCTTGTCTTTCCTTCTCTGCTCCATTGCCTTAAGTCCTGGGCTCCTCTGGGACTTAGAGCCATTCTTTCCCTGACCCTACCCTTGCTGTTCTATACCCTTCTTCTGAAAAAGCACATTGCATGACACCACCCTCCTCTTAAAACTTTTCCAGGTCTCCCTTCTGCCTCGGGTACACAATCCAAACTCCTCGGCAGGGCACGGAGGCTCTTCAGGACCTGGTCTCAGTCACTCTCTCTCAGTCCACCCCACCCCCTAAGCTCCAGCTGGTCCTCCTTGGTGATGTCAAAGTATTCATCAGGTTCAGTCAGTCCACAGGGCCTTCTCCAACCGCTGCTGCAGTTTCCAGATGTAGCTTGGGTGCCACTTCCTCTGAGAAGCCTTTCTGGACTTCTAGTCAGATGAATAGCTTTCTTTTTTGTTCCCCTGGGTCTCTTCCCTAATACTTATCATGTTTTAGTTCTTATCTGCTCATGTGTCTGTCCTCCCCACTAAACTTGAGTTGTCTGCTGGCAGAAAAATTGCCTTTTATTTCCATAACCCCAGAACCTAGCTCAGTGGCCAGCAGACAGTTGGTACTCAAGGTAAGTGAGCCAGAGCAAAGGGTTTCCACCAAAAAGGAAACGTTTGTTTGGGGAATCGGTATCAAGGCTTAGAGAATCCACTCCTGTCGCGGCGCAAGCTGAACAAGGGTTCCTTCAGGCCTGCGTGGATATCCAGTGCCTGCACGTCGTTCTCGGGGCTTCACTCTCGCACAGTTAGAGCAGATACAGGGCTGCGCAGGCAGAGGCTGAACGGGCGCCTGCAAATGCACGCTCAGCGGGCTGAGGTTAAATCCTGCGCCCTTTGTTCCAGCCAGCGGAAAGCTAGCGGGTCTGTGTCAGCCCGCCAGCCGCGGCCGGGTGCAGGGCCCGCATGGGTAGAATGGCACGAAAACGCACCCGCGAACGCCGCGTCGGGCAGGGGCGCGCGTGTGCGCTGGCCCTCTCGGTGCCAGCTTCCCGACTCTGGGATCCCGCGCTCTCCCGCGCCCTCGCCGGGGCCCAGCTTCAGTGCCAAACAGTCTCCCGGGCCCGCCGCCACCGCCGGCGGGAAAGCGCCCGGCGTCCCGGCGTCACGCGCCAGCAGCCGGGCGCGCGGCGCGCGGGGCGGAGGCGGGGCGGGGGCGGGGCCAGCGCGCCCGAGGCGGGGCGGGGCGGGGCGGGAGCCCGGCACAGGAAGCGCTGGGAGGCCCGAGCCGTCCCAGGGTGCCCCGCGCGGCGTGGACTCGGGCCGCTGCCGCCATCCCGCTGGCGAGAGGGAGAGAGAGGCCCGCCCGCTCGCCGGTCGGGCCAGTGTGGGCCAGTGCGTGAGGGCGCGGGGGGCCGTGTCAGCGAGACGCAGAGCGCAGCCGCCACCACCAAACGGACATGTTGGAGCCCAGCGCCGCCGCCGCCTCCTTTTCCTTATCCTCCGAACGGGACTGAGAGGGGGCCCGCCACCCTCCGCCTCTGCCGCCCGCCCCGCCGCCTCGGCCGCAGCCTCTTCCTGCCCGGCCTCTGGCTCCGCCGCTCGTCGCCCCCCCACCCCCCCCGCCCCTCAGGCCCGGCCGGTTCCCCGGCCCCGCTCCGCCGCGGCGCGAGGTCTATGTGACCGGCGGGCCCGGAGCAGCCGCCGCCGCAGCGCGAACATGGACGCCGTCAACGCCTTCAACCAGGAGGTGAGGAGTGCTCGGGGCGCGGGGGTGCCGGGCCTGCCGCGGGAGCCGGGACTCCGTTTCTCCCGCCGCCGGAGGTTTAAAGCTGTGGTCGGGGTGGGGACGCTTCCTGCCCCGGTTCCGGGGCGGCGGGGCCTGCGCGGAGAGGCCTGCGGCCCGGGAGAGGTCGCGGCGGCCACGGGAACCGACCCCACACCCCTCCCCCATCGCCCACCCCCGGGCAGCGACCTCGGGTTGCCCCCCTCGCCCCCTTCCGGCCTCCCCCAGCCCGCGTCGGCGCTGGTGCCTCCAACTTCGCCCTCTTTCAGGTCCCGGCGCTCTCGCTTTCTGCTCCCAGCCCGTTACTGGCTTCGCAGTGCCGGGCGTCCGCAAGGGGCTAAGAAAGAAGCGCGGGCGGGCGTGTGGGGTTGGGGGCGGGGGAGCGGGAGCATCTGCCGGTCGCCGGGCTGGCGGAGCGGCGGCCTCCGCTCTCCTGTTGCTCAGGCCCCGGCGCGGCGGCGACTGGACTCTGATCCCGGGTCGAGGAGGAGTCGGAGAGGGTGTTCATCCCCCCTCTCTCAAGATTCACACACTTGGGAATTGGGGTCCCCAAATGAAGAGGGGTGGCTCCTGATTTCGAGTGGTGAACACAATCCTTGTAATGGGCTCTTTGGCCCCAACGTGACACCTAAAAAGTTGAATGGGAGAGTACTTGCCCCGCCTTAGTCCGGTAGAAAGCCGGCTTTGGCCTCTAGTCTTCCACCCTCGCTGTCCGGTCGAGGTAGTTAATCCTCGGCTCCCTTCTAGGGGAACATTTACATGTGAAAACCTCCGAAAACCGGGAACAAAGCTGCCTGCCGCCTTAAAGCTCTATAGTTTTATCTCCAGCCGTTCCAGGTGCTGTTTTTGGAGCGTAGAGTCCACACACCCTCTTCATCAAAATCGGTTTGGGGGGAGGGGACTTGACCATTGATAATTTAAAATACAATTACCGAATGGAAACTGTTGTCTTGTGTTGAGCTGTATTATTTTCCTTTTCCAAACACTGAAGAGGAACCCAACATTGAAAAAGTCAGATGGAGTACTGTAGCTCTAGATGTCTTGATATATTGAAAACTCGGTGCATCTCACGATAAGATTTTGTAATTTCACTTGTAACAGACTTAAGGTGCGATAACTTTTCTTCTAGATTTGCCGTGCGGTAATATGCGACCCTCCAGTAACACTGCAGTTAGGACCTTTCATTGCCTTACAGATTATCCTCTAGATGATTTGTCTTCAACTGTTGGGTACAAAAAAGGTCTTAACTGTAGTGGCAACTGCTGTTGGACAGTGTGATGATTTTCAAAATAACGAAATAATATTTCCTAATATTTGATGGCTAGAGAATTTGTGATGCTACTCCAGAGATTTCAGGTTTGGAAATTGACTTGGTTTCCTGAAGGCAAAATTCACTGAAATGTTGACTCCATGAGGGCAGAGAGTCTGTATTCTTTCCTCCTCCCCTCACCATAGGAGGCAAATACTTGTTGAATGCATGAGGATTTGTATAAATGGTACAACAGTTTTTTAAAGATTGTAAATATTTATTTCCTCAGATAAAATCTTATGGACTCTTTTTAATGAAAAAGGGGATTTTTTAGAGTATTCTTAAGTTCGGAAGTACTTAATTGTGAGTTAGGCATTATGGAAGTTGACATTGAGCACATTAATAAGCAAAATATCTTACGTTAGTTCTGGAAAAGTGTGATTAGTTTTTACTTTGAAAAACCAAAATTAGGTATGATACTGCCTTTTCGAAAAAGGGAAATGGTATTTTAACCTTTTTAAAATATACAAAATGAGAATTTTCCTATCTTGGTACATTTTTCAGCTCAATTTTTATTTCCATTCCTAGTCTTCATGAACTGCAAATTACATTATGTTAGGTGTGTGTTGCCAATTCCATCTTTCTTCTGAAGAAACTTCCTTCTGGAGAAATTAGTCTGATTTTAAAATCCATCGTCTTGCGCCTGCCTGTTTGATTTGTAGTGCTTCTCAGTTTTTTCTCCCCATTCATGAAATGTTATTGGTTAGTTCCCTGTAATTTCAAATCTCCCCAATCTTACCTTAATTTTACAAAGTTTCGAGTGCGTGCTCAGCTACAAAAGCTGTGTCCTAAATACTGTGGCACTACCAAGGATCTCTGTCCCCTAGGAGCCTAATGTAATAGAGAACACAAGACTTTGGCAAATAACTTTAATATGTGATAGAACAGCTTCTTTGGGGCTCTTTAAAAGTACTGTGGGATGGCAAGTGAAGACTTGGGAAGAAAAGGTTGATGTCAGTTTCAGAATTTCAGAAGGTGTAGGAAGTAGTGATTGAGGGACAACAGTGCTCAGGAATAAGTGAACAGTATAGTAGTTTGGTTCCAGAGGCTATGGGAAAGTAAAGATGGTCAAGTAATTTGGTGCCTGACAAGTTTCATGTCCGTCTAATGTGTTTGAATTCCATTTTGGGGCTGTGGATAAACTGAAGATTTTAAGTAGTGTGATACAATCAAGAAAACTGTTTGATTTGTAGTGTATGTTATAAAGGCAGATATCTGAGGAAGATTGACATTTTCAGGACAAGGTAGAATTAAGTAGAGTTTGGCATGGAGAGCAGGAAAAGGATATGGGCCAGAGGAATCCATGGACCTTGCCATCTCGTAGGCTTATAATCTAGGTGCTGGGAGAGTGGTGATGCTACTAACGCAAGTCAAGCAATCATCAAAAGCATACTTAGTGGAGGGGGAAATATGTTTGGTTTTTGAACAGGTTGGGTTTGAGATTGAGTGGAAATTTCTGGCAAGCAGTTGGGCATGTAGGACTCAAACTTGGAAGCAACCAATGAATAGAGGGAGACATCTGGAAGTCACTCTCAGATGTGCCCTGGAGGAAATTGAGAGGGGAGAGAAAAGAATTAATATTTAATAAGCATCTCTGGCATATCAGGCATTTTATATATACATATCTAACTTAATATTCCCACAGCTTTGCACAGACATCCATTTATAGATGAGGAAACTGATTTTCAAAGAAGTTAAATAATAACTGGCCCAAGGGCATACTGTTAGCTAATGGCAGATCTGGGATTTGAGTGCACATCTTCTCATCATAATTGCTGCCTACAGATAATATGTATAATACCAGGGGAGAGGTTACAGGTTAAGACTTAAGAAAAAAGCAACTAAAATTTGAGAGTAATGGGATCTGCAGTTTAAGGTTGAATGGTGATGGAGATAAGGAAACAAATGTAGTCTTTTAGAATTTTGGTTAGGAGGGATTTAAGGACATGAAGGGAAAGAGCAATTAACAGTATAGAAGGCACTGGTGCTGGGCCATTTGTATGCTCATATATAGCATATATGAGGTTTTAGCCTTAATAAGTGACATTCAGGCCCTGGTCTCTTAGATGCTAGTAGAAGCTTGAGCATGTTGGGAGAGTGGAAGTGTAGAGAAGCATAGTTTAAAGCAACATGAGGGCTTGCTTAGAACAAAATTGTGGATAAAAGGAAGGGTACAGATCACAGGCAAAAGAGGTCAGTATCTCTGATACAGGAAGGAAGATAAAAGATGAAGTTACTAAAGACACCCACTAAACAGGACTTTTATGGTGAGACACTTTGTAGGGGTTGTAAAAAAGGTAAGTGAAAAAAGTGAGTGGCCAATTATAGCTGGTACTTCATTGTTTTCTGCTATGCTTATATACTCCTTAATGTGAAGAGTTTGGTATGTTGTAAGTTTGTTGAATGAATAAGAGTTATGGATTGGATTTTTTAAATCTATTGATTACATTTTAGCCTTTAACCAATCTTGTCTAATTCCAAAAGAGTAGATCTCCTCACACTTTTTTTTTTTTTTGGCAGCATCTATGATTTTGAGACTTTTAATTAAAGTATTAAAAAGTGCAGAGAAGATATAGCAGTAAGAATGGACAGTTGTAAATATTAATATTATAAGTGTTGTGGGGTTTTTTGTTTTTTGTTTTTGAGAGAGAGTGTGTGTGCACATGTGCCTGCGGAGCCAGCCTGGGGAAGGGGCAGAGGGAGAGAGAGATCTTAAGCAGGCTCCATGCTCAGCACGGAGCCCGAGCCCGATGCAGGGCTTAGTCCCACGACCCTGGAATCATGACCTGAGCTGAAATCATGGGTCAGATGCTCAACTGACTGAGCCACCCAGGAGCCCTAATAAGTGGTTTTAATTTAAATTTTAAAATATTAAAAGTTAAAGCCCTTTCCTCCTCCAGAGGCAATCAAAGTGAATTTAGTATCAATCTCTGGTACATAAGCAATATGTAATATTCTGTGTTTTGATATGCCTGAGTGGTATATTGTACATATTTGTGTTTTTCCTTAAACTTTACTAATATTATATATTAAGATTTCATTTTAACTGCTGGGGGGGGTGCTGTCATTTGAATAAACCGTATTTTATTTATCTAGTTCCCCAGTTGATGAACATTCAAGTTGTTTCTCATTGCTGGCAGTGAACTTTTTTTTTTTAATTTTTTTTTTTTAATGTTTATTTATTTCTGAGACAGACAGAGCATTAATGGGGAGGGGCAGAGAGAGAGGGAGACACAGAATCAGAAGCAGGCTCCGGGCTCTGAGCTGTCAGCACAGAGCCTGACGCGGGGCTCCAACTCACAAACCGTGAGATCATGACCTGAGCCGAAGTCAGACGCTTAACCGACTGAGCCATCGAGGTGCCCCATGACAGTGAACTTTCTTTAACATGTCTTCATATATAAGGGTTTCTCTGGGGCAGCTATTCTCAAACTTTGCATTTTGACTTCTTTCACTCTTAAAAGGTAAGGACCACAGAGAACTCTTATATTTGTGGGTGATATATATATTTTGGAGGTATTTACCATTTTAGATATTTAATCTGAAAAATGCATTTATTAAATATAACAAATCATTAGATGTTAACAAAAATAACATTTTTAATGAAAAATAACATTTCTGAAACAAAAATGAGAAGAGTGACATTGTTTTACATTTTTGCAAATCTCATTTAAACTTTGGTTTTTAAACCTGGGTTCTCATATGTACTTTAGAAGTTCAATCTCTTGGGGCGCCTGGGTGGCGCAGTCGGTTAAGCGTCCGACTTCAGCCAGGTCACGATCTCGCGGTCCGTGAGTTCGAGCCCCCTCGCGGTCCGTGAGTTCGAGCCCCACGTCGGGCTCTGGGCTGATGGCTCAGAGCCTGGAGCCTGTTTCCGATTCTGTGTCTCCCTCTCTCTCTGCCCCTCCCCCGTTCATGCTCTGTCTCTCTCTGTCCCAAAAAATAAATAAACGTTGAAAAAAAAATTAAAAAAAAAAAAAGTTCAATCTCTTGCAATTACACACGTCAGGGTAGCCTCTAGAAAACTTTTGCGGTACACTTGTGAGAAAATGAATGAAAGGGGCAAGAAATGTCTTAGTATTAAAATAAAACCAGTTTTTACCTCATTGACCACTGAAAGGAACTCAGACCCCCAGGGATCCTCAGATTATTTTTAGAGAACTACAGCCCTGAGATACTGAGATACTGAAGTGGTATGCATATAATGATATGTTGGGAATTCTGGAAGAAAATACGAGAACTTTAACATTCATTTTTATCTTTAAGATCAGACAAATTAAGCTTTATGAATACTTTATGAATTTATGTTGGTACACTTATTCACTGGGCTGTCTAGAACCACCATGTTATCCTGAAGAGTTGAGTTCCACATCTCAGTGGGGAACTTGTCGCTCCTTCCTTTTCCCACTGGAAAGTTTTGTGTATGGAGTATTGTACCTATTAATTATTAGGTGTGTTTGTCTTCCCAGAATTTATGTATGTATGTATGTATGTATTTTTTAGTGTTTATTTAAAACATTAGGGAGGGAGACACAGAATCCAAAGCAGGTTCCAGGCTCTGAGCTGTCAACACAGAGTCCGATGTGGGGCTTGTCCCCATGAACCGCGACATCATGACCTGGGCTGAAGTCGGTCGCTTAACTGACTGAGCCACCCAGGCACCCCAGAATTTATTTATTAAAATTTTTTTCTTGATGTTTATTTTTGAGAGAGAGACAGAGTGGGAATGGGGGAGGGGCAGAGAGAGAGGGAGACACAGAATTCAAAGCAGGCTCCAGGCTCTGAGCTGTGAGCACAGAGCCTGACGTGGGGTTGGGGCTCAAACCCACAAACCGCGAGATGTGACCTGAGGCAAAGTTGGATGCTTAACCTGCTGAGCCACTCAGGTGCCTCTGTCTTCCAGAATTTAAATCATATGATAAAGATACCTTGTTGTTGTTATCAGTTTAACCCGTAATATTAGTCTTTAGTTGTTTTTGATCATTCCTTTCTTCTTGGAGAGTTTTATCTAAAGCAGTGGACAAAGAGTTGACACAAGATTCTTACTGTGTGGAAGAGATACAGAGAACCAGGGCAATAGTTGAAGTAAAACTGGAGGTTTCTCTTCCCTCATTTGACCATGTTATGCTATTACCACACGATTTTTAGATATTAAAGTTATTGTATTCTTCTGCTCTTTCTTGACCCTCAGTGAGTTGCTTATCTCCAACAACAGTAAAAATCCGGCCTTATAGTGCGTGGAGGGAAGCTGGCTTTTCGGAGCTTTCTGTTGCAGCATTTATCACTGATGTTCTTGTTGAAAATATCCCCTGCCCTAAAAGTCTAGAATTTTGCTTAGTATTTTGTTTCATTAAAAATGACATGGACACATGATTAAGGAACTGAATCAGAGAGAAGTTGGAATGATGGAAAAGTTGACTTATAAGTCTTGTGAAACCAAATTCCTGACAGAAAGTTGACAAAATGGTAGTTGGTATTTGGCAGGGGTGGGGAAATGTTTTTTTTTACCAGATACAAATTGTAGGTGGTTCTCTCCCATGGAGCACAAGTGAATATACTTTACTTCAGCATTCCAGGTAACGTTTCTATAGATATCTGCGCACACTGAAATCTCATTTTAAATATAGATTAATATTCTATTTTGATGGAACAGGAAAAGGGAGAATTTGGTAGTAGTTAGGCTTGTGTTAGACTAGGCCTTAAAAATATCTTGAAAGGTTAAACTTGGGAGGGGTGGTGCGTGGGTGGCTCAGTAGGTTAAGCGTCTGACTCTTGATCTTGGGTCAGGTCATGATCTCACAGTTCCTGAGATCTCACAGTTCATGAGTTTGAGCCCTACATTGGATCGGGCTCTGCGCTGATGGCATCGAGCCTGGTTAGGATTCTGTCTTTCCTCTCTGCCCCTGGCCCACTGTGTGCAAATGCAGGTGCACGCTCTCTCTCGCTCGCTCGCTCGCTCTCTCTCTCTCTCTCTCTCTCTCTCAAAATAAATACACTTAGAAAAAGAAAGCTTAGATTTGAAGAGACATGTTTGCATTTTTGCTAATACTACATGTAATTAAAAGTGCACTGTCAACGACTTTTTTTTTTGAGAACTATTAAGATTTCACAAACAATACTATAATTTATTATATCCTGGTCACCTTCATCCTGTTAAATATTTTCATGGTTTATTGATTACATTTCATTGCTTTATAGCTAGAGCTCCTTATTGGTGATTGCGAAGGCATAGAAAAATATAGCAACTTTGATATTCCAGTGAAGCACATTGTGCAGGTTAGTAGTGAAGTCAGCAAGAAATCTACTGTAACGCTGGAGTGAAGTTAGGAATTAGAAGCTAAGGGGCACTTGAGTGGCTCAGTCAGCTCTGTGGCTGACTCTTGGTTTTGGCTCAGGTCATGATCTTATGGTTTGTGAGTTCAAGCCTGCATTGGGCTCTGTGCTGACAGTGTGGAGCCTGCTTGGGATTCTCTGTCTTCCTCTCTCTGCTGCTTCTGCACTTTCTCTCTCTCTCTCTCTCTCTCTCTCAAAATAAATATTCCAAAAAAAAAAAAAAAAGGGTTAGATGCCATGGTTTTTTGTTTTTGAAAAAGAGCGAGCATGTGTGGGGGAGGAGCAGAGGGAAAGGAGGGGAGAGAAGTCTCCATGAGATCATGACCTGTGTCGAAATCAAGAACCCAGATGCTTAACTGACTGAGCCATCCAGGCACCCCCATGCTAAGGTTGTGATGGAGTTGGGCATCAGGGCTGGGGAGATGGCAGGGCTCAGTGAAAAGTAGAGAGCCATACAAGTTCCGCTTGGAGTTATCATTTGTTGGATATCATTGTTTGTTATCATTGTTTGGATAATTGGTGAATTTGGTATAAATCCATGTGGGTCAGTAATCCTAGTTGGAAGAAACTATAGAACAATGGCATGCCTTGCTTATTTGCCACCAAAGCACAATTTTTCTTTCTTTTTAATATAGACCTTTTCTACAACAGAATTACTTCATGCAGAAGTAATCATGAGATTGGCCAAAAAAAGAAACTTGAACTTTATGCCAGTTGCAAATAAATGTTATAGTGGAAAAAAGGAGTTAATATTTTTAAATTGCATCAGCACTTTTTTTGGGAAAAAGTAGAAAAACTTACCTATTTACTGGTCTGTCATAATATTGACTTTCTATTATATTCCAGTTTCCTTTCAAGCCTTATTTCTGCATATTTGCCAATGACTGTCAAGGTGATCTTCACATATTTGTGTTCAGTAAACAGTTATAGCCAGATTCATCAATCTTACCTTCACCCATAATTGAATGAAGAACACTTTTTATTGGTTTTAATTATGAAAAGTTGTACATAAAGCAACACACATACACTGGTTAGGGAGTCTTAAACATAAGTCACTTTTGGTACAAATTTAGAAAAAAACCCACTTCACAATACATTCTAGAAATCACAGTAGTACCCATGTCTTTTTTCAGCATTGATTGTAATGACTTTGAAATGTCTCCTCAGTCAAAAAAATTTTTTCACTAAAATATTTCCACCAAAAAATTCAGTATAGATTTCTATTAGTTAAACATTCTTCAAATTAGGTGTAAATGTCTGCTTCCTTATATTTTGTTGCATAATAATGACCTCCATGATTTTTGTTCATGGATCTTCAAGCTTTATGTTCCATTATACCTTTGTTCAGGGCCTATCCTGGCTATTAGTAAATATTTATACCAGAAAAAAATATTTCAAGAAAGAAGAATTGCACTCAGCTATCTTATTTTGAATGTAACTCTTTAATCTTTAAACACACACTCATATATAGGAACCACAGGATTGGAGAAACAAACTGAGCCTGAGCATAAGCTATACGAAATTTCTTTGTAGTGACTCTCCAAATGTGAATTCACAGTTGTGGTGAATCTGCATGTTTTGGGCACTGACCCCATAACTGGAGGGTTTCCTAATAAATTTCCACTAAGAATAGATTGCTTATTAAAAGAAATGTAATAAAAATGTACAGATTTGATGCTTCTATATTGTTAAAACTCAACAGTAACCACAGCAGTAGATTTAAACTTGAGCATCTCAGTCAACAACTTATTTTAGGGGAAGAAATATTCTGTCCCTGATGTTATGTAGAATTGCCAGTGTTTAGTAATGGTAAAATGATTTCAGTCATTTTTTTGTTTTTAGAGGCTTTAGAGACAATTCACCCACTATTGGTTGCCCTGTATTGGTTTCTCCCATTGTCCTGCTGTTACCTGAAAGACCAATAGTTGACCACCTCTATATAAAGTCTTCCTCTGCAAAATTTTTAATATATCTGTTTTCATTTTATCATGAGTATTCTACTTTATTTCCTCCTTTTGTCAGAGCTGAGTTTTAGCTGAAGTGGAATTCTAAGACCCTGCTGAAAGAAAGTCTATAATGGGAAAATTTATAGCAATATACCTTTTAAGCCTTGAGGAAACATAACATACTCTCTAAACTTTAATGGCCATGTATCACCTCATTCACCTTAATTAAGAGATGCTGAATGGTAAATCACTTTGGAAAGGACAGCCAATTTTGGGGTTCATTGGAGATATGTTTGAATCTTCATAAAGGCCTTTATTATTGTTTAATGTCAAAAATAGGCATGGGGTGCCTGGGTGACTCAGTTTGTCTGACTTCAGCTCAGGTCATGAGTTCGAGCCCCGCGTCTGTGCTGATAGCTCAGAGCCTGGAGCCTGCTTCGAATCTGTGTCTCCCTCTCTTTCTGCTCCCCCCCCCCCAATTAATAAACATTTAAAAAATTTTTTTAAATAGGCAAACTCGGGGCGCCTGGGTGGCGCAGTCGGTTAAGCGTCCGACTTCAGCCAGGTCACGATCTCGCGGTCCGTGAGTTCGAGCCCCGCGTCGGGCTCTGGGCTGATGGCTCAGAGCCTGGAGCCTGTTTCCGATTCTGTGTCTCCCTCTCTCTCTGCCCCTCGCCCATTCATGCTCTGTCTCTCTCTGTCCCAAAAATAAAATAAAAACGTTGAAAAGAAAAAAAAAATTTTAAATAGGCAAACTCATAGAGATAGTAGATTAAAATTCGTTGGTGGTGGGGAGGAATGAATATGGAGTTTTTTGGAGGGCATTAAAGTACTCTAAAACAAAATAGGGCTAATGGTTGCCCAACTCTGGAATACAGTAAAAACCACTGAATTGTATACTTTAAAGGAGTGAGCTTTATAGTATATGGATCATATCTCAGACCTGTTTTAAAAAATAGAAAAATGTTAGTTTTTAACCCATTTTCATTGTTTTGTTGCTTGATCTGATTTTTTCTCAATTGAAAACAATATTTTTTAGCTACTGAGTGCCTCTGTAAATTATTTTGTTGATCTTGAATCCTAAGTTTGTTTTATAAGATATGTTTAGTTTTTACATGCTCTTTTAAGAAGTTACCCAGTGGGAACAGTTCACAGGAAGGGCAGGAAATGATTCCTGCATATGCCCATTAACTACCAGCCAGATGTCAGCTAATGGGTTAGGAGTTGTATATGGGTATCTTTGCATTCTTTCCATTTTAAAGGTAAGGAAACTGAAGAGATGGTGTGAATTGACCACGGTCACACCGTATAGAATGGCATTTCTGAGATATGACGGAGTACTGTAAGTACCCATCTGAGCTCAGTCCATAGTCCCACCTGGCTACTCTGAAGGCTTTTGAGCAGCTAATTTTTGTCTACTGGAGTGTTTATGAGGGGAGAGGGCTCGCTAAACAGCTTTTGTACATTTGAAGCATGGTAGTGAGTGTACTATAATGTATACTTTTGGAAGGATTTGTAAAAATTTAAGAATAATGAAGTTTGGTAAGTTTTTAAGTCATCCATAGATGATCCATGTTTAAAATTTAAGATATGCTTTTAGACATGTATGTTTCTTTTACTAATTTATAATCACTATTTAAATTTTAAATTGGTTTGGGGATTTTTTAAATGCTAACATTTTTAATTTTAGTCCCATGCTTGTGCATACATCTAGTCATGACAACTTTGTGGAAATAACTGATTACAAATAAAATATATTAAGTATGGGTAATTTTTATTTTTTCTTCTAATCAGATGATTTTATATCCAGGAACCAAGTTTTATTTCTTCTATTGAAGTCTAGGAGGAAATACTTAATTCACAAAAATGTTTTCTGGCCAATTTTGGGAGGGAAGACATAAAGTTCACTAGTGAGGCACAGTAAAAGTAATTTTGAAATCTGGCATTGGTGCTAGTAAAATAGAGCAGTGCCATGGATAAAATATTTGCCATTTCCCAAAATTGCCACCTGGCTGTTTCTTGGTCAAGTGAAAAGGAAGAAGTGGAGGATTGATTGCAGTTCAGTGAACCAAAATGTAGGTAAGGACTAAAAAAAAAATGACCTGTTGTCCTAAGCTGGAACTGAATGGGTTAAAAGCCCTGCTAAAGAGAGGCAGCTTTGGTTGTAAAGTGAAAAGTTTGAGTGGCTGGTTGGCTGGCTGGCCAGCTGACCAACTTAAAACTTAGAAGTTTGAGTGAAAGGTGGACCCTTGAAAATTGTAGGAGAGTTAGTCTTAAACGAAGAATAATAAATTCGGGCATATTGTATAGAATAAGTTGTCAGAAATTAACTGCTTAGAAATTTCTGCCAGCAGGAAATATTAACAAATAGGGGTGGGTGATAGAATTAAAAAGTGGGGAATAAAACATATGAAGTTTAAACTGTTTGCTATATGCTGTTTTCTTAATTCACATAGAAATATAAGTAGTTAAATCAAAAGTGGTTTTGTATTTAATGTTAACAGTTTTCATTTGCACTTACATGTGTATTTTGTAGTGCATTTCTCTAAATTCTGGAACTAGGAGAAAAGCTGGAGTGTTTGTAGGAGGATGTAGGATGTAGTAAGATAAAGCAATGTAGGAAAAGTATGAAAATTTTTTTTAACTTGAGAATACTTTGTGCAGCATTGTTACTTGTAAAAATATCTGGATAGGAATCATGAGAAATCTGAAGAGTGAATTTTATAGAGAAATCAGTGGAACTATTTTGTAGTGTTTAAGTCAAATGAAAGACTGCTCAGTAGGAACAGGGAGACAATAGTTTCTTTTTCCTGACTCTTTGTTTTAAAAAGCCTTGGGGCGCCTGGGTGGCGCAGTCGGTTAAGCGTCCGACTTCAGCCAGGTCACGATCTTGCGGTCCGCGAGTTCGAGCCCCGCGTCGGGCTCTGGGCTGATGGCTCAGAGCCTGGAGCCTGCTTCCGATTCTGTGTCTCCCTCTCTCTCTGCCCCTCCCCCATTCATGCTCTGTCTCTCTCTGTCCCAAAAATAAATAAACATTGGAAAAAAAAAATTAAATTTAAAAAAAAAAGCCTTGTAGGGGCGCCTGGGTGGCTCAGTCGGTCGGTTAAGTGTCCGACTTTGGCTCGGGTCATGATCTCACTGGTTCATGAGTTCAAGCCCCGCGTTGGGCTCTTTGCTGACAGCTCAGAGCCTGGAGCCTGCTTTGGATTGTGTCTCCCTCTTGCTGTCTACCCCTCCCCTACTTGCGGTCTGTCTGTCTGTCTCTCTCTCTCAAAAATAAATAAAACATTAAAAAAAAAAGCCTTGTAAGTTTGCTCCATCTTAAGAATATTTCATATTAATGCCAGACTGTCTTGTCTGTATACTTTCCTCTAAGCAAGTGGAAAATTGGTTAATCATTTGGGTTTCAAAGGACTTTTGACTTTATAGAAAGTAAATACAATTTGCTTGGCAGTGAAGTGTATGTCAGTAATTAAAGAGATACTTTCTTTAATGTTTGTTTATTTTTGAGAGAGACAGAGACAGAATGCGAGTGGGTTGGTGCAGAGCGAGACACAATGTGAAGCAGGCTCCAGGCTCCGAGCTGTCAGCACAGAGCCTGACACGGGGCTTGAACTCACGAGCTGTGAGATCATGACCTGAGCGAAGTCGGACACTCAACCGACTGAGCCACCACGGCACCCCAAAGGGATACTTTGTTTAATGCACAAAGGTCAACAAAGACCTTTACTTTACCAATACTAAAGACAGTGATTTCTTAAATTTGGGTTTTGTATCCACAAGGTATCCCTTATTATAAAGATTTAAAGGAACAAATTTAAAATTGATTTTTAAATATTTTAATAATTTTGAAAAATTTTATTAAAGATTTACAAGCCATTGACTTGGATATAAGTGTTAATTTCAAAGACAAGGTTTAAGTAATGAATAAGCTGTATCTGATAATGATGGTTCTATTTACTTATATTTATAATAAAAAGTTGAGAAGCTTTGTTTCATACAAAGTTTTTCATTTTTAAGTCAATGGGTTTGAGTATTTCAATTTTAATATTAATACAAGTATGTAAGTTTAGGAAATAAAAGAAAATATCCCACTGAATACCATTAATATTTTTTCTAATTTTCAAATCATGGAAGATTTGAGTGCAAATGATTATTGTTTTAGATAAACTTCTAGAAGTGGAATTCTTAGTTTAAAAGATACTGACATTTTTTAGTTCTTGGTACATAGGTTTAAATTTCCTTCTGGAATTAAAGCTCACCAATTAGGTCTCATCAGCAGAGGGCAGTGCCGCCTTTGCTTGATGCTGATCTACCTTTGTGCCAGTTAGATAATTGAAGAATTGTGTCTCTTTGTTTTACTTTGTACTTCTTTGATTATTGGTAAGGTTGAACTTTTTTTCTGTATTTATTAATCAGCTATTGGGGTTTTCTTTGTTAATTGAGTTACTTCCCTGTACATATTTTTCAATTTCACCATCTTGTACGTGTTCTGCTTTCAGGTAGAATGGCATAGTTGGCAGAATGGCATTGTTTAATGTGTGGTGGTTTTGCAACCTTCTGTACCTCCCAACTCCTCCCCCATCATGTTGAATTGCCCAGTATTTTTTTTTTTTTTAGTTTATTTATTTGCTTTTGAGAGAGAGAGAAAGAGCAGGAGAGGGGGAGAGAGAGAATCCCAAGTGAGCTCCACATTGTCAGCACGGAGCCTGATATGGGGCTCAGACCCACAAACTGTGAGATCATGACCTGAGCCAAAACCAAGAGTCAGATAATTAATCCACTGAGCCACCCAAGTGCCCCTGAATTACCCAGTATTACGAAAGTATTAGTTCCAACAAACATTTGGTAAAGTGTATATAAAGGCATAAAGTGAAATGCCAAGTAAAAAGGAACTGTAAACTATCCCTTTCCTAATTGTTCCAGCAGTAAGAATTTTTTTTTACAGGGTTATCTTCAGGCTGTAATTAGATAGACAAAGCATCTTTGCAGAAAAGAGGATTTTAAAGTTTTTTTTTTTTTCCTAATTATCTTCTGTTAGGAAATTTGATGTGTACTTCTGTAAAGTGTTTATATGTTACTAATAAACATTCAAGTTATGTTGGAGTTAACTTGATTTGGTTGAAGCTCATGTGTCTGATACATTGAGTCGAATGAAGAGGAAGAAAGACTAGAATTAAATGCTTTGATATCTGCATCTATCAGGAGGAAGATTTGAATACTAGCCTGTAAGTGTACGTGTTTCCTTTTGGAAGCATTCATATTTTTCTTTAAAGTTTGTAGTTAAGTATTAATAACAGGAGCTTAAGGCAAAATTTGTCATCTTGGAGGTGATAATAGGAAGGAAGGAATACTACATGTATAATCAATATAATTCATTATAAAATAAATGTTAGGAAAGCAAATATTTTAAAGTTTAGGGGAGAAAAGGTAGTGGTAAGTATGCCATTGAATGATTCCTAAAGAAAACATTGAGGGATTTAAGGTTAGAAGAATTAGACTAGAATGATCTTCTGATTCTTTTACTGCTTTGACAGATCTTTTTAAAAAAATAGGAAAAGGCATATTCCAGAAATTGTAGACTCAGTGCCAGTAACTTTCATTTGTGATGGTTGTTAGTTTGTTTTATGAACAACTAGAAATTTCTAGTCTAGGAGTCAGAACAGATTCACTAACAATTCAGAGCAGAATACATTAATCTTTTTTCTTTTGTGAAGTGTGTTTTGTGTAGTGAGGACTGTAAACCAAATATTTCAGAAAGATATTTGTCGTGATTTCATTATGAATAAATTAGAAAAATATAGACAGGATGGAGTGTTAAATGAATTTTAGCTGACTGGCAGTGTCCAGGGAATATCAGGGTCATCCCACAAGTAGGTCCTGTTCTTATTTTTAAAAACATTGAGTTGGAGGAAGGCATATAAAGCAAGTTAATGAAATTTACGAGCTGATCGGAGTAGCTACTACATCAAGTGGCAGAAAATTATTTCCAGATGGCCTGAGTAGATTGAAAGGACTGTCTGAAACCAACATAAAGTCAACATGAAGATCTAGTTTTGAGAGAGATTCCATTGGAAACAGTTTGAGGGTTTTGGTTGATTATAGATGTGAGTTAATGGATTAAGCACTGCTGTTTTTGGAGATCATAAATAAGCCCCCCCCCTTCAGAATCCTGGAACCTGTTAATATGTTACCTTACAAGAGACTTTGAAGATTTGATTAGGTTAAGAATATTAATTAGGATGGGTGAATTATCCTGAATTATCTAGATGAGCCCAATGTAATCCCAAGGGTCCTTACACAAAAGAGGGAGGAGAATCAGAAAGTGATGTGACAACAAACACAGAGGTCAGGGAGGATGGAAGAAGATGCCACCCCGTTGTCTTTGAAGATGGAGGAGGAGACCGTAAGCCAAAGGAGTCTACGTAGGCACCCTGTAGAAGCTGGAAAAGCCAAGGAATAGATACTGCCCTAGAGCCTCCAGAAGGAATGTAGCCCTGCTATCACCTCAATTCAGACTAGAGATTCTGACCTCCAAAACTGCAAGATGCATTTGTGTTGCTTTTATGCTACTAAGTTTGTGGTAATGTGTTTTTGCAGAAATAGGAAACTAAGAAAATACACTAGATTCCATTAACACAGTAATATATCTGGACGATGTCCATTTGGTGGTATCATACTTAAAAGAAATTAGCCAGGGGGCGCCTGGGTGGCTCAGTCGGTTAAGCATCCAACTCTTGATTGCAGCTCAGGTCATGATCCCAGGGTCGTGAGACCTCGCTGAACCTGCTTGGGATTCTCTTCTTCCTCTCTCGGCCCCTCCCCTGTGTGCTTGCTCGCTCGATCGCTCTTGCTTGCCCTCAAAATAAATATTAAAAAAAAAAAAAAAGCCAGAATAGATCAAGAAATACCATTTAATAGTTGAAGAAGATAGGTGGAAGGGAAGTCGGTTTAGTTACCTTCGAATATTTTATCATGAGAGAGATAAATATTGTGCAGAATTGGAACAGGAGAGGGAAGGTATCAGAAGGGAGATTCAGGGTTAGTTCACAGGAGGCTTTTGTAACCACTGGAGCTGATTAGTTATGAGTTATTAAGCCTTATGTCACTAGGCGGGAACTGCAGATGTACTATAAAAGTGGTTCTAAATTCGGTGTGAGTACTGGATTAGATACTAAGGTGCTATACAGCTTTAAGAGTCTTTGATACTACCATACCATCACTACAGAGAAGTTTTCTCTAAATGCAATTGTGGATGCAAAGATTCTCAGACATTGTATAGCTTTATTTAGTGAGCTACTTATGTGTCAGTTACTAGGTTGAGATGTCTGTATGTTATCTCATTTAATCCTAACAGCCTTATAAGATGTAATGTATACTATTAATCCCCCTTTTCATGTTTAAAAATCCTTGAAGTTTAAAGAAGTTAACTAAATTTGTCAAAGTTTATACTGTTCGTGAATAGCAGAGTATCTTGTTACTTTGCCTCAAACTGAATTCTACAGGTGTCACAGGCCAAATATTCTTATTCTTTACCTTCTCCTGAAACTATTCTTTATTGAAATAAGAGTTTTTGATGAATGATTCTTAATGATTTGTAGACTACTTTGTCTATCAGGCATGTTGCAAGACTATATTCACATTTATATTTTTTATAGTCATTTAGCTAGTGACAGGGCAAAAAGCCAAACTCAGTCTGTTGTTGGCACGTATTTTTTTCCAACTGATGCCTTCCAAGGGGGTCTTGTACCTTTATCGGCCTACTGCTTCTGCTATTTTATATTAGAGAATTGCATGGTTTCCTCTGGCTGCTTTGACATAGTTGTTTTCATTGACAGATTACATTAATTGTGAATATAGGCTGTAATAGTAGCGAGAGTGCTGCTCCTAGGAATATTTATTGAGCACCTGCCCTGTTGCAGGTGATAACACTAGTCATTCCATGTGCAAGAACTAATTCAGTTCTCACTGAAACCTCTGAAGTAGATAACCACCATGTCGTTTTTACATAGGAGGACGCTGTGCCTTACAGAGGTTACGTAATCTGCCCAGAATTGTGTTACATGGCTGGACCCAGAATCAAAACCAGGTCTTTCTGACTCCAGAATACCACAACGTCTGATTTTTTTCTTTTTCACTAGTAGTTTGTTGGAGTTATACTGAATTTTATCGTTCTCAGGCTTTTATATACAGCCAATAGATTTTTTTTCTTGAGGCTTGTTGGCTGAATGTTGGTCAGAAATAACTAGAGCCTGAATTATCTCTACCCTTGTTTCTACTCTGAATATACTGCATATTCTAAACTTGATTGAAAAATATGAAATTTTTTTTCTAACTTGATGCTGTTTTCCTGCAGTTTGTAAGAAATGTGTTCGTGGTTTAAGGAATCTGTTTATTATTGAAAGGTTACAGCAGTTAGTTTGGGCTGTATTTTCCTCATTTGGAAACAAAATAATTTTTCTCTGAGTCCTTGCCTTTCACATTTTTTGACTGTCACTCCCGTGGTACGACTTGAAATTTTACGTAGAGTCAGGTGTTTGGGCACACACAAAACTAAGAAGTTTCACCAAATAGTACTTACCTTTGCTGTGCATAATGCTATTGAATTTTTTACTCTGTTCCACTAAAAAAGTTGTGTCACATCCATTGTTTATATTTCTATTCTAATGTACTTCAACCCACAGTTTGAAAAACACTACTTTGGATTATCTCCAGGATTGTTTTCTTCTTTCAACCAAATTATATGTGGTGGTAATAATAGGTAACATCTATTTGTATTTACTTTGTGCTAGGTGCTGCATTAAGTGCTTTTTAAATGTGTTGTTTGTGTTAAACTTCTCTAAATGTAGAGGCTATTATTTTCATTTTACAGATGAAGGAACAACTTCTTATAGCAAGTGGTGGAGCCAGGATTTCCCAGACAGTTGATTATTGATCTTATGTTCTGATCATTACTTAAACAGAAATTTATTGTTTTTAAAAATTCATTCAGTAAGTATAATCTGAGTCTTAGGTCAGCACAAGTTTGTGTGCTTCTGAGAGATTCCTCAGCCAACATTCAGTTAACTCTTTCTTTTCTAAGATTATTCAATTTGAGCTTTGCTCTAGATCCAGTTAAGGACAGTACATTGCCTCTTATTGCTTGTCTGGGCACATCCCTTTATCTCTAGGTCACTTTTTTTTTGTTACTAAAAAATTTTTGCGTCCAACTCTTCGTAACAATTATATTTTTGTCTACTTTCTCATTTGGGTCTCCATGCATGTGTGTATATGTATATATTTTTAGTCATACAGTGTTTATCATCTTTAATATCTGTGTATTGTTCATTCCACTGGGGTAATGTATTATAGTATTAATTAAATAATTTGCTTATTCTTAGGTAGTTATTGGAAAGAACTTGAGCTTTGGGCAGTGGTAGACCACAGATTGAATTTACCACTTAATTAGCTTTATGACTTCTAGCTATTCTTGAACTTTTGTGCCTCAGTGTTCTCATCTGTAAAATGGAACTACAATATTTAACTATCATAAAGGCTATTGGTGTTTCTATTTAAATACATAGTGCCAGTGTTCATAGTTATAGTAAAGTCTATCGATTTCAGCATAATTTCTGAGTCTCTTTTTCCAATGAAGGCATTGATCTGGGTACTAGGGGCCTTTTTGCTTTGCAAAAGTAGAGACTGAAAGGAGTGTCTGGGTGGCTCAGTTGGTTAAGTGTCCAACTTCAGCTCAGGTCATGATCTCACAGTTGTGAGTTCAAGCCTCACATTAGTCTGTTTGCTGTCAACACAGACTTTGCCTCAGATCCTCTATGCCCCTCTCTTTCTGCCCCTCCCCTCCTTGCGCTCTGTCTCAAAAAAAAAAAAAAAAAAGGTAGACTGATGGATAAATTTGTGCTTTGAAGAAGTCAATAAAATATTGCTAACATTCACTGAGCTTTTAAAAGGTAATTTTTAAACCTCTAGTTTTGAAACTTCTATATCTGCCTGTAGTGTTTTTCTTCATAAATTATATAAATACAGATGTACAGCTTTAAGGTTTAAGAAAGGCATTTGTAAAGGAAAGAGCATCTAAAAAGAAACTTAAATGTTATAGAAGGATTACAGTGCTCACAAATAAGAGATATTTAAGGGTGGTCATCTGTAAAGCACTGAAACAGGGCTCTGCCTCCTCTGTGTACGAGACACTTAGTTTGCTATTTCTGAGCTCTCAGAGATTCATTACATTAGTGAAAAATGATCCAAAACTGCATTTCTGCCTCCTCACCTGCCACTTTACCAGTTGGACTTTGAAATCACTTTCAGAAACATATCTGTTCAGCCACCTCATAGTCAAACTGAACAAGGTTTGGTTTGCACCTCTTAATACCATTTGACCATGCCAGATGCCTTTAATTTTTGGCGTTTGTCCTGGTGTTCATTTTTGCAACCCCTTTCTCTGTACCACACAGGAATTTTTGGTATACCTTAGCTTATATGTTCTTGGTTGTTTTCTTAACTACAAATTTCTCCTCACCCATACTCATGGCTTTGATTCTGTGACTTTCCAGTTTCTAGCCTGGATCTTTTGTGTTCCAGATCCGTATTCTCATGTCTGCCTGAATTTCAGTAGGCATCCGGAATTTAAATTCAATGTGTTTCATCATTACTCCTGAGTCAAAACAATGCATATAGACAGGCATAAATGGCGTGTTTGATATTTTGTCTGTGTTCCCCATCATAGTTAATGATGTGGTATGTATTTAATCAATAAGCAGCATTTTATTAAGGGTATGAGTATGCTATTGGGAATTGTGAGCTATGAAATCTATAAATTTTAGTTCACACCCATTCCCTGGGCATCATCCAAAACAGATGTAACCCTTTTGAGTATCATCTCAAAACAGGTATAAGAGAATCTGTTAGTTGTTAATGTGAAACTAAATAAATTTATGTACCACTAAACTTAAATCTTCCTTGTACATAGTAGTTCACAAATGTTGGTTCCCTCCTCTTCCCAAGTCATCTTTTCTTCCTGAAATGTATTAACATAATAGCTTTTTCACTGTCTCTTAGATAATGGATAGCACTTGAGGTTCTCTTGCTGGTCTTTTGGTTGAATGGTTATACTACTTTATGATATAGTCTGTATTTTAATTTTTTTAACAAGTTATAATTTAAATATAGATTATGGAGCATTTTATCAAAAGGTACGCTGATCTGTCTTGTGTGCTCTTTTGGCTGAGTTTTTTTCTATGGCAAGTTGCTTACTGCTGAAATAAGAAGTGCTATTCAGTACATTAAATGAATATTAGCTTTGGCTCAGGCTTCATGAAAATATGATTCTCCAAGCTTTTAATTACCAGAGAAGTAGTTTTCACTGTTGTTCTTTCTTAAGATCCATATATAAACTTTTTTTGCGTTCCTTTTCTTTGCTTTAAGGTACAGAGAAGGAAATAGAACAACAGTAATAATAAATTGTCTTAATTCTTCGTAGGTTTTTTAACTCATAAATGGTCAGAATATATCCTTTATAAATGCATGCTATATATTTCATTTTAAAAATTTTTAGAATTTTACATTCACGTTTTTAGAACTTTTTTTAATGTTTTATTTTTGAGAGATGGGTGTGCAAGTGGGGGAGGGGCAGAGAAAGATGGAGATTGAGGATCTGAAGCGGCTCTGGGCTGACAGCCTAGAGCCCAGTGCAGGGCTGAGATCATGACCTGACCCAGAGTCAGAAACTTAACAGACTGAACCACCCAGGTGCCCTACATTTTTAGAATTTGCATTTAAGTTGTCATACTTTAAATTATCTTTTATTTTTTTTTAATTTCTCATTAGTTTATATAATCTCAAAGATTACTGTCTCCTTTCTAATTGTTTTCTGTTAGTGAGCATTGTTCTCAAGGATAATTTCTATTACATTGGTAAATAATAAAGAATCATGACCTTATTTAGAGAACCACTTTTTTGAAAACAAAATTCCTTTCTTAATGTCTTTGTATTTCTCCTATTTTCTGTATCTTAATACTGCTTATGGAAAAATTCTTTCTCTGCTTAAACCAGAGTTTTAAGTCTTGAGTCTGGTTCTTGTATTGATTGTATCTGTCATTCCATACCTTTTCTAATATTACTGTTACCTGTAGTCCCTTTGTGTCTGTAGTTTTGAAAAGCTGTGAAAATTCTCTGAATTTTTAGGATACCCTACCAGGTAGGAGTGTTTACCGTATGAAGAGAGACTTTGTCCTTTAGGTTAGCTTCTTAGTGGTCTAGTAAAGGTCTGTGTCTTTAGAGATTCCATATTTGAAATATCAACATTATTTAGATGAAAATGGAAGGAAATATGATTCATATAAATCCCTGAAACTTACTCCAAAATATGTTTTTAGAAGTCCTAAGTGAGTGTTTTGCCCATGATTAAACAAACAAACAAACAAAAAAAGCAGAAGAAGAATTTAAGAAGCTAGATATAAGCTTCTTCATGTCAGGGTTTTGTCTTTATAACCCTCTGTGGGCTCTCATTATGTCTTGGTTCGATTTAAACTTTGGGGGGAAGGAGTATATACATGGGTGGTTAAATCTCATGGGGAGCACCTGATTGTTGGATTTACTGTCATGGGATTTGTTCAGTACGGTGCCATTTATGGTGCCATTCCTGACTTATCCAAGAAATTGTGAATTCCAGGATTTTAAATGTCTTGCCTGATTTAATGAATCTTTCTCCAAATGAACCTTAGAATTATTTAAAGTTCTCTAAAATCTCAGTAAGGTTTGCATTAAATATTGAGTCAGATTATAGCTTTCAGTCCAGGAACATGGTATGTTTCTGTTCAAATCATTTTTGAGTTCTTCAGCAAAACTTTGCAATTATTTTAGTTACAGATTTTGTGAATTTCTTAATGTTTTTTTTTTCTTCTTTGCTAATGTTTAATATTGTTTCCCCACTGTATTTTCTTAGTGGTGATGCAGGTTATATAGAAAAGTGCTTGGATTTTCTTTACTAGCTAAAATCTTAAACTTAGTTTCAAAAGTTTATTATTCTTTTAGTTAATTACAGTGTCTTTGTAGAACTGGGAATTGACTTCTAACTTTACCTTTAATTTTTAAATTCTTTTCTTTTTTTTTTTTAAGCTCTTTTCACTTATGGATATGAAACCTCCCATCTCTCGAGCCAAGATGATTCTTATCACTAAAGCTGCTATTAAAGCTATTAAGGTAAGAGTAAAAAATATTTAATTTGAAAAATTTTTTTGGAAAATTTGAAAATATTTTTAAACATGAGAATTCAACCTGTTAGTTTAGGCCTGAATCAGAGAGCAGTAACTAGCTTTTGCTGAAGGTGTATGATAATAAAGTACAGTGTATTTGCGTTGTAACATATTATTTCAAAACCCGCTTTTTTTCCTTTTGTTGTTCTATAGTATCTCCCCTTTATATTGTTTCAAGCTTTGTTGAGGTATAATTGACAAATAAAATCGAATATATTTAAGAATAGAATTGGACAGAACAGAACATGATGGTTTGGGGCTCCTGGGTGGCTCAGTTGGTTCAGCACTTGACTCTTGATTTTGGCTTGGGTCATGATCTCACATTTGTGAGATCGAGCCCTGCGTCAGGCTCTGCGCTGAGTGATTTTTTTGGGATTCTCTTCCTTTCTCTCAAAATTGTTTAACATTAAAAAGAAAAGAGGAACATGATAGTTTGATACATACATACATTATGAAATGATTAACACAGTCAAGCTAATTAGCACATCCGTTGCCTCACATAGTTGCCTGTGTATGTGTGTGTGAGAGAGAGAGAGAGAGAGAGAGAGAGAGAGAGAGAGACTGACTCAGAAAGTTGAATTAACTGAAATGGAGAGTAGAATCAGAGGTGTTTCTATTATTTTATTACACTGTTCTTATCCCTCATAAAGTTGCTTGATACACTGCTTTATTAAGGCTTATTGATTAAAAATGTAAGAAAAGGAACTTCTTTTCCAAGGGAGGGGGGTGTAGTTTCTGTGTTATTTATTTATTTCATGTTTGTTTATATATTTGGAAAGAGAGTGTGTGAGTAGGGGAGGGGCAGAGAGAGACCCAAATAGGCTCTCCCTTGGGGCACCTGGGTGGCGCAGTCGGTTAAGCGTCCGACTTCAGCCAGGTCACGATCTCGCGGTCAGTGAGTTCGAGCCCCGCGTCAGGCTCTGGGCTGATGGCTCAGAGCCTGGAGCCTGTTTCCGATTCTGTGTCTCCCTCTCTCTCTGCCCCTCCCCCAATCATGCTCTGTCTCTCTCTGTCCCAAAAATAAATAAACGTTGAAAAAAAACAAATAGGCTCTCCCTTATCAGCGCAGAGTCAGACAAGGAGCTTAATCCCACTAACCATGAGGTGATGACCTGGGCCTAAATCCAGAGTCGGACGGTCAGCTGACTGAGCCAGCCAGGCACCCTAGTAGTTTCTGTTTCACTTAATTTCTTTCTGATTTATATTCACTTGTTGACTAAGGATTATTTCTCATGGTTCACTCACTATTATCTTGAGAATTATTCAGATTTTGCAAATTTTAAGGTTTCAAGTATTTTCTAATTACTGAAAATGTGGAAATATGTAAACTATAGTAATTTTCTTCTAATTCTTTTCAGCTTTATAAGCATGTAGTTCAAATAGTAGAAAAGTTCATCAAAAAGGTAACTATTCATTTCATTATTACCTCATTTTAGTTATCAGTATTTGTAATTTACTTTTTTCATTGTAATCTGGATGCTTGCTTTTAAACCCACTCTACAAAAAAAGTTGTCACTAGGCTTGAGTTTGTTTTTAAACAAAACAAAAACAAATTTATAGCAGTACTGTTGACTGAGCACTGAGTGTGAGGTAGGTACTCAGCCAGTCTTTTGTACTGTGCTGGATGCTTCCCTGACATTCCTCCCCTGCTGTTTGCCCTGTCTACTTTGTTGACATTTAACTAATCCTGGAGTATTTCAAATGAAATCACTTTGTAAAGTTTTTCTTTCTAATTTTTTTCTGCTTCTGTCATAATTAAATCATTTTTCAGTTTCACAGTTGTATCTGGTTTTATAACCATGTGATTAGCACACATCTGTCTCACCAGAGGACGGAGAACAGATACTTACACCTCTCTGTCTTCTTTCCCAACCTGGAACTGTGTCGTGTGGTATATACTAATAAATGTGTGTGGCATTGTCTTTGATCCATGGCCTTTGAATACTAGCTAAGAGATGAGAATTAGAGTCCCAGTAGACCAAAAAAATGGCCAGTAGAAGTTTTTATAGTAGCACATCAAAGTGTAAATAAGTAAAAGAGAAAAAAATTAAAATTACCTGCATGCCACCACCCCAAATGACTTTGATATTTATATCTGGATCTACTCATTTTTTAATTGTGTACATGTACATTCATAAAAGAGAAAATGGTGACATTGATAACCTGTTTTTCCCCACTAAATTTATCGTAAACATCTGTAGAGTATTCCATCACATGATTGTTTCCAAAGTTTATCCAGCTGGTTCTGTGTTGTTAGACGTTTCACTTCAGTGGCTGTCCTTAAAGAGAAAATTAGATGCATCTTAATTGTTTTCCTTATGGTAAATTTCTAGACGTAGAATGGTTGGATCAAATAAGGCTTTGCTTTTATTGCTAAATCATCTTCCAGAAAGATTGTACCACCAGAAATGTATATAAATGTCTCTTTTCTTGTTGATTTGATAAGATAAAAATGGTATCTCCTTTTAGCTTTTGTTTTCGCTGGTACTATGCTTTAGTAGAATTAAAATTGATGCTATTAAAATTATCTTTTTAATAATTTCAAAAGGCAAAAATTATTTTTTAATCAGGATAAGTTGGAGTAGGAGGTATCATAATAAGTGGATTTGTATGGAAGTGGCTTAGGGATTGATAAAGTAATGTTGATTCCAGGAAATTGTGGGGAGATAGAAGGATCAGAGGGCAATGTAAATTATTGGGGATTTGAAGTATCAAGATAATTGATTGTTCTGTATGGATCTGTGAACTTTGACAAGCTAGCCAATAAGAGCTAAATATTCAGGCACTTTCTAGATAGAAACACTCATTGGATATATAGAATTCTATAAAAGGGAGATAAATGCGTGTCAAATTGTGATTTTGCTTGTCTTGTATTGACTTTACATTTTTACCTTTGTAGTGTAAACCAGAGTACAAGGTTCCAGGATTATATGTAATTGACTCAATTGTGCGACAGTCTCGTCATCAGTTTGGAACTGATAAAGATGTTTTTGGGCCCAGATTCTCTAAAAACATAACTGCCACATTCCAATATTTATATCTTTGTCCATCTGAAGATAAGGTATAGTAAAAATCATTTCTACATTAAAACTTATTTCTATATTTATTTGAATCTGTTTATATTATGTATTTGAACTGTACTGCACTATTAGAATTATGTGGTGGTCTCTGAACTTGAAACAAAATCCAGTGTTTTCTTTTGTGGTCATCTCATGTTTGATTTCTTGTGAAGTTCTTCAGGAATGTTGTACTGTTGAAAAAGGAGCACCATCTTACTTTAAAGGAGACATTGTTGGAAAGATTTACTTGTAGTTGAGTGATAAATTCTACAGTGGAGGAAGGCAGTACTCCTCTCATATTGTTGCTTATTGCAGAAGAAAGGGACCAATAATTGATGGCTTTCTCCTGCCTGTAGAGATGCTAGAGCATAAATGGTATTCATTAGCAATCAGACTACAGTATTTAACTCCTTGTATTTATAGCTGATTTTACTATGTACCGTTGAAAGGTAGAAAAACTTTACAGATATTTATAGTAGAAATCCCAGTAGGTGGGAGAAATACACTGCTAAATCTACTCAGAATAATGAAGAATGAGGACATTTACAGTAAATAGTATATAAATTTGAGTGTTGTAGATATTGTATTTATGTTCTTGGAGGAGTATTCTTATGGCATAAATATACAGGAGAAAAGATCATATCTTGAGTAGGACATAAGAGTTACTCCCATGAATAACACATCTCTGGCTCTCCATATTTATTCCTCCATAAGATTACTTACCTATCAGTTACAGATCAGTTTTGTAAATATTTTAACTGTTATAATTATCCTGAAGAAATCCTTCTTCACTTCATTTACTTTCCTCAGATAACTTTTTTTTGTCGGTGATGGCATTTTTTTGTAATCATAAATGAAATGAAAATTTCAAATACATTTTTTATTATTATTTGGATTATCCAGGTTATATTTCTTTTCTGATTCTCCCCCCCCCCCCCCCTTTTTTCCCCTTCTTTGTTTTTTACTTTATCAGAGTAGTTTTTAACCAGGTTGTAATTCTGAAGATAACTTTTTTTTTCTGTTTGTGAAATAGATTTAGTACAGAAATACTAGCCTTGGGATTTTTTTTTTTTTAGTAAGACGTATAATACATTATTTATGCAAATATTTATTGTATATTCATGTTTTGTTACACATAACAGAGTAAAATAGTTCGCGTGCTGAACCTTTGGCAAAAAAATGGAGTATTCAAAATTGAAATTATTCAGCCTCTTTTGGACATGGCAGCAGGAACTAGTAATGCCGCTCCAGTACCAGAAAATGTTACTAATAATGAAGGTATGGTCAGATATATCTGTGAGCTTAGAAAATGTTACAACTTTTTCTGCATGTGAAGTTTGAAGTCTGTTTGTACTGGTGGAATTTTTCCATAAAAAAGAAATTGGAAGTTATGGTTTACTTTCCATAATTCTTATTTCTAGTAAAAATATGCTCTTTCAGTATTTGCTGTAGTACCACGATCTGTGTTTTTACTATATATTAAAATGAATGGAATGTTGTTATAGTAAAAAAGCTTAATGGAGTTCAAAAAGGAAAATGTGTAGATTAAAGTTTTTGTAGGTCTTAATGACCTTTTCTTTTTTAGGCTCACCTCCACCTCCAGTTAAAGTTTCTTCTGAACCCCCCCAAGCCACTACAAACTCTGTACCATCTGTACCACAGTTGCCTAGCTCTGATGCTTTTGCTGCTGTGGCCCAACTGTTTCAGACAACTCAAGGTCAACAGGTAAACTACCTGTCTGGAGATTAAATTCCTTGCAGTTAGGTACTATTGTCAGTTTTGATTTTCCTTTCCTAACTAGTGAAGACATTCAAGGGAGGAAATACTTCTACTTTTCACCTGGAAAAGCCTTCAGTAGGAAGATAATGGAATAGGGATAAATAGAGAAGATGTGGGAAAGGTGAAAGATAAGGGAGCCACATACTGAGAAATGGCAATACCTCTTTGAAGAGAACCTCAGAACTGCTGACTGGTTGGTATTGTTGCTCATAACTCTAGCATTTCCAATTAACTTCAAAATTATTTGGATTGGAGGTGAATTTTACATTTTTCTAGAAAACGTTTATTTACCTTGTTTACAGTTCAATGTATTTTCTCTTTTTGACCATCATTTTCTGCCTTTGGGGTGTCAGCATATATTTTTAACCTTAAGTGACCCCAATCCCTGATATTTACAACAGACTTAACCATTACTAAAAGGTGTTTTCTTTTTCCAGTTTACTTTGTGCCTACGCTATTTTGAGTCACCTTTAAGAATTTTTTCTCTTCAGTAAATTAACTTTTGATACTATGATTATACTTTGCTATGTGGTTTATCAGTTTTCCCATTTTTTAAGCTTCAGCAGATCCTTCAGACTTTTCAGCAACCTCCAAAACCACAGTCTCCCGCCATTGACAATGCTGTGATGGCGCAGGTCCAGGCTATCACGGCTCAGTTAAAGACGGCTCCTGCACAGCCACCTGAACAAAAAGCTGCTTTCCCCCCGCCTGAGCAAAAAACTGCATTTGACAAGGTAGGCTTCACTCAGTAACCCACCTTAACTGTTTAGACCACTCAATTTGGAATGTGGAAGTTACTTCTTCTCTACTTTCTCTCTAGATTGTTCATTTTGTTGTTTTTTGGTTGGAGGAATTTTCCCCCTCAATATCAAAACATTGATTATTTTTCCTGGTTATAAATGTAATATATACTCATTACAAAAATTTCCAGTAAAAAGGAAATGGAAAAGAAAACAGGAAAGCTTTCACCGTTAACCCCCATACTTGGGAGATAACTACTCTTTTCCAAACTAATTTCCCATGGATATATTTTTCTTTATTGGTCATAATATGTTTGTATGTCACAATAGGTAATATTATAAATGTTATAAATATAAATTATAAATATTATAAAGAAAATGTATACAGTTTTTAACTTGCTTGTTTTTATCTTAATCTTATTTCTTTGTTGTTAAGGTTAGTAGATTTAGTTCTACATTTTTACGGAGTGCTTATTAGGGATATTCTATTACATCTGTGTGTCACAGTTTAGCCATTCCTCTATTGATAGACAATTAAGTTACCTTGTGCTTTTTGCTGTTAAAACTTAGTTACAATATGTATAACTTGAGAATTTTGTTCAGTGTCTTCCAACTTTGTTGGCCATAGGCATGTTTAAGGAGCTGAGCTAGTAAGGGCATAGATGTGCTGAATTTGCACAGCTTAGAGCTTCCCATTGAAATGTTAACTCAAGCAACTCTATCTTAGCTGTTTTATGTCTTGTGTATTTATTGGGTTTATGACTATATAAACTTTGATTTCATCTTACAGGTCTCACTGCAAAAGCAAAAATATTTGAAAACCCTAGAACGAAGTGATAATTTTTAGTTTGATCATCTCTAAAATTTTTTATTCTTTCCAGATTTTAATTTTAAGATATAGTAACTTTATTGCTGGTAGTCCAAATTAAAAATCCATTTTGGGGGTGCCTGGGTGGCTCAGTTGATTAAGTGTCCGACTCAATCTTAGCTCATGTCTTGATCTCAGAATTGTGGGTTCAAGTCCTGCATTGGGCTCTGCACTGGGCATGAAGCCCACTTAAAAAAGAATGCATTTGGTATATACTGGTTGTCATTATATCTTAGTGATTTATGAACAACTACTGATTAAAAGAAGTTTGAATAGTGGCACCTGGGTGGCTCAGTCAGTTAAACGTCCACTTCTTGATTTTGGCTCAGCTCATGATCTCATGGTTCAGGAGTCTGAGCCCTGCATTGGGCTCTTCACTGGCAGAGTGGAGCCTGCTTGGGATTCTTTCTTTCTCTCTGCCCTTCTCCTGCTCGTGCACGCTCTCTCTCAAAACAAATAACATACATAAGTAGAAAAGGAATACATGCTAATAGGGAAAAAAAATTGCAAACAGGAAGTTCTAAAGTAAAAGGGGAAGCAATTCTCTGCTTTGAACAGATTTGTGTTTGCTCTTTTAGAGTTTAGGAAAACTCTCCCGCTTGGATTTTTTTTTTTTTTTAATATTTTGGTAGTTTTATATTTTTGTTTTCTATGTTTGTCTCTTCATTCCATCTGGAACCTAGTTTAGAATATGGTTCAAGACAGTTAAATCTCGAATTTTTTGGAAATAGCCAATTCTCCCTCACTATTTTTGTCATACACTGAATTCCGAATTCTCATTTGTTTCTGTGTCTGTTTGTGGACATTAGGATTCTATTGTGCGCAGCTAATACGTTTATTTCTGTATCATAACAATGTAAATACTTGCAGCTTCTATACTATATTCTGTATCTCATTTCCAAGTATCACACACACACACACACACGCACCCCGCTCTGCTTCTTTTTCAGACTTTCTTTGGCATATGTATTAATCTGTATTCTCCAGGGGAAAATACTGCTTACACACACACAGAGGGAAAGGGGAGAAAGAGAGATTGGTTGATTTTTAAGAAATTATTTGACTCAGTTGTGGAGGCTGGCAAATTTGAAATTTGTAGGGCAGAAGGCAGGCTGGAAATTTATTAGGTAAGAGTTAATGTTACAGTTTTGAGTCTGAATTCTACAGAGCAAGTTTTCTGTGTTGCTGTCTTGGGAATTCCTTGTTCAAGAAACCTAAGTTCTTACTCTTAAGGCCTTCAACTGAGTGGTTGAGGCCCACCCACATTATGGAGGGTATTTCTTTATTCAAATGCTATTAATTGTTAATCACATTTTTAAAAGACCTTCACAGGAACATCTAGATGAATATTTGACCAAACAACTGGGCACCCTAACCTAGTCAAATTGGTACAGTTAACCATCACAGCATATTTTTTCAAGATGAACATGGGGCGCCTGGGTGGCTCAGTCGGTTAAGCGTCCGACTTCAGCTCAGGTCATGATCTCACGGTTTGTGAGTTTGAGCCCCGTGTTGGGCTCTGTGCTGACAGCTCAGGGCCTGGAGCCTGCTTTGGATTCTGTGTCTCCTGCTCTCTCTGCCCTTCCCCTGCTCATGATCTGTCTCTCTCTGTCTCAAAAATAAATAAAATATTTTTTTAAAAACTCTTAAAAAAAAAAGATGAAATTTAGCATAAATTTTAAAATGTATTAATTTAAGAAGTGCCAAGAGCTTCTTATACTGCATCTCTCTTGACATCATTTTTCATTTAAGTCTTATTCAATTATTGCTTCATTTATTCTTAAGGTATTTAGTCCTTTTTCATGTTTGTTTCTTTTAAGTGGTCGTGTTATTAAACACTTAGTTTTCTAATAGGTTCTCTGAGATTTCTGGGTAGCTACTAAATTTGACTTTTCCTCTTCAATATCTATGCCTGTTTCCTTTTCTTATTGTATTGGGGGCTAGGACTTCCACAAAAAATGTTGAATAACAGTAATGCTAATGGAGTCCTTATTTTTTTGTTGTTAATTTGAATTGTAATTGCTCTAGTGTTTCACCCCAAGTAGTTGGTTGGTCAGTGTTTATTAGTTGCATGAAGTTTAGAAAAAGAAATTCTGTGCTTTTCCTTTGACTAAAAGGTCTGTTTTAAGCTAGTAGAACAGCTTGACTGGGAACGATTTATTTCAGGTGCTTCATGGATCTTCAGTTTCCTAAAAAGCAACAAAAAATGCCTTTTTGGGTAGATTTCAGTTTAATTTTTTAATTGCTTCAAATCTTCTTCCAAAGCATTAGGTATAGATCTTAAAACTTTAAAGAACATATCTATATGTGAGGGGTGCTAAGCATCCAGCTCATGGTTTAGGCTCAAGTCATGATCTCATGGTTCGTGAGATCAAGTCCCGAGTTGGGCTCCGTGCTGACAGCGAGGAGCCTGCTTGCGACTTTCTCTCCCTGTCTCTGCTCCTCTCCCTGCTCACTCGAGCATATGTGCTCTCTCTTTCTCTGAATAAACTTGAAAAGAACATATCTGTGTGTGTGATAAATGGCAAAGACCATGGGTTTTGTTTTTCGTAGACAGTTTAGACCTTAGTTTTAATTTTGATTCCTATTATTGATACTGACTCTGTCTTGGTACTTAGTCCCTTAAATATTCAGTGTGCAGCACTGCAAAATAGTGATGGTAATACCTACGCTTTACTATTGCTGTGGGGGTTAAACATACTAATGTGTGTGAAACAGCATAGTGTGTCCTGGTCATAATTAGATTGCTCAATATAATAAGAACTTTTAATGACATGGCCTAGCATTACAAAGAAACACAGTGCTGTCCAAGAAGGGGACTTCCCATCCTAATTTAGAAATCTGTTGTGCAATAAAGTAGAACCATTATTTTTAGGCAGAACTGGCATGAAACAACTCAGATTTAAGAATTTGAAGTTGAAAGTCCATGACAAGAATGGACACAGCTTGAGGGGAAAGTCTACTTTTTGAATGCCAGAGACTGAGAACTTTGAAGTCAAAAGAACAGTTCCACATCCCAGTTCTTCCATTCGCTGACTGTGCAATCTTAGTAATGATTCTTAATCCCCTATACCTTAGATTCCTTGTCTATAAAAAGAAGAAACTGTACCTAGATTATGTCTACATTGCAGGCTTCTTGTGATGTCATGAAGTATCATGTAGATAGTAAGACACAGTAGATAGTAATAGAATTAGTAGTAGGTGTTTGTGGTGTTACCTTCCTTCCTTTCTGAACGGATGTAATCATTTTTTTTTTTTTAATGTTTATTCATTTGTTTTGAAAGAGGAAGAGAGAAACCCAGGCAGGCTCTGCATTGTCAATACTGAGCCCGATGCTGGCTCAGTCTCATGAATCCTGAGATCATGTCCTGAGCCGAAATCAAGAGTTGTATGCTTAACTGACTAAGCCACCCAGATGTCCTCGTAATCTTATTTTTAAATGCCTCTTCTTCTAGACATGATCTTGTGAAGTGCTGGGGTTCTTACCTTTCTTCTTTTTTTAATGTTTCTGGTAATCTGATATGTGCTGTGAAGTTTTAAGGAAGAAGCTAGTGCCTAGGTAGTAAGTTCTTCATGGCCCTGTCTATACCATTCTCTTTTTTTTCTTTGTCATATTTGTATGTTCTTATGCAAGCAGTACATGGACATTTTTTATAGGCATTTACAGTCATTTGATAAGACAGTCTTGGTACATTTTACAGTTAATTGAAAACGTACACCCATTTTCTTTCTTTTTTTTTTTTTTTTTCTAAGTTTATTTATATTGAGAGAGCACATACAGGTTGGGGAGGGGCAGAGAGAGAGAGGGAGAGAGATAATCCCAAGCAGGCTTTGCACTGACACAGGGCTCGATCTCACGAATGGTGATATCATGACCTGAGCCAAAATCAAGGGGACACTTAACTGACTGAGCCACCCAGGTGCCCCTGTACACCCATTTTCATGTGTGCCAAGTTCCAAAAGTTTTTGGTCTGTGAGAGAGAATATTTTAATAAAATATTTATAGTGCTAAGTTAACTATAAAATAAGCATATAGAAAATAATCCGAAGAAAACACTGCATTTAAGTTGAGGAAGAAAAGCAGAATGAAAAATTGTCTTTTTCAGATGGGATTTGTATGGAAATTATCTGTAAACCAAGGTCCTAAGGGGCCAGTGGGAACGTGAGATTGTACATGACAACACAGTGGCATCATAGATGATAGTAAACATCTGTTGTTTTTATAAAGTCTTCTGTGCGGTGTATCCCAATCTCAATTTTAAAACGGAATATGGAGGGCGCCTGGCTGGCTCAGCCAGTAGAGCATGCAACTCTTGATCTTAGCGTTGGGAGTTCAAGCCCCATGTTGAGGATAGAGCTGTAGAGCTGATTTTTAGAAAATAAACAAAAATATTAAAAAATAAAATGGAATATTGGCATCCATATTCCAGAAGCTTCTTGATAGATTTGATTATGATGATGAGCCAGAAGCTGTGGAAGAATCAAAGAAAGAAGATGCTGCTGCCGCCGCTGCTGCCGTCGCTGCCGCCGCCGCCACGGCACCTGCTGTGGCTGTTGCACCAGCACCTGCTGCTGCCACACCGGCTGCCACGCCTGCTGCTTCCCCTCCTCAGGCACCCTTGTAAGTGTCTTTTTTTCTGTTCCACAGGGGATTCAGTGGGAAACATGATGCGAGTAGAGTTGGCCCTTGCACAGCGTGGTGTTGAGGTGATGACCCACGCACAGTCAAAAATCCATGGTAGAACTTTGCCTCCCCCAAAACTTATATAGCCTACTGTTGACCGGAAGCCTAACCGGTAACATGAACAGTTGAGTAACGCATATTTTGTATGTTGTATGTATTACGTACTGTGTTCTTCCAGTAAAGTAAGCTAAAGAAAAGACAACGTTAAAATCATAAGGAAAATATGTTTACGGTACTGCACTGTTGACAAAAGAATCTGTGAATAAGTGGACTCACACAGTTAAAGGTGATGTTGTTCAAGGGTCAGCTATAACTTTAGTAACAAAATCATTTTTCATATAGTTTTTTAAAATTATATTTTGGGTTTTCTCTTGGGAGGAGATCCTATCAGATTTACAGTTAAAAATGGCTTTTATGTTGGGAATAATGCTGAGTATATAAATTAATGTGGGCAAGTACCTGATTCGGTAAGATGTTGATTATTGATGACTCCTGAGCAACATTCGTAAGGTCTCTGTAGTATAAATGTGGCTAAGAATCTTATGTGTTTTTGAACGGATAAAAGATAACTCATCTTTTTTTAGTGGGTTTCCTGGAGATGGCATGCAGCAGCCAGCATATACACAACATCAAAACATGGATCAGTTTCAGCCTCGAATGATGGCAATACAGCAGGATCCAGTGCACCATCAGGTACAGCTGAGTTTTAATAAGTGAAGATCTGTTCATTAGAGCCTATGGATTGTGTTTCACAGACCACTATTCAGCTGTGTGTTTGGCTTCGTAGTACTGAAGCTGCAGTCAAAGCCGATGAGCATGTAATGGAGTTATTTTTTTAAAACTTTAATTAAAACAAGGATGCTAAATACTACATCCTTATATATTTTAATAGTAAGTATTTTTTGTTAAAATCGTTTAGGATGAGATTATGGCTCTGTTTCAGGGAGTTAGCCTGCTTAGTTGTACACTTCGCCCTCGTGAGGAACCTTTTTTGGGGTAAGTGTTAAGATGCTTTAGAGGGTTTTCAGCTCTCACATTCAGAAGTGTAGTGTGAAATCTGCAGTCAAGGGAGCATAGCACACTGGAGAATTGGAAGAAGTTAGGTAGAGATTTATTTGTTCATTGGGTTTATTTTAGTAAATTCTCTATTCAGAGTTTCCTAAACTTGACTACGCCGCTAAATTATAGGTGTCAGGATCCAGGCTAAAGCCAATCTAGAGAATCTGTATATTTTTTTAAATTGTATACTACTTTGTAGCCTTATTTAGAAAGGGCTCTAAGAAATTTCTTCAGAGGATATTCATTTTCTTATGTATATTGTGTTTGGTCCATTCTATAATTCGGTAATATGAAAACAATACTATGATTTTGATGACTTATTGATGAATGAGGTTTGAGAAGTTTTTTATAAGCCTATTTAAAATCTGAAGAAAACCTGGTGCACTTATTTCCAAATGTTCCAATTAACAGTTACTGAAAATTTAAATTAGAAGGAATACTTCTTTGTGACAATTACAATTATACTTTTAATTTTGTTGGTATTGGACCAGCACATGCAGAAATATGTTACGTTGTGGCTTATTCGCATTATTATTATGATATTTTAAGCCCAAAAAGTAGGCATGTTAGTTGAAACATCCCTTGGAGTAAATTTTTAAAAAGTGAACCTGTACACATCATTGCTGTAGCCACTCCCCCTCCCAGAAGGCTTAATTAATTGCCTTTGAGGTTGAAGGGAGATAGTTTGCAATACAGTACCTCTCTGATTTTTAAGTTTAGTCTGTCACTATTGTTCCTCATATAAATGAAATCACGTCTTTAAATCTATAAAGTCAAACCTTTTTATAATTTTTAAATGAGTTATAGGATTTTTGACCTATATACTTGGATATGTAACAGTTCTTCAGGTAAATATTATACCTATGGAAATTGTTAATCATTGCATCTCACTACAGTTTTCCCTTGATGAAAATTTATTGAAGATGTTTCAGGTTTTTTTTTTTTTTAATGTTTATTTATTTTGAGAGTGCACACACAAGTTGGGGAGAGGCAGAGAGAGAGGGAATCACAAGCAGGCTTTGTATTGTCAGCACAGAGCCAGACACGGGGCTTGAAACCATGAACCCACGAACCAGGAGATCATGACCTGAGCCGACGTCAAGAGTCAAACGTGCAACCAATTGAGCCACCAAAGCACCCCGAAGATATTTTAGTTGTATATCAAGTAACTAAGGACTTTCTTAATTATTTTTGGTAGCTGTTATTTAAAATCTACTCATATGCTTTCTTTAAATTCAAAAGGTTCCACTTCCTCCTAATGGACAGATGCCAGGTTTTGGCCTTCTTCCTACACCTCCATTTCCTCCCATGGCTCAGTCTGTGATTCCTCCAACTCCACCCGTGCAGCAGCCTTTCCAAGCTTCTTTTCAGGCTCAAAATGAACCACTTACACAGAAGACACATCAGGTAAAACTGTATTCTCAGATTGATGACCTTTTTGGTTGCTTCAGCTTATGTGCAGATTCCTGCCTGTTTGCTTGTTATCTTCATTTTTGAATGTGGAGAAAGACTTTGTTGGGCACATATTAACCCTCTCTGTGCCTAAAGTTTTTCATCTGGAAAGTGGACATAGTAATACCAATTTCCATAGGATTCTGTGAGGATCAAGATAGAATGTAGAATACTTAATCATTGCCTAGTTTATTGCTGTAGTCAATGGTTTATTAAAACAGTATATGACTTATACAAATTTCCAGACGTGTTTGTTTCTTCTAATCTTGTAAACCATATAAATTTTTTCCCCTGCTGATGGACAGTCATTATTAAACTAGTAATGTGATGTCAAGTAACCAGAATAAATCTATTTCAGGGCAAGAGAAATTTTGTAAGTTAGCAATTTTTAGATTTTGTCTTCTTGCCTTTACAATTTCCACTTTTCTCATTTAATGATGGGTGGTTGTTTTTGGTTTTGGTTTTTTAAAGGAAATGGAAGTAGAACAACCTTGTATCCAAGAGGTTAAGCGACACATGTCTGATAACAGAAAGTCAAGATCTAGGTCAGCATCCAGGTAATTGATAGAAAATGTTTTTCCAATCCTGTATGTCTTAGGAGACTAATTAAAATCAAACTGGATTATTTTTAGATATGCAGTGTTAATAAAATAACATTTGGTATATTTGTATGTCTGTATGTGTAGAATGGGGGCAGAGGCAGTAATAAAAAAAAAAAAAAACAACTAAGGTTGGTCATCTCACCCATGCTTTTCCCCTTGAGTTGCTGTAATCGCTGCATACAGCTATACATAGAATGATAAGAATTATGTATTCACAGTTCCTTCACAAGTTTATTAGCTGACAAAAATGGGAAGATAATAAGTAATACTATAATCAGGTAACATTTTTAATTGCTGCAGAAAAGAAGTTAACTGAGAAGATAGATATCAATAGTAGAAGTGTATCCCAATGATGACAGCTTCTAACACTACCAGTATGTAATTCAGTCTAGTACCGAATTATCGAAGATGAGAGATACTTTTATATGCTAGTAACCTAATTTATCTCATTTTAAGTATATGCATGCTTTCTAACTTTCAACATATTAAAAACGTTTAAAATGAATTCCCTGCTACTGAATTATTACATATCCAAACATTAAACTATCTAGTTTTATATATATATATATTTTTTTTTTCCAGATTAACACCTGCTTACCTTTTTTGTTTTTTTTTTCTCATGTTCTACTCATTCTCTCCCTCATGAAAATGTTAGGTCACCAAAAAGAAGGCGATCTCGATCTGGCTCTAGATCGCGAAGGTCCCGTCATCGACGTTCTCGTTCTCGGTCCAGAGATCGACGCCGACATTCGCCTAGATCTCGGTCCCAAGAAAGGCGAGATCGAGAAAAAGAAAGAGAACGCCGACAAAAAGGCCTTCCTCAAATCAAACCAGAAACTGCAAGTGGTAAATTAAACTTCTTGCATTATTTTTTTGTGTGTCCTGGGTTTAAAATGTTTTCTAACTGATAGCAAAATACTATTTTATCGTACTTGTTTGTGTTTTGGTGTATACCCTTGAGTTTGCTTTGATATGTTAAGTCAGCTGTAAAGCAGCAAATAGGGAGTGAACCAAACTAATAGTGATGAGGAATAAAATAATAGCATGTTTTGGGACGCCTGGGTGGCTCTGTCGGTTGAGCGTCCGACTTCGGCTCAGGTCATGATCTTGCGGTCCGTGAGTTCGAGCCCCGCGTCTGGCTCTAAGCCTGGAGCCTGTTTCAGATTCTGTGTCTCCCTCTCTCTGACCCTCCCCCGTTCATGCTCTGTCACTCTCTGTCTCAAAAATAAATAAACATTAAAAAAAAAAATTAAAAAAAAAATAATAGCATGTTTTTAATGTATGGAATAGAAAGCAGTTAACTAGCTCTCTTATACATAATAGCAAGGTTCTCCTTTTTTTCCAGATTAACTAATAACCTCTTTTATAAAGATACAGTTTTACAGACTATATTATCTCCTGAATTTCATTATGTATTTAGAATATGTTTAATATGGTATGTTAGACACATTTTTTTTTTTAATTTTTTTAATGTTTCTTTATTTTTGAGAGAGAGATTGGGAGAGACAGAGCATGAGCATGGGAGGGGCAGAGGGAGGGAGACACAGAATTGAAAACAGGCTCCAGGCTCCAAGCTATCAGCACAGAACCCGACATGGGGCCTGAACTCAGAACTGTGAGATCATGACCTGAGTCAGAGTCGGATGCTCAACCGACTGAGCCACCTGGGCACCCCTAGACACGTTCTTGGTACAAGTTTGCAGGTATTATTGAAATTTTAATTTATAATACAAATAGGGCATATGTAAAACTTCTGATTCTATAAGATTTATTACGTAGAACACAGCATAAGAGAAAAACCATCGTGTACACTCGATGGTCAGAAAGGGACAACTGTAGCAGTGGACAGAAGCACTAGACTGGTTGTTGATCAAGAGAGCTGGGATCGGGTCTTCTCATGGCCTTGGGCAGGTTATTGTGTCTCTGGCCTGTTTTCATAGATGAAATCTTTAGATCTGTCCACAAAAGGAACAGAATTTTTCAACTCTTATGTTATTCACCATCCTACTCCCATTTCTGGAAGTACTAACACAATTTTCTAGAGTTTTTTAGATGTATATAGGATTTGCTACTTAGCCTTATGGTATCCTGTAACTTGTGCATTTTTTCTATAATGATTTTTTTCACTGTAGAAAAGTACAGTGCTGCCCATTATCAAATGTGTATATTTTTATGATTATAATTTTATTTCAAGTTTGTAGCACTACACTCTGGGTGGGACAGCTGGACAAACGGACTACTCAGCAAGATGTTGCAAGTCTCTTAGAAGAGTTTGGTCCAATTGAATCAATTAATGTGAGTGTTTATGTTTAATGTAGTGACAGTGGATGGGTGTGATTAATGCCATTTTATAAAATTAAGGACTTGAGGCCCAAGTTAAAATTTGCCCAGCTTTGTAGTAGATGTGGCTAGAGTATAAGTGTTGAGTCCATGTTTAGCATCCTCTCATTTATTTAACCACATTTCTTGGACAACCAAGTTTAATTTAAAACCTTTCTCTAGAAAAATCTGTGTTAATAAAACTTGGAGAACCATAGGTTCATTAAAAGTCAATAGTTGAGACCAAACTTGAATTTGCCAATTTATAACAAGTTAATCTCAGATTATAGAATCCTGGCTTCGTGGGTAGGTAATGGGCAGGGGAGTTGGGGTTGTTGGAACTAGTTATTTAGTATTTATTTTCTCTTGTTGCTCTTTGATTTTATTATATTTTATAATATTAAAATGTTTTGGAGCAGATGATACCTCCCAGAGGTTGTGCCTATATTGTTATGGTTCATAGGCAAGATGCTTATCGCGCCCTGCAGAAACTGAGCCGCGGAAACTATAAAGTGAACCAGAAATCCATAAAGGTACATTTTTATCCCTTGTAATTCATTTTTTAAAAACTTAACACAGAATATTACTTGGCTTTTTAAAAACTTATTTTGGACACTAAGGCATTTCATGTATATCTATTTAAGAGGTTGTATCTCTTAAAAGTTAACATAAAGTTTAAAATCTTTAACTTAATTTAATTTAAAATGTTAAACGTTTATTTGCAAGATTTTTTTGGATTTTACACATTTTATTTTTAAAGTTTGCCATCTCATTCTTAGAATAAACGAAAATATTCAACAGAGATAAAGATAATAGGTACATTGATATTCTTCCCCTAAGGGGCCAGAGTCAGCATTTCCTCAGTTATGTACCCTTGGATGATTGTGGTGCAAAAGGATTTTGTCTAATCTTAAATAATTTCAAAGTACCCAAGACTTTGGAAAGTGGTCCCCAGTATGCTGGGCTATGCAGGAAGCCTCAGCCTTTCCCCAATAAACATTATTTTCCTTTTCTCTTTTATGTTTTATGTCAGTAGATTGGGGAGTGAATGGTTGGAGGAGTGGATAAGGAGGTGATGCCAGTTAAATTTCCACCAGGACAAAGTAGGAGAAAAGGTTAACCAATTAACTAGCATCGAAGGGAGATCCAGGGATAGGTCAGATTGCTCCCTTGTTGCCCAAATCTGAGTGATTAGAAATGTGAGGAACGGTTAATTCTCAAAACTGACGTTTTTTTCCTGTGCTTTCTTTTTGTATTTTAACTAATGGTGATATAGATTGCCTGGGCTTTAAACAAAGGAATAAAGGCAGATTATAAGCAGTATTGGGATGTAGAACTGGGAGTTACTTATATTCCATGGGACAAAGTCAAGCCTGAAGAACTGGAGAGTTTTTGTGAAGGAGGAATGTTGGACAGTGATACACTTAATCCAGGTAACGCAGTATTTAATTTCTTTTAAAATTCATCTGTTTTCTTGATAATGCATGTGAAAAATGTTTATTCTTTGCTGTAGGGATTTTTGAGATTTTTCAAGTACCCACTATGTGCCATTCTCTCCATTAAAAATTGAGGAAACCATGGTGAATAAGACAGATGTGGTCTTTGCCCTTAATGCAACTTATATTTAGTGGGATAGATTCAGACATAAGTGAAATAATACTGATTGTGGAGTTAATCATGAATTTCAGTATTAAGTAGATCTTAAATAGAATTTTTCGCTGTGAAAAACCTAGCAGATCCAAATGAGTCTTAAACTGAACATTACTGGTATTGTTTTCATCCAGTGTTTCATAATAATTTCTTTGAAAGCATTTAAATGTCCAGAGAAACAATTGAAAGTAAACATGTAAGGCAAGAAGGTAGTTACCTGTGGCATGAATATCAAAATCCAGATTGACAGTAGGATTACAGTGGGGAAAATAGCATGTGAGGGCATGACCTGGAGACTGATAGATAGCTGGACAAGGAGTGCAGGGTGGGGTGCCAAAATAAAATAAGCGACTAAAGGAGTTTCAAGCAAGCAGAGTTGGTTTGAGAGCCAAAAAGAGGTGGAACGATGTTGAGCCATTCCCATACCTTGACTTCTTTCCCCACGGTGCGTGATGCCTTCACTTAAGGGGAGAGCTAGGTTGGAACTCCTGGGTGGCACAGTCAGTTAAGTGTCCGACTCTTGTCTTCAGCTCAGGTCATGATCTTATGGTTTTTGTGAGTTCCAGCCCCCCGAGTCTGGTTTCTGTGATGACAGTGCAGAGCCTGCTTGAGATTCTCTTTCTGCCCCTCCCCTGTTTGCTCTCTGTCTTGCTCTCTCTTTCTGTCTCTCTCAAATAAACTTCTTTTAAAAAGGGCAGGTAGAGCTAGGTTTCCGTTCACGCAATAGGTATTAGGGGTCTACTGTGTGCCAAACATTTTGGCACAGGCTCTGGTCAGGGTGCAGAGAGTCTTGCTCCTCCCTCCGGGGATCTTTAATCCAGACAACACACCATCATGGTTAAGAACATAGACCTTGGAGCCAGATGTGTGTATGTTGAGTCCCATGTCTGCCACTTGCTAGTATGTGACCTTGTTTTCCTCAGTTTCCAAATTCTTTTCCTCACTTATAAAATGGGAATGATCATGGGACCTACTTCTAGATGGTTATGATAATTCATTGGATTAATATATATTTAAAATGCTTCAAACTGTGTCTGACACACAATAAGCATTCTTTTGCGTGTTATTGTTCATTCATTTAAATAATATAAGATTAGCATAAGCATTTCTTTAGTAAATCAGACTGCTGATTTTTTTATATAATCATTTAAAAATTCTAGATTTAAAGTTATAAAAAATTGTCAATTTTTATTGTTAAATTTCTTTAACTCATAGATTGGAAAGGAATCCCCAAGAAGCATGAAAATGAAGTTGCTCAAAATGGAGGGGCAGAAACCTCACATACAGAACCAGTATCACCTATACCTAAACCTTTACCAGTGCCTGTCCCTCCTATTCCTGTGCCCGCACCTATAACAGTGCCACCTCCACAGGTAAGAACATTTGGGGTGTTATTTAAACTTGTAAGTGTCTGAAAGGTAAACTTTTCTAAATCTTTTTATAGATGTATGTCTAGGTCAGTGTTCAAAGACGTGAACACATAAATGTGCATATTAATAGTATTTTGGTATGTCAGACCTACTGTTTATAAACTAACACATTTTTTCATAAACATCAGTAAAATCAATTCATACCGCCTTACATCTGTCTAGGTTATTTAGTGTCTTTATAATGTTTCAGACTTGAGATGCAAACCTGATGGCATTTCTTGTATTCCGCTTCCCCTTGTTTTCTTTTATTGAATCTTTATTCTTTGGTGGGGGTTTATGTTCTGAGAGAACTTGGATATCCACCCAACAAGCAGCTGTTTTGAGAGAAAGAGAGTCTCTTAATCTTCAGTTTGGGCGGTGCTATCATGAAGTTTTTTAATGGATGAGTGAGAGCTATTTAATAAATTGAGTGCTATTTAACACAAAGGTATATTCATAAACCTCTGCTGTCTGGTCAGTGAGTGCATTTATGACGTAGGAGGAGACAAACTGGATTCTGCAGAATGTAGTTTGAATCTCAGCTCAACTGTTTATTCACAGCAATGTGACATTGGGCAGATCACCTACCTAATCTAAGCTTCAGTTTCCTATCTATAAACGCACAAGTTCCCTTTCCTGGCTTTGGCTCCGGTGTTCTTCCTAGGTCAGAGTTGTTTTGAGGATTAAATGAGATCGTGAATGTTAAATACTCAGCATGTTTCCTGTTACATAATAAGAGCTCAATAATGAACAACCGTTTGGTAAAAATTTTAAGTCCTTGACCCACAGTGTTACGATCTGTTAGGTTTTTCTTGTTTTCAGTACCTTTTTCAGTTTCTCACATTAAATCTGAATCAGATAAATCTGAGCTGTCACAAAAGTGGGTTACCTAGCCTCTTGATTTTCCCAGTGTAAGGAGAAAATTACATGCTCTGATACATACTTAGTGGTGACATTTTATAAATAGATTCCCTACATTGACAGAGTCGTTATTTGATCTTTTGGACAGGCCCTTCCAGCACAAGTTCTAAATAAGATTCAATGTATATATCACCACTCACTTAAAGAAACCTGACTAATCTGTTAAAATTTTTCAGACTTTTTTTTTTAATAGCTAACATTTGTAGGGTGTTTATTAAGTGACAGACACTAGCACTTAACATGTATTCCCTCTTTAATCCCTATTACTATGTGAGGTTGACATTTTTTCATTTTACAGATTAGTAAACTGAGGTCTAGAGATTGTAAATAGCTTACTCAAGGTCACAAAGCTAGTTAAAAATGGGAAAGGGGCAGGCAGTTTTACCCCAGGACCTGTGATTTTAATCACTGTAAATTGCCAGGTAGCTTTTCTTAGAGTTGTAGTTATCAAATTTACTAACCTGACCACGGAACATTTTTTAACATATAGGATATTCTGTCAGAACACCAGTAGATACTTGTGAGATGCAATGTGAATTTGCTGTCATAGAGAACAGAAATTTGATGACTGTCATTTAGAGTAGGTACTAATTACCACCTGTTACTAGATAAATTTACTCACATAATCACAAATTTCGAAATATCTTTTTCAACAAGATCTTCATCTCAACTTACTGTATGGATGGGAGGGTGGCTAGATACGTGGCTTCATTATTCTTCCTTTGTCTTTAGGTCCCACCACATCAGCCGGGTCCTCCTGTAGTTGGTGCTCTCCAGCCACCCACTTTCACGCCTCCCTTGGGCATTCCTCCTCCGGGTTTTGGTCCTGGTGTTCCTCCTCCACCTCCTCCTCCACCATTTTTGCGCCCAGGATTTAATCCGATGCATCTGCCACCAGGTACCGTGAGTTGTTCAAGAAGACATTCTTTTTAGAGCCCAAGATTAGTTGGCACAACATAAGTTGACATTATTTTTCTTATTGTAGGTTTTCTTCCTCCTGGACCCCCACCTCCTATAACTCCACCAGTATCCATTCCTCCTCCTCACACTCCACCAATAAGCATCCCAAACTGTAAGCATGTTTTTCTTTTGTGTTCACTAGTCCTCTTGGAGTTGGGAGTAGGAGGGGAGAGTGGACCAGTAACAGGGTCTAGAGTGTGGCAAAAGAATGTTGATTGGGGAGATAATTATTCAGCTTCACATGTTGATGTAATTATATTCCTTAGCTACTATCGCTGGTATAAATGAAGACACTACAAAAGACTTATCTATTGGAAATCCCATTCCAACAGTGGTGTCTGGGGCTAGAGGAAACGCCGAGTCTGGTGACAGTGTGAAAATGTATGGCTCTGCTGTGCCACCTGCTGCACCCACGAATCTGCCCACCCCTCCTGTAACGCAGCCTGTTTCACTTCTTGGTAAGTTGATTTTTTTTATCATTAGTTTTTTTTTTTCCCCACCCAAGTTAGGTTTTTTTAAAGAACAATGCTAATTTCTTTGAGGAAGATCTTCCTCTTAAATATGTGCACTTGGTCTTTACCAAGAGTAGCCCCAGAGACAGCCTCAAAGATGAAATCATGTTTGTCCTGAATAAAAGTGTGGATTTGTACATCTTAATTTGGTATAGGAAAGTGATTAATCTCTGAGAGAAGGAATTGGTGCAAAGTCCATGACTGTTACAACCCCAGACATTCAGCTTTATAAAGAGATAGGATTTCTTTGACAACAGAATTTTTTCCTGTCTGGACCAATTTTTCTAAAACCCTGGGCTGTGGTAGCATTCTATGTTGGCTAGCAGAGAACTTCTCTTAGGTACATGTAATAAAATGGCTTTATTGTCTGAATGACATTTGTACAGCCTAGGGTAATGCTTTCTCATTGACCCCTCAGTTTTCTCCTGCTAGTTTTATCTGTTGGACTTTTTACCCACAATTTTACTGCCACGATCAAGGGAAGTGTGATTTAGATTATTTACGTCTTTAAGAGGCTTTACCTTTGCTTGAATTATAAATGATTATTTTATATACACTTGTTATATTTTATACATTTGTTATAGTTATTAATCTATTACATTAATAAATTCCTGTATTTTGAAGTGGTTTTGCCAAGTATAATTAACACTTGATTCTCCTAATGGGTAGTTAGATTATACTAAGGTATAATCCTTAGTATTATAACATTCTAGTCCTGTGAGCCCATTGTATTTTTCAGAGGCATATGTATATGTACATATGTGCTTTCATAATCTTAGATTTTTTTTTTTTAGGAGAGAGCACATAGTTGCCTCTGAGATGTAGGACTATGGGACATTAGGACTATAGGACATTAGTTTGTGATGTAGGACTTCTACTTTTCACTTAAACCTTTCAGTGCTGTTGGAAATTTTTACTTTGTGCATATACTATATTTATAATAAAAATCAATTTGTTTTTAAATGGCATGCTGTCTTCTGCCCTCTCTGAGACTGAGCCTAGTCCGGTAATAAACTTGATTTTTATTTCCTTTAGTACGCAGACTGGGTAATGGTGAAAGAGGATTAGGGATTAAAATTTGTCACCAGTAATGTAGCAATAGTTATCATAATGATGGAAAATAGTTTGTTTAATGAGGAAGTTGCTTAAGGGGTCTACACTATAATGAAAATCATGTAGTAGAGGAACATTGTTCTAGGATCCAGGAGACCTTAACGTCTTTGGATATCAGTTTTGTTACGCATTTTGTTTTTTCATATTTGCAGTAAGATGGTTACATAAGAATCACAGAATCTGAGTTGGCTAGACTTTTCTGATCAAACCCTTTTCTCCACATCACACCAACACCCGTGATTATAAATTCTCTTTGTAGTGAAAATTCCTAGTCTAGCATCCCATGGATATTAGGCCACCTGAGAGTATCTACAAAATGGCATGCATTTGTGCTTTTTTTTTCTGGTCTTAGTAAACTCACTGAATGAACGATTTCTTCATCCCTAAGAGTTTAATAACCACTACTTTCAAACAAACGTAAAGAATAAGTAGCCTGCTTCTGATTTAACATTTAGGTCTTGACGGCTCTGCCCTTTATTTTACAACTGAAGTGCATAATTTAAACTCTGTATCCAACATGTGAAACAAAATAAAGCACAGATCAAAAGTTGGTGAGCTTGAAAAGCAAACTTAGTAAGCTAAGCACTTAGCATTTATCATTACCTGGCATAACTGTGTGTGTGTGTCTTTCCCTCCTTCCCTCTCCCAGATACATACTAGAATGAAAACTCCATGAGAGAGGGACATTTGTTACTTGAATAAGTAGATAGATAGATGGTTTTCAATGCAGGGCTGTTTATACTTCACTTCTTTGTCTATAACTTTCATAACAAAACTTAGAAATTAAAGGCTGTTCCAAATCTGGAAAGACTAAAATGTGACATAACATAAAAGTGAAAACTTCTGTTACAATGAGTACTTTCAAGTAAAATGCAGTTGTTTAGTTCCAGTCAAGAAAGAAAGACTTTTGTGTCCCTTCAACTAGAAATCTTGAAAAGAATATCCCGTAGATTTTGACCTTTTAGAGAAAGGAGACCTTAATGCATGGGCAAATAAAGGAGGATTTATCCAAAAGAGTAATCATAGTTGCATCATTTTGATGAAGGAATGCAGTAATCACATGCAGTATTGCAGCACTGAAGGATGGCTGATCAGGGTGGGATGTTGTTGCTGTTAACCAGGTTCACAGAATATTAGAACTAAGATGGTTTCAAGTTTCCTCTTGGTGCTCTAATGTTTTCTCTTATGATAATAAAAAGAAATGCTATGCTGTACCAGAAACCTTTAAGCCTAGAAGGGGATATGAAACTCCAGTTTCTTCATCTGTTTAAAAAAAAAAAAAAAAAGGAATAAAAATGACACACCAGGGTGTTGTGGTGATTCACTGGGCCTGTGTATATAAAACAACTGACACATGGAGCCTGCCACAGGGTAGGCTGTTCATGAATGGTGGGTGCTGATTACAGGTAAGGAGTGTTCTAAGTGATACTTAGAATACCTAGAGAAGAATATCTATACTTTGAAATTCTAAAATTATATCACTTTAGCCATGATTCGTTTTAAATTGTTTTGTTTGTTGGCAGAGGAAGCAAGCTTTTTAGGAAAAAATGTATCTTGACATAGTTGCCTTAGATCTTTTCATGGTAGATTAGACCAGGTCAGAAATTCACACATACTAAAGTTCCATCACTTGTACTGAGAAAATATATGCCAGTCATAGTGGTATTTCACTGAACTAGCACAATATGATACCTATATTCTTATTAACAGTATTCAGATAATTTTCTTGTAAGGGGAGGTGAACCTATCCTTGAGACTTAACTGAGTTCTTGGATTTAATTATTGAAACATGGTAATAATGATACTTTTAAAGTAGCGGGGACCAAACAAATGTTCAACAGATCTCCCAAAACTGTAGTAAGGCTGATTATACTGGGAGGAGGCAATGAGTGCTGCAAGGATGCTTTGGCTTAAGGAATTTTCTGAGTGATCAGATGCAAGTGTGGGGTGTTGGTCTGGAAGTGAGGACTACCTGTTTCTGGAGTTGGGCCGAGGTAGCCCATGCTACCGTGTTTGTAGAGAACTAAACCTCCATGTTGTAGGGATTCTGATTATTTTAGTAACTGATAATCTGAAAATATGAAGTTATATGATGCACGATAATAATTCATTATCATGTCATTTTAAAGAAATCCATTCTTAGTCCCTCACACACCAAGATAGCTAGTTAGAATAGTGATGGTTTCATAAAAGCTGTTGGTAACTGTCTACAGTGGTTGATCATTTAGGAGAGAAGGAATATTAATGATAATAGCAATTCAGTTTATTCTCTTTACTGTATAAGTGTATGTGTTTACTTTTCAAAAACTTTTGTATAACGTGTATCTCTAATATGTATAGCATTTTTATTTTAAAAAAAAAGTGCATTGTAAATGTGAAATTTGGGTTATTACTTTGGTGTTCCAGACAATAAAAAAGAAATACACAAAAAAATGTTTGTTTGTGTTACATATCTCTACTCTGTTACCAGTATATCCAGAATATCTTTTCAAGGAAAAATTATGGTAACTCGGACTCATTCCTTTTGTGGAAAATTAAAACCTTTTCTCTTGTCAGATACATGTATTCATTAATTATTAATATGCAGATTCTTCCTAATTTTGTCACACTGCTGTAGATGATGGTGAAATTTGTAAGAATTGGGTAGTTCTAAGATTGCCTCCTACTTACTGGTATTTTTTGTTGCCAAAGATCTAAAGCAGAAGTCACAAATTGGTGGCCTCCAGGCTGAATTGTTAGACAGTGGTGTGATGCCCTTCAGGCTTGATTCTACACATCCCTGCATGAACTCAGTAGGCATTTGAGTCAGTGTTCCCAAATTTGGACACTTCAAGAAATTATGTGCACAGAATTGGTTTGGAATTATCAAACAGACATGTTTGCTTTATTGTAATAGTTATGATCCTTACAACTGCCTAGAAGGTGAATAGTTTTACCATCACGTTCTATAATTACTTTAAAATTGATACTTGATTTGTGGTGATTTCACTTAGCTTGGATTTCTCTGCCAGAATTTTGACTTTTTTTTTTTATAGTTAGTACTTTTAACAACATTTAAATTAGAACATTAGAGCACCAATCTAGTGTGAATAACATTCAAAGAAAACCTGAAGAAAATCCTTTGGAAAGTGGTTTTTTAATGATAATACCTAACTTTTAATACAACTTCTACATGTTAGTATTTTTTCTTATTGTGAACTTTGCTATAATGTTTGGTTATTTTAAATTATAGTCTAGAGGGGCCTGCTAGGTATTTGTTTTGGTACCCCCCCCCAAATCTGTTGACTTTATTTATCCTATAAGGTGTTCTTTCAAAAAGCTCTAAAATACTCAAATTGGTACTCTAAATATTACACTGGTAATTATTCCACTAGTGTTATATAGTAGAAATGGTTCCCAAATAGTCATCACAGTACCTTCAATATAGTATATAACATTGTTCAGTGGATACAGTGGGTAATTAATAACTATTAATCCACAACAGATACTTGCCTTGGATTTAAATTTATGGACGAATACCCTATATTTTCTCAGAAGGTGAGGTACTTCAGATGAAACCTACAGGGAAGGTCTTATACAGAAACTTGAAAACTGCTTATCACGTTGTCTCCATGTCCCTCTGTGCTTCCTGGGCTATAGAACTCCAGCCTCGAGTCTGTCTTAAATTTAAATCTCTCCGACATACATCACTTTGGGCTTGAGGAAGGTGGGAGGGGCAGGCACTCTGGGCTCTAGATTGATTTTGGTAGACAAAGATGGGGCTGTGAACAATTTCAGGTAAGATTTTTTCCAGCTAACATTGAAAGTAACATTCCCTGTCGAAAATCTCATTCAGTGATAGGTTAATTGTTTTTTCGAAACTTCTTGACTCAAATAATGCAACTCTTAACTTAGAGCTGTTCCATTTTGCCAGTTACAGTAACATAGCAATTGGTATGCAAATTCTAAAAAGTCACTACAAATGAACTGTAGGGAAGTTGACCAGACAAAACCTATTGTGCATAATTTTGCAAAAAGCCAAGGAGTCATTTTGAAATAATCTGTCTCTGATTTCTCTTTATCTGAAATTCTGGTTTTCGTGTGTTGGATTTCAGCAAAACATAATGTACCCCTCTGCTAAAAATAGATACACCTCTCCCATATATTTGCATTATATATTATTGAAAACTCAAATTTCTGTTAAAGATTTCTCATTAACATCCTAAGCACCAATTTTTTTGGTGTAATCTTAATGTATAATACTATCTAAAATGTGTTTTCTCATTCTTTGAAAACTAGCTCCTTACCCTTGTTCTCTTCGGCTCCCAACATAGTGCCTACTGCAAGAATTGCCTGGGAGCCTTCTCAAAATAGTTATGCTCCAAATGTTAATAAACAATGAAATCTAGGCAAAGGAAATACATGTATGGGTTGCACTGTTACTGCAATTTTCTGAATGTCTCGGATGAAGAAAAACAATGGTTTTTAAAAATTATATGCATATATATATATACATTATATGCATATATATACACACACACATATATATGCATGCTTAGGGATCTTAGGGCATTGGTGGGAGAGATAAGAGTGGTTGGTAAATTTTTTTCCTTGTGTGGGATTTCATTTTAGGCTCATGCAAATGCCACAGTGACATTTTATTTGGATCAGATCAAAAAATGTCAAACTGCCAACTAGAAACAGAAAAGGAGGTAGTTAAAGAAAATTGCAGAATTTCTCAAAATAAATTTCAGATCTTTGTAGGTTAACAATGGAAAGCCACCGCCCTGGGGGAGAGACCTGGACCTTCTAGCCTCTGCTCTTGCAGCCTGAGAGATATTTTCTCCTTGAAGAATTTGGTCATCACTTCTGCCACTGCCATTCATACATTCTTCGTGTATTTTATTCAGTAGCCACTGTGTGCCAGGTATCCTTCTGGGTACTAGAGATACCTGAATGAACAAGACAAAGCCTGTCTTCCTAGAGCTTATATTCTAGTAGGGACTTAGATAATAAACTAATAACTTCACATGGAGATAATCCTATGATGAAGAGTAAAGCAGAGAACACTTAGGGAATTGGAGGAGTGTCACATGGGATGTTCTATTTTAAATGGTATATGTATGGCCCAGGAGGGCATCTAAGGCGGTAATATGGAGAGAAATGATGGGGGAAAGCCATGGAAATACAGAGAAAAGATAGTTGAGGTAGAAGAACAAAAGGAGGCCTGAATTGGGAGTGAACTTGGCTTGTTTGAGGGACCACAGGGTGCCAGTGTGGCTGGAGCAGGATGAACAAAGAAAAGAGTTGCAGGCTATGAGTTTAGAGAAGGTTGTCAAGGGCCAGGTTGAGAGTGCAGTGGGGAATGTTGTAGTTTCAGTCTTATGTATACTTTTTAAAGGGTAATGGCTATTACGTAGACACCAGACTTTAGGAGTTGGTTAAGAGTGGAAAGAGGACCTAGTTCAGATGCTGTCGCAGTAGAAGAGGTGCAGGCTAACTGCTTGCATTGGGGTGGCGCAGTGGAGGAAATGTAGTGGTTGGACGTCGAATTTATTTTAAAGATAGGGCCTTCCTAATTGCCTGACTACTTAAGTGTGGGATATGAGAGAAAGGAGTCAAGATTGAGCTCAGTATTTGATGTGAGCAGTTGATAGGATGTAATCTCCATTTCTGAGATGGGCAAATGTCAAGGAGGACTGGATCTGCAGAGGGGATATCGAGTTAAAAGGTTGGCTATTTTAACTTTGAAATTCAGGTGCAGATGATAAGTAAACAACTTGAATACAGTTGAGATATAATTCCAGATATCCTCCACAAACGATCAGCAAAGCCACAGGAGCCAGTGATTACTTAAGAAGGGAATGTAAATACAGTGAGAGGGATGAGCCTAGGAAAACTTCAGCAACTTAGCCATTGAGAATACAATACTGAGAACTAAGACAGACATAGTTCCAGATGCCAGGAACTCTGGCGAAGAGTTTGTATGTGTGAGTCATTTGAGCGTTAACAGCCCTAAGAGGTAAGTACAGTTACCCCCGTTTTCTAGATGGGGAGGCTGAAGCACAAAGCTGAGTAGCCTGCCCAGGTGAACAGCTACAAGTGGTGAAGTCAGAATTTAAGCCAGCATTGCTCCGACACCTGTGGTTTTAACCACTGTTCTGTTCAGCAGAGGATACTGAAAGGCACAGCTAAAGTAGAGGGGCTTTTCTGGCAGCCAAATAAGAGTTCCTAGGAAGGAGGGGGAGGGATCAACTATCAGTCACATAGGTGGCTTAGGGAGAGCACTGGAACTTGCTGCCTGGGTTTAGCAGAATGAAGGCTCTTGGGTAACCTTAGAAATGTGATTTCCTCAGAATAATGGATCCAAAAGCCCAGTTACACAGGGGCAGGAGAGAATGGAAGGTGAGGAAATGGATACAGTGATTTTGGGCATTTCTTTGAGGAGATTTGTTATATAGAGGAACAGCAAAATGAGGTGAAAGTTGGAAAGAGATGGCAAGGTAAGGGAGTTTTTGTTTTTATTTCTAAAAGATGGGTGAAACTATAGCATCTTTATTACTGGAAAATCAGAGGGGAAATTTTTGCTGCAGGAAAGAAGAGGTGTTGGCTAAGCTGATAACCCTTATGTAGGTAAGAGGGCATCGGTTCAGGGTTTGAATAAAGGACTTAATTCTTGGAGCATAGCTGTTCTCAGACAGAAGGAGTCATATGGATACAGGTACAGGTAAATTGGTAGGTGGGGTGGTGGGTAAGTGAATGAAAAAGTCTTTTTTCCAAAATCCTTTTTTTTTTTTTTTTCATGGTAAACCAGACAGGATAAATAAAATTGCGGTATATCCCTATGATGGAATAGTACTTGGTAATTTAAAAAACGGAAGCACTTGTACACGCTGCAACATGGATGAACCTTGAAAACATACACTAAGTGAAAGAAGCCAGTCATAGAGCATCACATATTGTATGACTCCATCCATATGAAACGTACAGCATAGGCAGATGTAGAGACACAGAAACCAGGGTATGTGGTTGCCTGGAGGGAGGCATGGGGCGATCACAGGGAAATGGAGGGTGATACAGAACTTGGTTTTTTGAGGTAATGAAAATATCCTAAAGATTGTGATGGTTGCCCAACTCTAAAGACACTATAACCCATTGAATTAGGCACTTTATATGGGTAAATTATAAACTACGTAAATTTTATCTCCCTGGATTTGTTCTAAAACCCCCTAAGGGTAGACAGGATTGAGGAGAAACATGAGCACATGAAGTAGACGTCTAGGGAAATGAGAATGTGAGCTGCCTACGAAAATTAGGATCACTAACCAGAATTAAGAAAGCACTTGTGGTTGAGGTTATAAACTTAAAATGAGGCCAGTCGATGTGTTGGGGGTGGGGTGACCCCCAGCCCTGTCTGTGTACAGATTGGGTAGAAGAGTTGCATTCAAAACCATTGAGGTTTTACCAGACAACTGTGGTGAGGGGGAACCGTGGACTCTGAGGCAGGTAAGGAGGAAAGTAAAGACATTGAAGGATACTGTGGGGGCCTGACTCTCACGGGATCAAAAATGATTCTAGGAAGGAGTTTGGAGAGTTAGGGTGCTTGCAGTTGAGAACACGTTGGTAAGGAAAGGTGCAGGACTTCCTAGAGGCAGCGGCTTTGGTAGATTGGAGGACAAGATTGTAGAAGAGGTATTTAGGTGTCCCGTCCACCTTTTCTCCTCCTCCTCTCTTCCCTCCCCTTTTCACCTAGCAAGTCCTTGCTCTCCTTAAAAGATTCCACTTTACATCCTCTTTTTTTTTTTTTTTAAAGTTTGTTTATTATTTTGAAAGAAAACATGCAGGAGGGGCAGAGGGAGAGAGAATCCCAAACAGGCTCTGCGCTGCCAACACAGAGCCCACCATGGGGCTCGAACTCAACCAATCATGAGATGTGAGCTGAAACAAAGAGTTGGGATGCTTAGCCGACTGAGCCACCCAGGTGCCCCTATATCCTCTTGAAGAGCGTCCAACTATGACTGAGGCAGTTGGTCACACCCACAGTATTTAGTTGAAGCCTTTGTGTGTCTCCCTGTCCCCACGCACTGGTACTTGGCAGAAAGATCCTATTTGCATCCCTTATTTATGTTCCCCTGAGATTTCAAGGTCCACATTGGACTCCAACCATGATCCCAGTCACCCCCCGCCCCCTCACTGCCCCTTCAGCCTTTTAACACACTTGTTCTTTATTTCACACAATTCTGAACGTCTTTGCTCTAGATAGCAGTCACCTCCCCTTTAATCTTTACTTTTGTTTTTTAATGGTGAAATGACTGGTTTGGGGCTCATCATTGGAATATCCACAGTTAAGTCTTAGTTATTTTGAGTTAAAGTCCAGTGTATTTCTCATTCGTCCTCAAATTTGAATACAGATATTTGCGGCTGTCACCTTTTTCTGCATTAAAATCTTACTGTGTTAGGAATCTCAGAGTCTCTAAGGTGGTGTTTCCCAGGTCTGAATTCCCTTTTTCTTGCCTGTGCTGTGGGTAACACTGTGACTCTTGTGAACTCTAGGTATACATGCCAGTTTCTTCACATTTCCACCAGATCTAAGCCAGGCCCCTCTAACTTTCAGAAATTTTGGGGGGGGGGGGTGGAGGGAATGAAATTTGTCATCTGTCTCCCAAAATAGCTTCTTTTCTTAAATTCCTGCATTGTATTGATGCTTCCATCCACTTATTCAGAGCAGAGAGCTGTGTTCCTCCTCTCTGTCACCTCTGTTTCTGTTCAGTCTCTCATTTCTGTACCCTAGATTCTGAGAGTGAGAGTCCACCTGCTCTCCAGTGTCTTTCCCTTCCTTTCCTGTACACTGCTTGCTAGAAAGGTCTTTCAAAAATGAACACGGGATCATCCCTGCAAAAAATTTCTTGGTAAGTCCCAGGTTTCTTCTTGTGGCATGTAACACCTCTGAATTGCCCTGGCCTGCCTGCTCAGCCTTATGAACCTCTTTTTTTCTTTAATTGATAGTAATTTGTATTTACACAAATTCTTTCCTGCTACTTCCGTAACCAACCTCATCTTCTGTATTTGTTTCTCTCTTGGCAAAAGACATTCTGTTGCAGTTCTCTTGACCAGTGATGTCTTTCCGCCCTTTCTTTCAAGACCCTGTTCAAACGCTCTAGGACTTGCACTGAGACTCATGCCCATCAGCTTAATCACTTCCACCTCTGTCACCAATACTAGCTCGTGCCATCTCTTCCAGCAGTTTCTTTCTACTTAGGCTATGTCCTGTTTAAAGGAGAGGGCCTTGTTTTATCTCCAGCACATGAAATGAGTTAATAAAGTTCAGATGTTCAATATGTGTGAATTCTTTTTAACTTGCAACTCTAGAAAACTTGGCAGTGACATTGCATGTCATACTTCCAGATAAAATGAATAATTGGTTTGAATGCCCTTTAGACCTGGGTAACTCACTATACAGTCCATTGAATATGCATAACGTCTGCTTTCCTAATTAAAAATGAAATTCAGCTAGCATGCCTATCTAGGGCTTTATGCCACCTGGTATATTTTTAGTTAAATATAACTTATTAAAGCAATACTTGTCCACTAAAGAAAAAAAAATTGTAATCCACACTTTTATCACTTTTGTGGCCTGAAAGCCCACGTTTAGGACTATGGGGTTGGATATTCTGTCAGGGGAATCTGTAAATGTTGGTTCATGAAGGATTAAAAAGAAATCCACTTATTTACATATGAGGGAAGGGATTTGTATAGTATTAGGCAAATACAAATATCCATACATACAGAATCAAATTAGGCAATAATTTTGCTGTATAAAAATACTGCTTTGTAGGTAGTTTAAATATATGACTGTAAATGTTAACCCTATCAAATCGATGTTCGTGCACTCTCAGATGCATGTTATGAAGGACTTAAGAGCTGCCTTCCTAGAGACAGGTTTATATTTTATGGAGAATGATTGCCCATTTTGTCTGATTGGCACAAGGGTGAAGTAGCCGTACATCCTTTGGCCACTGTCAGATTGGTAGCTGAGGAAGCCAGTCTTCCTGGGTAAATCAAGAAACAGGACCTTTCCATTGTCCTGTAAGAGTCATCGTTTCCTCTTAAAGGTTCATCTGAACTTAATTCTTTAACAACAATAAGATGCTTTGAACCTCTTCCACATTTTTCTAGTGTTACTTAAAAATTTGGCATTGGTCTCTTAACCCTATAAACAAGTACTCAAATCTCTGAAAAAGGCCTAATCCCACCTCAGTGGTCATTTTACTCCTTAAGGACTGGGGGGAAAGTAAAGTTCAATTTGTTTAAGTGCATCTGTGCAGGATTTCTTTGTTTAAAGGGCAGTAATGGGGTACATACATTTTATGTTGTTTTGAGGTATAGTCTGTAAATGTTGGGACGGATTCCTTTTATTTTAACTTTTAAAAAAAATCTTTGCTTATTTTGAGAGAGCTAGTGAGTGGGGATGGGTTAGAGAGAGAATCCAAGCAGGCTCCACATTGTCACAACAGAGTCCAACTCGGGGCTTGAACTCACGAACCGTGAGATCGTGACCTGAGACGAAATCAAGAGTTGGATGCTCAACTGAGCCATCCAGGCGCCCCAGTACTGATTCCTTTTAAAAGTGAGAGCAAGGACATATCTTAGGGGCTTTTGCTGTCCCACTGTATGGTATGCACTCAGTAAAAGTTTACTAAACAATAGGAATGTTTGCCATTGGATTTATTCAATCTGAAATACGGTATATAGGTGGTGGTTCTGTGTATGTTCATTGGGGTTTTCCCAAGGAACGTCTGAAGAGTGTGTGAAGCAACTAGGTCTTTGCTTCATTTATCCACTCCATAATTTCTAGCTTCTTACTGAAGTCACTTGCATTTTTAAAATTAAGACCTGACACGTAGAAGCTCGGTGTATTCACATTTTTCCCAACTGTCAGAGTGCTGGACTTTAAACTATGGTGGGTATTGGGGGACCGACCACAAGAGGTTAATAAGATCCTATCATAAATGAAAAATGCATTCAGTTTTGCGAAGTCAGATATTTAATGTTAGGATATTTATCATCTGTCAAGATAGATGTGAAAATTTCAGCATTTAACTGTGGACAAGGCTCTGAGCTCAGTCTTAGGTATTTTATCCCACTTAATCTCCACAAGAGGCAGGTACTGTTTCTGAGGCACACGTCCAAGGTCATTCCTAAGTGAGATTGTATTTCACCAGACATAATAGACTTCATTGTAAGCATTTGAAAGAAGGTATTGTGTTTAAGTAAATACCACAGCTGGTGAATTGTAAACTGGTATACGTAGATTTTCAGGTCCATTCTATTTAGTCCTTAAATCGGACAGAATGGGATTGGACCACATGTTGTGAGGATCCGAAACTGAAGTAGAAACTCTTGTTTAGGTTTAGTATTGCTGATACAGAAAATTTAGGAGCAAGCAGGACTTGTTTAATGTATGCTAAAGCACACATGAAGAAGTGGTTCTGTCAACATAAAATAACCTGCTCTCGGGGGAGGGGGCAAGAAAACTTCCTATTAAAGTATTGGGTATCAGTGTCCCAAAAGCATTTCTCTTACCATCGGTGGTTGAGAGTCATAGCCCCTAACTTGCTCAAAGGCCTTTCTGCATGCAGTACATGGGTAAATAATATATTCTGACAATATCTGGAACATTTTCCATTGTTAGAGTAACTCCTGTTCGTCATAGTGTTTGCCTTGTGGTGTTGATATTTGCAAAGAAATAGAGAGGGGGATGATGTCGTTCTGTTACTGAAGTGGTGAACCAAAACCGAATCTGTACTATTTTGCCATATCGTTTTAAAGGATGGGTGGTTTTATTTGTAGGACTTAACACCAAAACCTGAGCCAACCCTCATGAAAACAGGAAATAAAACCAGTGAAGTCCTTGTCACCTTCAACAGCACCGACTTCATTGGTCTCGCCACCTTAGGAGGAATGAATAGAAAGTGAATGGCCGGACTTTTCAGCATAATTCCATCATTTCGGCCTAGCAGGTTTATGCCTTAGGGTGTGCTTTGAAAAAGGACCTGTAAAAATAAACTCCCCACTGGTGTGTTGATCTTTATTTTATAAGCTTTACTGTTCAAGTGATGTTTACCGTTTAATAAGGCATTTTAATGACATGGAATCGGAGACCTCCCTCTTCAGTGGATTTTCTGGGTTAGTGACCCTATTTTTTTTCCAGTAAGTTAAGACTTAAAAGTGTAAAATTTCCTGAGAGTACACCTGAGATGGCCTTCAGTTGGCTCACATAGCATAGTTCAGCTCTTTGTGTCATGAGGACCCGTACATTGTCTTCCTCAAATGTCTTAGGTATTTTGAGTGTTTTAAGTATTTTTACCAACCACTAATGATGGACATACTCTTTCCAAAAATTGGTATATTGCAGTGTCCTTTTCCATCTTACTTTGACCTCTACCATTATTAGATCCTCATCATCTACACACTAATACATATCTTTATATAGTATGTAATCTATCTTTAAGACTACATGCTATGGGTTGTTGGCCTCACGTTGAGTTTTGTGCAGGTAGACTGGCAGACAACTTTGAAGATTCTGGGTCTAACTTCATTTTGATTCAGGCTCCACAGGAAACAGTTGAAACCAGAATGCCATCTTCTGCATTATTTTATAGACATTTTTATTACTCTCTTTTAGGTACTCAAGGAGTTGCACCTGGTCCTGTAATTGGGCTCCAAGCACCATCCACTGGTCTCCTTGGTGCCCGACCTGGCCTAATCCCACTTCAGCGCCCTCCAGGAATGCCTCCACCTCATTTACAGCGATTTCCTTTGATGCCACCTCGTCCCATGCCACCGCACATGATGCATAGAGGTCCACCGCCAGGCCCCGGGGGCTTTGGAATGCCTCCACCTCATGGAATGAAAGGCCCCTTTCCACCGCATGGCCCCTTTGTTAGGCCTGGGGGAATGCCAGGGCTTGGGGGCCCGGGGCCAGGCCCAGGGGGTCCCGAAGACAGAGACGGGAGGCAGCAACAGCCACAGCCACAGCAGCCGCCACCGCCACAGCCACAGCCACAGCAGCCGCCACCAGCTCAGCAGCCGCCACCGGCTCAGCAGCAACCACAACCGTTTAGAAACGATAACAGGCAGCAGTTCAATTCAGGTAGAGACCAAGAGAGGTTTGGAAGAAGATCTTTTGGAAATAGGGTGGAAAATGACCGGGAACGGTATGGGAACCGTAATGATGATAGAGATAATAGCAATCGTGAAAGGAGAGAGTGGGGAAGAAGGAGCCCTGACCGGGACAGGCACAGAGACTTGGAAGAGAGAAATAGACGCTCTAGTGGGCATCGAGACAGAGAGAGAGATTCTAGAGATAGAGAGTCTCGTAGAGAGAAGGAAGAAAACCGAGGAAAGGAGAAGCCTGAGGTGACAGACAGGGCAGGTGGTAACAAAACCGTTGAACCTCCCGGTAGCCAAGTGGGAGACGTAGACACTGTTTCAGAACTTGATAAGGGGGAGTCTGAGTCTGCAGTTGTAAAATCTTCTGAAGAGTTACCTGCTGAGGCTACCTCATCCGTTGAACCCGAAAAGGATTCTGGCTCAGCAGCAGAGGCTCCTCGTTAGAGACTGGAATTTGTCAAAATGTGACAGTGACGCTTCTGGAGTGTAGAGCTTGAGGTGTACAGATGCTGTATTATATTTGCTCCTGCTATATCACAGCCCCGCAGTAGTTGGTGGGGAATTGTAAGCAATTTGATTGCTTCCCTTCTATTTAAAAATAGCCACAAAATAACAAAAAATACTGAAAATATGAATAAATATTACCCTTTTTGCTGTAACTTTTTAAAAGTTTTGACTTTAAAAAGTTTACAAATCGTAATTAGAAGTGCTCTCTATTTTTTTTTTTTTTAATTTAAGACAAGGTAACGGTGAAAGCTCCTCAAAACAATAGGGATGTTTTTAATAAACTCTATTTTCATAACAAACTTTAATGTGTGCTATTCTTCCTACACTGCATTAAGGTGGAAAAGGATTGTTCACCATCAAAGTTTGAGCTGTTAATACTGTATTGGAGTCTAAATTAGACTTGTTTACTTGATGGAAATAGACATCTTTATGTAGTTACTCTCCAACACTTCATTTGTAATACTTTTTATTTTTAGCATTTCAATCATAAGGTGTAAAGGTTCATGGTTTTAATGTTAATGGAAAAGCTTGTTAGTTTCGCAGTTCAATCAAGGATTTCTTTTTTGCCATTGGCTTTGTGGTAAATGTTGCCCTAATTAATTTGTAAAGAGAAATTTTGCTGGGGGGAGGAAACTGGATCCCAGAGTACCCGTTTGTACTATAAAATTATCCGATTGCCTGGGTATTACTTATTTAGAAGGTTGAATGTTTTCTTACCATCCCATTAAATTTTTCAAAAGGGTGAAAGAAATCAAGGTTAAATTTGCAACCTAAAAGCTTTTTGTCTTATATGTTTTAAGGACTTAAAAGCAACCTATTGTTTCCTATAATATAGGCTTTGCCTGTTGCCTTTCTTTACCATTTTTTAAACTCCCCTGCTGGGCAGAGGTAGACTGAACTTTTTGTCACATATGAGAACATATAAAGTATTTTCTCTTTTGCTTAAAATTGTTGGGTTTACTAGGAAAAATAGATGTAGGTTATCCAAGAACTATTACATGAAGTCATCCAAAGCCAAATCAAACCTGTGTCTGAAATAGTTCAGAAAAGCAGTTCCATAAAACTGCTTTACTCAGTGCCAAGGAAAAGACCACACAATCCAAGTATTTATGGCCTTGTTGAAGCTTTTTTTCCCCCCTAAATTACATTTTTAAACTGTCCTCGTTTCATTCAGTGTGTTGAGCAGTAACTTTTTCTTTGCCCTCATCCCCAGGCGAAGCTGCTTTATTACTTTGGTTCTTAAATAGTACTCTGCAGCAAGATCTTGGTTTTGACAGGGAGAATGTATCTAGGACAATGTTCTTGTGTTCCCGACTTTAGAAAATGAGAAAAAAATCCAGGTTCGTATCTGCACTTAAATGATAAAACTTGTCCTTTGTTTGATGTTGGCCCACGGAGAGGTTTTAAAAAGTCCTAACTGAAACTGCTTCTGGAAAGAAACATACATGTGATCATTTAGTGGTCAGATTTCAGGGATTTAAAAAACCCGTGTTTCCAATTGTAAGTATTGGGATCATCCAATTTGCACATGACAAGCCCCCCCCCCCCCCCCCCCCCCCCCAAGTACCAAGTGGTAGTGATTACACTGGAGACTTGAAAGGTCACAAGCAGGTCCCTATATTTGAGTCCTATCCCACGTATGTACTCCAAATTGCACATTAGTGAAATCTGTTCATATTTTTAAATCCTGACTGATTTTAACCACTTATTCTGAGCATATTCTTTATCACCAATTTTAAAACTTTGAAAGCACTACAAATTGTCCTTTTCCAAATTTGCTTTTCCCCTCCCAAGCGATATCCTACATTTGATTAAGTATATCATATATTTATGATCAATCAGAACTGTAGTTTCTTTCTGGTTTCTCTGTTAGAAATAATGTTCTGCAACTCTCAAGAAACGACTGTGCTCCAGAGTCAAATCTGAAATAGGTTAACATTCATTTAAAAGCAGTTTCTCATAGGTACATAGCAAGTACTTACGATAAGAGAACTAGCCTTAAATTTACTAATTTGATGTATAAATCCTTAGACATAACCCACATTTAAACATTTCCTTGGTTCCATCTTAAAATGCTATGGTAGATTTCTTTAAATGGCTAATGTGAAAGCAGACTGGCACAGATGGAGTAACTGCTCATGTGTGTATGGAGAGAAATATGTGCCCCTGTGGCAGGTAGGTAATTTAATCCTACGGAGTCAAAATGCTGAGGAGCTAATCAGAGAAACCATCTTAATTTCCCTGAAGCTGACAAAAGATATTTGTCCAAGATTTAAATTGAGGTTAGTCTTAGCTAAAAGACCGGCTGCTAAAAATTTAAACATCATTTAAAACACTTTGAAAAGTGACCTCTATGAAACATGTAATACCTGTCAACCTACTACTAAATCTGTTCTGTTCAAACTCTATGTAGGGTATCAAGAGCTAATTTTGAGTTTCAATCTGGATACTTCACTAGGTTCAAAATTCAGTGCCATATGGTATATTTGTTTATTGCGGGCTTGAATGAGAATTGAAGAAATTCAGACAATGAAGTTTAATACCCATGATTATTAAGCCTGGCAAAATACAGAGATCATTGAAACAGACATTTTAACTGAATAGGAGTTTTATAAAATTATACAAATCTTCCAAGTGATCATAAATCAGTTCTCATTACAGGTACTTAAAGCAATTAAAAAGTCACACAAATTACACTTTTAAAGTTACAGTGTTTAATGTTTATCAAGTTAAATTTCTACAACTAGCAAGATAACATAGGAGTTACTAGGACTCAGATCGCATCCTAGGGAATATTTACTTGGCGATCCCAATGACACCACAAGCCAAACGACTCCCAGCGTTTCCCGTTTGCGTACTTTCTTCATTTCCACCTTTGCCCAAGTCATCTCGTTTCTCGTGGACCTTTAAAAAGTTTTAAGAACATTAACATACTTAGTGCTAGCAAGTAATTACCACCTCTTCCCAACAATACCCAAAAGACTTTTAAGAACCACTTAATGTTAGAAAACACCGTGTTAAAATAATTCCTAGCAGGGAAATACGCTAATATTTAATCTAGTAGTAAAAAATAGCAACAACTACTACTCAAAGCTTTCACTTGATGATTCAGATGGAAGTTAACTGTCCATGCTAGGTTTGAGCTGCTATCTTGCTAAAACCCCAACAACTCTTCTAGGCCACCACATGCCAATGTTAACCCTCCGTGAGACATGTTCATGGCCTCAATTACACTTATTCTCTTACAATAAACATTGTTTTGGAGAGAAAAGGAAAGTGAATTTTAAAAACTCAAAATTGTGCCTAATGAACTAGAAGTCTAAATGATCTTAAAAATATCTCAGGACTATTTAAATAACAGCATTTTCAATTTGGCTCATCTAACACTGATCGATGATTTTTCTGCCTCACAACTACAGCTGAAGAAAAGTCAAGGGTCAGCTGTAAAGAAAGGACTACAGGCAACAGAGAGCCTAGACTACTTGGTGTTTGTGAGAACCAGATGCAGCTCCCAGGCAGTCCCTTCCACGTGTTAGAGAAGTGACCATAACCTGCAGATGCGAATAAGGAATACTGAGGCCTGTCTCAGACTTTAGACCTAACAAAATGTTCTGTTTAACTACAAGGGGGGGGGGGGGGGACATTCAATCATGGCAAGAAAATACGGCCATTTAAAAACCAGACAAAGACGACTTCTGCTTCCACAATACGGATCTAATATGATCAAACGTAACCTACTTTACTACTGCATCTTAGCAGAACAGTGTTCATAACCAACCTAGATCATTAATTCATCGTCACTGTCATCAATAGGTTAACTGCTTTTCCTAATCTGAACTAAAAGTACAATGTATGTGGATCAGGATCAATAATCATGAAATCGTGAGAAGATATAGGACTGTTAGAAAAAACTGTATGCATACCCTATTATATGAAAACTCACCACCATCGTGCGGCCAATGATGGAATGGTCTCCTGAGAGTGCAATCAGAGAATCTTCCATAGACACGTTGGCCACACCGTCCTTGCCAGCAGTTACGTTGCCAAGGTCTCCAACATGCCTAACATTGAAAAAGTGTCAGGGATTAGGACTGATTTCCATTTACCTTACCATCAGGCTAGTTTGTGAGCTGAATTAAAAACTGAGTCAGATACATAAGGATGGACAAAGAGGTGGATATAATATGTATCAAATAGGACCCACTTTTTCAGAATGACAAAATTTTGGAACATACAAACTAGGAACAACTTGACATTCTAGACCCATTGCTCTTCAAAGCTTCAAATCTACAAAGAAATACTCTGGGAAGAATCGTGGGATGGGGGCACATCTAGAATTTCAGAGGTAAAGTACCAAAGGGTAAATTCTGAGTTATGCCTGTTAATTCTTGGCATGGCTAAGAAAGCTATGCCCCAGGCCTGTAATAAAAATAAATTACTCCCAGTCCTTAAATTTAGTATTTTCCTGAAAGGCTCTCTCAGGAAACACACATACAAATGGACTCACTGAATTTTCAGTAACAATTTTATCTACAAGGCTACCTATGTTTCACAATGATGGTTTATGTTGCTAGTGGTTGACAGTACTGTTATTCATGACATTTCCTGTATTAGTTCCCTTTGGCACTTGTATTAGTTCTATATTCAATAAATGCTACAAAACCAAATCGTCTTAAGTGTCCCCATTTGTCAATTACCAGCCTAGGGAATAAGCCGCTCCAGCACTTGGGGATACAGGGTTACTTGGGGCGGGGTGGGAGGCATACATACATAGAGGGCCTACTTAGAGGGCAATGAATTCAAGAGCAGAGGTGGGGAAGACTACTCAGTTATGTCAGCGTGCAATCTGCAAGTACTATACCCGCTCTGACCCAACAAGCCAGTGCCATACTTTTGATAAGAGTTAAGCACTTTGTCACTCACCTCTCTTGATCTTTTGGCCCACCATGTTTTTTGGATAGAGGATTAAAGTGAGGGCCTGCACTGGTACAGCCTATTTGCCAAAAGCAAAAACAAAAAGGTAGCTAAATTATGAATCAGGATTCCAAAATAAATTCTTAAAACAAACTGGTCATTACTAAAACCTCAAACAGAGAAAATACTGACCTACATCATAACTTCTAGGTTCATAAAAACAGGAAGCAACACCTTAAGACAAAATAAAATAGGCAAGCAGTAGGGACAAGTTCTAACTAGTGTGTGTGACAGCGGTAAAGGTAATACCCTTCTCTGGGCTTTGATTTCTTCACTGCCCTGTAAAACAAGAGGACCAAGACTTGATCTTCATGGTTCTTCTATCATTAAAACCCCAGGATTATGACTGTAGTTTATAAGGTAGCATACCTTAACTACAAAAACTCACCTCCCCAGCAACACACTACCAAGGAGCCCTACTGTGGCCTTTACTTGGTACCCGCAGAATATAAAATGGCACCTTCTGTCTAAGGGCCAAGGCTGTTGCCTCACAGAACTCCAGGAGTTCGCATTCAGAATATATTCTGTAAAAATGGCACTCTTGTGCTTCAGGGAAGGCCTTTCTCACAGAACACAACAATGCAGAAAGTGCTTTTGTGACATGGCTCTCTTCCCTCAGCAGGTGACGGAAAATCTCCATTGTTTACAGCTACTCCCCAGCTCCCCCAGGGAGAAGACACACAGGTTACAGGAAGCAGCACAGTAAGTCCATGGCACACACCTCCCAAAGCAGAGCCAGTAAAAAAGTAAAGAGCAACCTGAGGAGTTTTAGTAATTGTTGAAATAGATCAAAGCGTGTCATTAAATCACAATTTTTACAGGAACTCAATTACAGAACAGTAAAAACAAATTCCAGCAAGATGAATCAAGTTTTCACCATAAAAAGTCTCAACACCCAGTTCAGATTACTCAAAAACGGTAGAAGAGGATTAAATGCATTTTAACCCATAAACTTTTGTTAACTTGCTTCTAATTAATGGAACTCAATCCAAAGCATCAAGAGTTTACATTCTTTTTTCATATTTGACTTTACTTCTGTCCCACTAAGACCCCTGCGTCGGCAGCATGGAGCTATTCTTACAGGATGATGCAAATAAATGCAGACCCTGTGCTTGAAGCACCCACCCTCAACCCCAGCTCACAAACACCTGCGATCACTATGGCAGTAAGAAAGTAGCTTTTTTGTTTTCTAAAAAATACTTGAGACTCTTTTATAATCAAGATATGATCATAAAAAACAAACAAAAACCACATCAACTTCTTCCTCTTCCTTTCCACACTTAAAGAGTCCAAAGCCAGTGCTATGGCTCATGTCCCTCAGGTCGACCTTAGTAATCATATTATCTTTTTTTTTTCATGTTAAGGGGTAGCTCTACTCAGTACATTTATCTTACTATGTGAAACAGGTAGGAGTCACTGGACCAACACAACACCCACCTTGTGTATTATCTCCAAACTGATGGACGTGGAATCCATGCTCTCCTTCAGTCAATCCTGTAATGGTTCCTGATACCACAACAGGCCCATTGCCCTTTAGTCAAAGAAAAGTGCAAGAAGTTTGAGAGAGCAAGTGCTGCTAAACAAAGAAAACAGGTGAATTATCTTTACCAGTCACAGGAAAACAACATGGGAGTTGAAAGATCTGTGTCCAAATCCCAGGCCCACCCCTTTCTAGTGAGCTATTTAACTGTTCCAGGCCAGGGACCCAACACTAGGGAGATGTGACCTTGTTCTAAGACAGCCCAGGAGCCCTGAAACCAGCATCACAATTAAATAAAAGACCCCAGTGGCGCCTGGGTGGCTCAGTGGGTTGAGGATGAGTATCTGACTTCCGCTCAGGTCATGATCTTATGGTTCTTGGGTTCAAGCCCCACATCATGCTCGCTGCTGTCAGCTAGGACCCTGCTTCAGATCCTCTGTCCCCCTCTCTTCTCTCTCTGTCCCTCCCCTGCTTGTTCTCTCTCAAAAATAAACAAACATTAAAATAAATAAAATAGCCCAGAAAAAGCACCTAATCAGAGTGGCAAGTAGAGTGAGCACTTAAATGGTAGATTATAGACTTTGTAGGGATTTGACTCCCTTTCAGTGAATACGTAACATGAATAAGTTATTTATTTTGTAAATACTTTTGAATATGCTATATCTGCACATGCTGAATAGGTGTATATATCAAACTTTTTAACCCAAATGTCAACACATCATAGCACCTTTTTTTATTCATGCAGACCCTCTTCCATAAAGCAAACATACAAATTTGCCTCCAAAAAAAAAAAAAAAAAAAGGAAAGAAAGAAAGAAAAAAAAAAAAAAGAAACAAAACGAAACGACACTAATCATATACAACTAACCTAGGATCCCTGGTTCTCCACTCTCCCCCTAGGTGGGTATTTATCAGTTTCCACCAGAGATATTTTTTTTATTAATAGCCAGAAAATATCCTGTCCCACTGTCCCCGGGGGACTGATTCTGCTCTAACCAAAGGTACTGTCTTCTAAAGTCATTTTAGGCATTCAAACCCAGATAACCTTTCCACTCTGACAGCACAGAGAAAGGGCAATGAAAACACAAAGGTAGAAAAACACATAGGGATCACCACGCAGGCAACAATAATAGGTAACAGTACTATACAGCTACATACAGAAAGAAAGAAAGTTAACTGGTATAGCTACAAAGAGATCTTAGGAACTAAAATAAAACACACACAGAAGTACACGTGATGGGGTCTTTGTTTTTAGCTTGGTTTGTTTTTTAATAGTCAGGGCCAACAGTTACAAGAGGTGTTGGCCTTGAACATCTGACTTCCCATTGGATACAAAGCACCGCTCAAAGGAAGTAGTATGGCAACTGCTGCCCTTCTTTGCTCTGCTTTTTGAGGACAGATACACTAGAATTTTTCTAAGCATAAGCTTTAATTCTGTAAAAACCAAAACGAGAGTGTTACCCCCCCCCCCCCCCAGAATACACGGCGTTACCAAGAGCACAGAGACAAAGGGCAGGGTCTTCCCAGCATCTGTACACGGGTCCTGGGTAAAGGCAGAGCACACAGGAGTAGCTCAGCAGTAAGCTGCCTAGTTACAGACCTACAGGGGCCGCACTGTTGTCTTAAATGAGTAAAAACAGGTCAGGGAAGCGAAAGGAATATAAACCAACTGGTCCCGCAGAGTGCTGTCCTGAGCTAATGAAGGCTCAAATTTTTCAAAAGATCTCCAAATTTTTCAAAAAGAAGCCAGGAATCTGGACTTCTAGGTGAAAATTTCAGATTTTTAAAAACTGGAAACTAATCCAAAAATATTTTAAGTTTATTTTTATTTAACTTGACAGAGAGACAGCAAGCGAGGGGCAGACAAAGAGGGAAACGGAATCCCAAGCAGGCTCCGTGCTGTCAGCAAAGAGCCAAATGAGGGGCTCGAACTCACAAACCATGCTTAACTGACTGAGCCACCCAGATGCCCCACTAATCCAAAATTTTAAACGCTCTCTAAACCAAACAAATATGGTTTATTTCCAATTTAACACACCTGTATATCCGTAGAGCTGTAATGCTGAACTACACAAGGATCTTTTATCAGGTACAAACAGCACCACCAAAATGAAGTTTGGAACTTGAAAAAGGGGAGTCATACACGCAGCTCAGGGAAGGTGGGTAGACTGAGTTACGTATGGATTCACAGCTCGGCTTCTGAATGTAAAGCAGAAGCCATTTCTCCATAGCCAGAGGGAAGGGATCCCTCAGAAGCTGCCTAGAATTCTCTAGTATTTTGGCAAAATTACACAAGGAGAGAAGAGGAGCAAAACAAAGTCTGGCAAATGAAAGCAGCAAAATTTAGTCAACTGCCAAAAAGCCTTTTCCAGAAAATTTGCAAACCACTCAAAGGATAAAATTAAACTCCCTTGCATAAATTTCATAAACAGGGACACTTACAAAGATTACTTTTCCTGTCCTTTCACATTTCTGTAAGCCCCTTTAAAGATTAAACCTCATTCATATATTGAATATCATGATTATCAAGCAAAGTATGACAATTTTCCATCAGTTCGTAACCTTGCTAAGATTTGGGAGACAAACACCTTCCTTGTAAAACATGTGTTTCATAATACAATTAATGAGTATTTCTGTATACTTTATTCTTTGACCATCTCAGTAGGGGGCTTGTTGGTAGAGCAATTTCAAAACCACTTTACAGAAAATTTGGTTAAATCAATGTACAGACAAGCAAGTTGAGTGACACTCCAGGTCTCCTGACTTCCAACTCCAAAATCCCATCCACTACTCTCTAAAAGTTCTCAAAGCTTGATGCAAATTAGTACTAGTGTAGAAACTAAACCCAGCAATGCTCAGGGGCACCTGGGTGTCTTAGTGGGCTAAGCTTCGGACTCTTGATCTCAGCTCAGGCCGTGATCTCACAATTCGTCAGATCGAGCCCTGCATCAAGCTCGCTGCGATGTCAGTGCCGGGCCTGCTTGGGATTCTCTTTCTCTCTCTCTCTCTGCCCACCCCCCCCCCCCCCCCGACTGGTTCTCTTCCTCTGAAAATAAACATTTAAAAAAAAAAAAAAAAAGCCAACCAGCAATGCTCATATTGCGCCCTGACAGATTTTGATATAATTGATCTGGAATTAGTATCAGTATCACATTTTTTAAAAGCTCCCCAAATGAGTCTACTGTGCACCCAGGGTAAAACATCGCAGGTCTGGAAAACACCCAAGGGAGTAGGTTAGATCTCTGGCTTCTGGAGCTTTGGAGGAGGAAAAGGAGCTTTGCCCAGGGCCATCTTCTTTGACTTTACAGCCAGACCATGACCCAGAGCAAGGGTCAGCAAACTTTTCTGCAAGGGGCCAAGGTTTCTGTCCCCTTAAAATCAAAAACAAACGGAGACCAGCCTTGATAATTCCCCGATCAGACAAAACCAAGTTAGTCATACAGGCAAAAGCTTAATTGGCTTATTTGGCAAGACTAGCTTGACACGGGTCTTTTCTTATTTATGCCTTGTGGAAATGGTAAGCAAAAGTCAAGCTGTTTCCCAAGGTCAGTATGTGGTAGCCACTAACCAATTTCTTAGCATCTAAGAAAACTAAAATCATAACCCATCACTGTGAAACATAAAGTCAATGCCTTCTCACTACAGAAGACGCTTTATGACAATATATACCCCTCAGCCGCGTTCCATGAATTGGTCTGAGTGCTCCCGGTTCACGACCATCTTTTGGTGTGTGCACAATAAACTTTCACTAATCAGTACTTCAGGGATTCAATGGTTGTATTTCTTTGTACAGTCGCATGACTCTTGTTTTTTAGGACCCTCTGAACTAACCATATACAAACCACTCTTAGCTCCGGGGCTGTACGAACACCCGCATGGGGACGGGCTGTGCCCACAGGCTGCAAGCTGCAGACCTCTTGAGCGGAAAGGAAACCCCAAAGCTGGGTAACGGATGCGACTATACCCAAGTGGCTCGGCCGCACTCGCCATCACCAACCCCCCCCTCCCGCCCCCGCCGCCCCATTCCCGAACCTCAAGGGCGGCCAGGCCCCGGACTGCGCAACTCCGAATCTGCACGAGCTTCAGGACCCAGAAAAAGACCCCGCAAGGAAGGGCCACAGCCTCTGCAAAAACGTCACGTCTCCGCCCCGGCCTACCGACGCGGCGGCGCCGGCCCAGGCCCTCGGGGCAGCCGGCCTCCGTCCGCGCTCTCCAAGCACCCCCGGGGCCGCCCGAGGCTCCTTCCCTGCACCCTGGCCCAGGCCTAGCCACGCACCGCCGCCCCTGCCCGGCCCGCCCGGTGACTCAGCACTCGGCCGCCGCACCGCCGCGGGGCAAAGGCCTCGGGCGGCGCGAACCCGCAGACTCCGCGCGGCGGGGGCGTGACGAAGGCGGCTCGAGGCCCGGCGGGCCGGCGCTCCGGGGCACAGGTGAGCGGGCGCGGCCTTCCTGCCGGCCTCCGCCCCAGCCCTTGCCTTCTGTACGAAGTGGATGGTGCCCTCCACCGGGCCCTGGCCCTTCAGCACGCACACGGCCTTCATCTCCATGACTCTCGGGGTCCGGTCCGAGCTTCGAGGGCTCCGAGGACACCGGAGGACGCCGCAGAAGACGCCGACGCAAACCGGGGTGGCCGCGCCGCGCGCTCTTAAAGGCCGAAACTCTGGCTCCGCCCACCCTGGCCCGGAACCAATCGTCCCCCGCGCTCAGCCCGCGCCCCACAGGGCTTTGGCACGCGAGTGGCCTGGAACGACCGGGGGCGGGACTAAGGGGCGGCGTGGGGAACCTTGCGTCCCGCGCCGCCGGCTCCCTCCGCCCCGCGGCTCGAAAACGCCCAGAAACATGGAACTGTGGAAAAAATCAGCCATTCCCTTCCAGCCTGTGGATTGCAGTACGCGAACCTGGGGAAATGAGGTATACGTGGCACGCCTTTAATTTCTTAAGTCACTTTGTCTGGAAATGTCATCGGTTATAATGACCTTGTCTCCTCTGTTGCTTGGAAATTGGGATGCGTCAAGCTGGTTGCTTTTTGTGGTTTTCATGTGTGTCTTGTTTCTTGGGTTTCGGAGGGTGTGTAAGGTCGGCGCATCTGAATCTCTGCCCTTGCCTTTTCTTCCCTGCGGTTGTCTTAGTCCTTAGCACACAGAGTTGGTAATCTGGCTAGAGGAACTCTGTGTTGTCTTCACAGTTTTCCTGTTAGACCGAGAAGGCCACAACCGGTGAGAATCCCAAAACGTCAGCTGGCTGACTTCTGCACGTCTCTCGTGTTTCGTCCGGCCCTCCTGCCCCAGCGGTCGGGGAGGAGGGCAGAATGGGCACACAATTTATACCTCCAAACGCCGGAATATTGCTTAGTCTTCCAGAAAGATATTTCCAAATTTGTTATGAAATGAGCAAAAACACAAACTACTTGTGTGTGTATGTTATTAAAGGATAAACATATTCAGTGTGTGCTCCGAAATGTCTAGAAAGATGGACAGGAGACTCTGGCACCTTTGGGGTGCAAATTTAACTTCTGCTAGGTTCTCGTAGAATTTTTTTTTTTTTTTTTTTTTTTTACAGTGAATGTGAATTTGTTTGCAACCATACGGCTTTGAGAATCCTATCCACCTTTCTCCGCACACACTTTTGCAGGGAGGCTAGTTTGATAGGCCGTAGGAAGGGGGCGGCGCCTGGGTGGCTCAGTCTGTTGAGCATGGGACTCTTGGTTTCGGCCAAGGTCATGATCTTATGGTTCCTGGGTTCAAGCCCCACCTGGGGAGGGTAGAGCCTGCTTGGGATTCTCTCTCTCCTCTCTCTCTCTGCCCCTTCCCCTGCTCGCTCTCTCTCTCTCTCTCAAAAAAAGAATAATAAACTTAAAAAAAAAAGTTGATATTTTATTTATTTTTTTATATAGTTTTTTTTTTATTTTTTTTAATGTTTTATTTATTTTTGAGACAGAGAGAGACAGAGCATGAGCAGGGGAGGGGCAGAGAGAGAAGGAAACACAGAATCTGAAGCAGGCTCCAGGCTCCGAGCTGTCAGCACAGAGCCCGACGCGGGGCTTGAACTCACAAACCGCGAGATCATGACCTGAACCGAAGTCGGACGCTTAACCGACTGAGCCAACTAAAAAAGTTGATATTTTAAAGTAAACCACGCTGGGGGCATGGAGGAGAGTAGGCATCTTCATCTTCCACCCTGACAGGGCATGCCTGACTGAACACCTACAAAGTTGACTAAACTGTTTTTGGAGGTGGGATGAAGTTACCTTAAAGTGGAAGTGTGCATTAGAGTCACCCAAAGGGCTCGTTAAATTGCAGGTTGCTGTGGTTCTGGAACTTTCATTCCTGACTTGTTCCCAGGTAGCACCGGTGCTGCTGGCCTGGGACCTCGCTTTGAGGACCTGTGGCTTGAAGGAGTTCTTGCCCACGAAAGCAGGAAAATTGAGGCAAAGGGCTGGACCCTACTTGACTCCAAAGAGGAGATGGGGAAAGTGTCCTGAAAAGAAAAGTGGAGACAAGGAGACCCCAATAGGGGCCAAGAAGGGACAGACATACAGGAAAAAGAGCTCTGCTTGCTGGGGATTTGTGTTCTGTTTGCTTTGTGGGATCTTTAAATCCTCCCCATTTCCTGAGAACTCTTCACCATGAGATCCGTATTTCCCTCAGTCGGCAGGATTCAGTGGTGAGGATGACAAAATACTGAGACCTAATCCAAGGCCACAGTGACACCAGGGCAGGGAGTGCTTCAGCCACATCTGTGTTAAACTTTATTTATTTATTTAGATCCTCAGACTCCAAGGCTTCCTCTACCAGAGATGCGCAATCCACATTTTTTATCGTCCTCTCGAAAGTGCACATATTTGTAATTTTGCTGCTTATACTTACTAGTGTTCTCCAGGCATATGCCAATAGAGAGTTGGATAAATGTGTGCATGCCAGCCAAAGGGCCTTTGCTCAAGGTCTAAGTTTCTTTGGGTTCCAGGAAGTTAGAGACTCAGGTTTCAGTTCATCGGGAGTACTTGGCAAGGATCCAGCCCCCGAACCAGCCAGCCCATGGATGCAAAGAACGGCCTGGGACAGGGGCTTGGTTCTCTCTTGAGCTATTCAGATGAAGCCTGGGCATCCCCCTGTTTTGGTCAGTGGAAGGCCTTTGTTGTCCTGCCAGTTTAGAGGACCCCGGAGGTTCATTCCCAGCACTGCCCTCCCTCCTGGGCAAGGGAGTTCCTGGCCCTGGGCCCCATACTTTAGAAGACCCTGTCTGCCCCTCCTCAAGCCAGCTCTCCTGAGGGGGAAAGAGTCTGTGGAGCCAGGAGGGTCAACCTTACCCCTCCTTCTAGAACAGGGTTAAGGAATTTAAATACAGGCATACCTCATTTTGTTGCACTTCACTTTATCATGCTTGGCAGATGTCGCATTTTTTGACGGATTGAAGGTTTGTGGCGACCCTGATCAAGCGCGTCTGTTGGCACCATTTTTCCAACAGCCTTTGCTCACTTTGCTCACTCTCTGTGTCACATTTTTGGTTAATTCTTGCAGTATATCAAGCTTTGTTATTATCATTACGTTATGATCTGTGATCAGTGATTACGACTGGCTGAAAGCCCAGATGATGGTTAGCATTTTTTTTTTAAATTTTTTTTTTTTAAGTTTATTTATTTTTGGGACAGAGAGAGACAGAGCATGAACGGGGGAGGGGCAGAGAGAGAGGGAGACACAGAATCGGAAACAGGCTCCAGGCTCTGAGCCATCAGCCCAGAGCCTGACGCGGGGCTCGAACTCACGGACCGCGAGATCGTGACCTGGCTGAAGTCGGACGCTTAACCGACTGCGCCACCCAGGCGCCCCTGATGGTTAGCATTTTTTAGCAATAAGGTATTTTTAAATTAAGGTGTGTACATTTTTTTAGACTTGATGCTGTTGCACACTTACTGGACTTTCATATAGTGTAAACAAAACTATAAATTAATCTGACTTCCTTTATTGCAATATTCACGTTATTGCAGGGGTCTGGAACCAAGCCCCCAATATCTCCAAGGCGTGCCTGTATGTGATCTTGAGCAGTATTGTGTCCTTCTACAGCAGGATATCTCAGTCTTGGCACTCTTAATATTGGGTCAGATAACACTTGTTGTTGTTGTTCTGTACCTTGTAGGATGTTTAGAAGCATCCCCAGCCTCTACCCACTAGATGCTCTAACACCCCCCTCCGCAAGCTGTGACAAGCCGAATACCACTACAAATTGCCAACTGTTCCCTGAGGGGCAAAATTGCTCCCAGTTGAGAACCACTGTTCAGAACTGCCATTAAATATGTAAGACCTTGGAATTTCTTGGCGCACTAGACCTGTTTCCAGGGCTTGGACACACTAAAGACGGACTGTGCCACCATGGGTATGTATCTGAATTTGACCATAGGCCCCCTCAGTGCACCTTGCAGCCTGGGGCTGGGGAAGGAAGGAAGGAGCAGGGACAGAGGACTGGCTCTCATTCTTTTGCCGCCTTCCTACATAGAACTCAAGAAGCCCAAGAATTCCATATTTGAATCTGCCTCCTGGGTCTTTGTGAAGGTATATTTGTTAAGGCAGAGGATAGGGTATATTTTATTTAGCTGTTATCTTGATTTATATCATTTAAATATTTAGTGTATGGTGCCCTTGCCCCAGTCTTGTAAATGTTAGGGCAGGCCTATTCGTTTGAACCTTGGGATTCCGTGATGGCTTTGGACTCAATTCCATAATTTAGCCCCAGAGTTCGTGTGTTTCAAACTGGAGTGTGACCAGAGTACTCAGACGGGTAATTTTGAAAAGTTCACTGTTGTACCAGGCCAGTCCGATTGAGAATCATTATCTCCAAGAAGTCCAAAGAGTCCTAAAGTAGCTGGGGTTGTCTTGAGCCCCAGAATGTGGCTGGAATTTGACAGTCAGAATAGAGCACAGGTAATCCAGAGAGACTTTGATTTTATAGGGAATGATGAAGGGGGATAGATGTCTCCGATATTACTGCAGCCTGTGTAGATGACTAAGCAGCTTGCGATGTGTCATTCTGGCATTCCTGAGAACGAAAATCAGTGTTTGGGGGACCTCCGTCGTTGAGAGGTGAGTGAGAAGGTAGACTAGAAATTCAGTCTTGCGTTTCCATTTTCCCCTTCCTCTTCTTCCTTTCCTAGGGCTCAATTTTTCTACTTTTCTCTTTTATCTCATCTTTCTCTTTCCCTGAATCATTTGTATTTCTGCGACTGAAAGTAGTTTCCCCCTTATATCTTCATCATTCTCGGTAAATATTTAGTTTTCTATTAATCTCCTTCATATCACACATCACAAAGGGATTATCACCAAGGCCTTTGCCGATGAAAACATATTTTTATATGAATTGTAGGAAAATGTCCGAGCTCGGGATAATCCAAAAGAAGCAAAGTAGAAAGAGAGAGGATTTTTTTAATGCTAAGAAACAAATGCACCAACAACTAGGAAGCCCACGAGAAACTGTTAAAAGTGGTATTAGCTAGTTTTTCTGCAGCTATTAAAATGCAGATGATAGTAAATCCCCCAACCTGAAACCTGTTCCCAATAAACCCTTTAAGAAGATTGTATCACAGAATCATGAAGTATCGGAGGCATTTTTAAAAGTTGGAAAGTAGGGGCGCCTGGGTGGCGCAGTCGGTTAGGCGTCCGACTTCAGCCGGGTCACGATCTCGCGGTCCATGAGTTCGAGCCCCGCGTCGGGCTCTGGGCTGATGGCTCAGAGCCTGGAGCCTGTTTCCGATTCTGTGTCTCCCTCTCTCTCTGCCCCTCCCCCGTTCATGCTCTGTCTCTCTCTCTGTCCCAAAAATAAATAAACGTTGAAAAAAAAAAAAATTAAAAAAAAAAAAAAAAGTTGGAAAGTAGGGGCGCCTGGGTGGCGCAGTTGGTTAAGCGTCCAACTTCAGCCGGGTCACGATCTCGCGGTCCATGAGTTCGAGCCCCGCGTCGGGCTCTGGGCTGATGGCTCAGAGCCTGGAGCCTGTTTCCGATTCTGTGTCTCCCTCTCTCTCTGCCCCTCCCCCGTTCATGCTCTGTCTCTCTCTGTTCCAAAAATAAATAAACGTTGAAAAAAAAAATTAAAAAAAAAAAAAGTTGGAAAGTAAATAGCATAAGAATTAATGTAGATTGTTACGTTAGTAAGCAGGAGTGAACAGTCTGCAATTAGAAGTTTGCAAACTGTGATTGCCAGTTAGCTGGATATTTAATAATCTCATCAATAACATATGTCATATGCTTTATTTTCAGCAGTTCCAAGCTGGTCTCTGGCTCAGTCTGGCCCACAGTGTCTTCTTGGATAATTCTGTCTAGATCTCGGCTGTAAATCGAAGCTACCTGGGCCCCACATTAGAACCACCTGGGAGTTTTTTGGGTTTTTTTTAGACACTGGGCTTGTGGGGGGCAACTGGGTGGCTCAGTTGGTTGAACGTCTGACCTCAGCTCAGGTCATGATCTCTGGGTAGCTGGGTGGCTGAGTGGGTTCAACATCCAACTTGGTTTCAGCTCAGGTCGTGATATCATGGTTCATGGGTTTGAACCCTGCACTGGCAGAGCCTGCTTCAGATTCTCCCTCCCTCTCTCTCTGCCCCTCCCCCGCTTATGCTAGCTCACTCTCAAAAATAAATAAACTTGAAAAAAAAAAAAAGACATTCCTTCTGGGACACCTGGGTGGCTCAGTCGGTTAAGTGTCCAGCTTCAGCTCAGGTCATGATCTCACAGTTCATGGGTTCGAGCCCCATGTCGTGCTCTGTGCTGACAGCTCAGGGCCTGGAGCCTGCTTCGGGTTCTGTGTCTCCCTCTCTTACTGCCCCTCCCCTGCTCACACTCTGTCTCTCTCTGTCAAAAATAAGTAAACATTAAAAAAAAAAAAATTTTTTTTTTTAAGAAACTAACAATGGTTTTCTTTGAGAATGGGTGTTGTTTTATCACATGAGAAAAATAACACCTTTATTTGGTGAAACAAGCATAACCAGGTTTCTGTTATGTGCAGTCAAAAGCAGTTTCTAACTGATAAAGAGGAGAAGCCACCCAAGGAGTTTTAGCAGGAAGCAGCACGACTGTGTTCATATGTGAGGGTGATTCCTAGGATATCTGAGTGTGGGGACTGACCAAGGGTTGGGTGGACTGAAGGCAGAGAGGCCATTTGGGAGCCATGATAAGGTCCTGGCCTAAGGCCATTACTGGAAAAAAAGGGGAGAGATAATGGAAATGCAACTGCTAGCCTCATTGACTATCAACGGTCAGGATGGGGGGGGGGGAGCAAATGTAGTTTCCAGGTTCAGGCTTGGGGCACAGGGTGTGGATGGTGGTGTTATTTACCAAGGAAAGCAAGTGGAAGGATAAAGAGCCTCATTCAGGACAGGATGCATCTGGGGTGCCTGAGGAGCCTTGGAAGTGCCAAGCTGGCATTGTCCACCTGGATGTGGGTCTGAACCTCAGGGTCACTTCTAAGTCCGGGCTCTATATCAAATTTAACACACATGCTACTCAGATTTATAAAGAAAATATAGTAATTTGTTCCCTCTAGGCGGATGTAATTGTCTTCATGATCCTCTGCCACTTTAGGTGGTAAGAACTGGGTGAGACTTGGATGTGCCAGTGATGTTATGTCAAGTTCATCTGGTTTAATCAGTTTAGAGCAGTGATTTGCACACCTTAGTATAAGAATTAGCTAGAAAGCTTTTTAAAAACCAGGTTGTAGGTCCCCACCCCCGAAAGTTTTTATTTATTTTTATTTTTTTATTATTTTTCTAAATGTTTATTTTTGAGAGAGAGACAGAGTGTGAGTGGGGGAGGAGCGGAGAGAGAGGGAGACACAGAATCCGAAGCAGGCTCCAGGCCCGGAGCGGTCAGCACAGAGCCCGATACGGGGTTCGAACTCACAAACCGCAAGATCTTGACCCGAGCTGAAGTCGGATGCTTACCGACTGAGCCACCCAGGCGCCCCCCGCCCCCGCCCCGAAACTTTTTAAAAAGAAATACCTTGATTAAAATATAATTTTTATACTATAAAAAAATCACCCATTATAAGTGTACACTTCAGTGATTTCTTTCTTTTTTTAAGTAAATTTGCATAGTTGGCAATCATTACCAAAATTCAGTTTTAAAACTTCTCTGTCAGCCCAATAAGTTTCCTCCTGCTGGTTTTTGCTTAATCCCTTCTCCCACCCCAAGCCCTAGGCAACCACTGATCTGCCTTTTTCTCTATAAATTTGCCTTTTCTGGACATTTTTTGCAAATGGAACCATACAACATGTAGTCTTCTGCATCTGACTTCTTTCTTTTTTTTTTAATTTTTTTTAATGTTTGTTTACTTTTGAGAGAGAAAGAGAGAAAGCTCAAGCAGGAGAGGGGCAGAGAGAGAGGGAGACACAGATCTGAAGCAGGCTCCATCCAGGCTCTGAGCTTTCAGCACAGAGCCCAACGCAGGGCTCGAACCTGCTAACTGTGAGATCGTGACCTGAGCCAAAGTCAGATGCTTAATGAACTAAACCACCCAGGCGCCCGACTGTTTTCATTTAGTATAATGTTTTCGAGCTTAATCTCTGTTGTAGCATGTATCAGTAGTTCATTCCTTTTTATGTCTAAATGGTATTTTATTATATGTATATACTACAAATTGTTTTTCCACTCACAAGTTGATGGACATTAGATTTGTTGTGGGTTGAATTGTGACCCCTCCAAAATTCATCCATTGAAGTCTAACCTCCCTTACATTGGAATGTGATCTTATTTGGAAATAGGGTTTTGTAGATTGCTGATCTAGTGACTCTTTAATCACTATGAAATATCCCTCTAACATCTTATTTAGCTGATGTCCATATAATAGCCACTTCAGCTTTCTTATCATTATTATTTTCATGATATATCTTTTTTCATTTTTTTACTTTCAGACTATTTGTGTCTCTGAATCTAAATGTGTCTCTTGCAGAGAGCATGTATTTGGATCTTGCTTTTTTTAATCCAATCTGAATATCTCCACTTTTCGATTGGGATGTTTAGGCCATTCACATTTTTTAAATTTTTATTATTTTTTAAGGTTTATTTATTTTTGAGAGAGAGAGAGAGAGATAAAGTATGAGCAGGGGAGGGGCAGAGACAGAGGGAGACACAGAATCCGAAGCAGTCTCCAGACTCTGAGCTGTCAACATAGAGCTCAACACGGGACTCAAACTCATGAAGGGCGAGATCATGACCTGAGCTGAAGTCGGACATCCAACCGACTGAGCCATCCAGGCACCCCTAGGCCATTCACATTTAATATAATTAATAATATGTTTGGATTTACATTTGCTATTTTGCTATTTGTCTTCTATATGTCTTCTTTCTTCTTTGCTTCTCTGTTCCTCTTTTATTGCTTTCTTTTGTGCTAAATATTTTTTGGTATAGCATTGAAATTCCTCTGAACTTTTTTTTACTATTTTAAAATGAATTTTCTTAGTAGTTGCTCTATAGATTACAGCATCTAAACTTAACCAAAATCTAGTTGAGATTAACACTAATTTACTTCTGGCAAAATATAGAAACTTTACTGCAGTATAGCTCAGTTCTCTTCCCCTTCTCATGTATTACTATTGTTGTATGTATTACATTTATGTGTGGTATGAACCCAACAATACAGTGCTATGAGTGTTGCTTTACATAATCCTATATCTTGTAAAGAAGTGAAGAGGAGAAATGAGGAAATAATGTTTAAAAAGTCTTTTATATTAACCCACATATTTACCATTTCCAGTGCTTTTTATTTTTCCCTGTGCATCTAATTGCCATCTGATGTCACTTCCTTTCAGTCTGAAAGACTTCCTGTAATACTTCCTGAAAGGCAAGGCTGTCGTCTCTTCCACTGACAGTGTCACTGGGCATGGACATCATGTCCCCTACACTGGGGCCCCCTGGGCCCCCCTCAACCACAGCAACATGGCTGCCAGCCGTCACGGCCTCTCCCGCTCCGGTAGAGCCTTCACACCCACTGGGCTGGCGGGCATAGAAGCAGTCCCAGACCAGAATGCCTTAGACATCCTCTGTTCTGACCCACAGGTCAACAGTTTTCAAGCATAAACAGTTCTCAGATGGTCGTATGCCTCTGGCCGATTTCCGGAGCACTGAAATTGTCATTCTTGTCAATTTTGTCTCGCTTTATAATTGCATCCTGGGGAGAGGATTTGCTGACGTTTTCACTTGGCCATAGCCAGAAGTCACCTTCCTCTCCCTGTGTTTATGATCCATTAGACCTGGGTGTAGCTAGAGAATTTACATTTAGTGTATTCTCAGGTAATGCTGGTTGTCCCAGAGAGCACACTTTTGAAAACCACTGCTTTATTTATTTATTTTTTTTACCAATTTGATTTGATTTGATTTTTTTAGTGTTTATTTATTTTGAGAGAGAGAGAGAGAGAGAGAGAGAGCGCACACACACATAGGCAGGGGGTGGGATATAGAGACAGGGAGAGAATCTCAGGCAGGCTCTGCATTGTCAGTGCTGCCCCGCACAGGGCTCCATCTCATGAACCGTGAGATCATGACCTGAGCCAAAATCAAGGGCCGGATGCTCAACCGACTGAGCCACCCAGGCGCCCCCAGAAAACCACTGTTTTAGATGACCTCAGTGCTTTTTATGCTAAAGCAACTTTCTCATGAACTTGTTATGAGCGTGCATAAAACTTTATTTAAATTTGCTATAGGGGAGCAAGGCATGGAATAAAGCCAGTTCAGAGATTTCTTTTGGTAAAAACTTTTGATAGAAGGAGACGAGAGGCATCTGGGTGGCTCAGTTGGTTCAGCGTCAGACTCTTGATTTTGGCTCAGGTCATGATCTCACAGTTGTGAGATTGAGCCTAATGTCAGAACCCCCCCGCCCCCCACAACCTTTGCAATGGGCGATGAACCCGCTTAAGGTTCTCTCTTTCCCCCCTCTGCCCTCTGTTCGTGTGCATGCGCTGTCTCTCAAAAAAATGAAAAAAGTAAGCTAATATTGTTAATTCAGTTCACAGAGGACTGTCAGGTGAACGATTGTCTATGCAGTATCAGCCTGATGGTTAGCGCTTCAGGTGATTCATAACAAGACAGTGCAGGTAAATCTAACTGCCCACAGAGGCTCTTAATCTCATCAGAGTCTATGAGAAAATTGCTTAATTATTTTCTCATAAATGCTAGTCACTTTCTGGAGGAGGTTATTAATTATCCAAACCCCACACTTCTCCATCTGGAGAAGCCTGCCTTCCTCAGACTGTGGACAGTCTCCTGTCTCGCTGGTAGATGCTGAGTTTCCCCCCATTCCTGAGAGTGCACTCCAGGATAGACTCTGGGCACCAGTGGAGGAGGGCACCTTCTATCAATGTGATGTCATCAGGGTCCTTGTTGGTTTCAGCTGCAGAGCAGCTGGTCCAGTATGGTTCTGGACTGGGTGACAGCTGTGGAGTCACTAGTCCCACCTGTGGTTCCAACCATTTGCCTCATCACCAGGTCCCTACTTCTTTGCCCTGCCCCCAGTCTTCTGCTGGCCTACCGGTTGATTTGGCCTCTTTGTATTCCGACACTGGGGCCCACAGAAACCTCAGGTGCCGTAGGGACCAGGCATAGGCCACGTGAAGCTCTTCAGACCTCCCTCTCCTGACATTTCCCTCCATACCCGGCTGTACCCGCCTGGTGCCAAGTTGAAATGTCTCCTCACATGGACCTTCTCCAAGACCTTTGATCTTCTTCCACCCGCTATTGTATGCATGCCACTAACCCTCTTAAAGTTCTCAAGATCTTCCATGTCTCTCTCTGTGTTTCTGCCTCAGCCCTCAGAACTAGGGAGAGAGGAAGTACTTGTTTCCTCTACAGCTCTCTTTTTCCCTCGCTTCTCACAATATTGAGGAAAAAGTGTTTCACTTTCTCCACCTCAGAGGACCTCAAACTTTCTGTGCGTCAGAACCCTCTGGAGAGCTTGTTAAAGAACAGATGAGTCAGCCCTACCCCTCAGCGTTTCTGATTCAGCAGGTCCAAGATGGGGCCTGAGAATGTGCATTTCTAATGGGCTGCCAGGACCTGCTGCTGCTGCTGGTCTGCTATGCACACTTTATTTGGTTATTCTAATTTTGCATGTTAAATACAATTAAAGGAACTAAATATCGTCAGACTCCCATGAGTCTTGATTCAGACAAAACACACACTGAGTACCTAAGGTCTGTAGAACATGTTTGGTTTTACCAAACTATTACCAAAATGATAGTAATTTTTTTTAAAGATTTTATTATTTTTTAAGAAAACTTTTTTAATGTTTATTTATTCTTGATAGAGGATGAGCAGGGGAGAGCCAGAGAGAGAGGGAGACCCAGAATCTGAAGCAGGCTCCAGGCTCTGAGCTGTCAGCCCAGAGCCCGACGCGGGGCTCAAACCCACAAACTGTGAGATCATGACCTGAGCCAAAGACGCTTAACTGACTGAGCCACCCGGACGCCCCTAAGATTTTATTTTTAAGTAACCTCTATACATGGGGTTCAAACCCACAACCCCCAGACCAAGAGTCACATGCTCCACCGACTGAGCCAGCCAGGTGCCCCCCTTCAAAATAACAGTTACCTGCCTTCATCTGCCACTTGATCAGGGCTCTTTTCCCCCTTACAGTTTTCTTATAACATGTGCTTTCTGTTAACCTTTCAGTGCCTTATAGTACAGGGCTTCAAATCACATTAATTCTAGGGGTGCCTGGGTGGCTCAGTCAGTTAAGCATCCAACTTTGACTTAGGTCATGATCTCATGATTTGTGAGTTCAAGCCCCACATCAGACTCTGTGCTGACAGCTCAGAGTCTGGAACCTGCTTCATATTCTCTTTCTCTCTCTCTCTCTCTCTCTCTCTCTCTCTCTGCCCCTCCCCTGCTCACACTCTCTCTTTCTCAAAAATAAATAAACGTCAAAAAAATTTAAAAAAGAAAAGTAAGGAGGTCAGCTCCACTTCTGGGCATAAACCCAAAAGAATTGAAAGCAGCTCATGAACAGGTAGTTATTTGTATACCCATGTTTCTTTAGCAGCCTTATTTGAAATAACCACAAGGTGGAAGCAACCCAAGTGTCCCTGGACAAATGGGTAAACAAAATGTGGTATAGAGATGCAGTGGAATATTACTCAGCCTTAAACAGGAAGGAGGGAAATCCTTACACTTGCTACAACAGGAATGAACCATGAGGTTACCTTCCATTATGCTGAATGATAGAAGCCAGACACAAAAGGACAAACACTGTGTGATTCCATTTGTATGAGGGACCCAGAGGAGGCCACAGACAACAGAAAGTAGAATGGTGGGTGCCAGAGGCTGGGGGAGGGGAGAATGGGGGGTTGTTGTTAAATGGGGGTAGAGTTTCAGTTTTGCAAGACAAAAAAAAGATCTGGAGGTAGCTGGTGGTGATGGTTGCACAAATATGAAGGTACTTGGTACCACTGAACTGTGTACTTAAAGATGGTTATGAGGGGCGCCTGGGTGGCTCAGTCGATTAAGCGTCTGACTTCGGCTCAGGTCATGATCTCGTGGTCCGTGAGTTTGAGCCCCGCATCGGGCTCTGTGCTTACCACTCAGAGCCTGGAGCCAGTTTCGGATTCTGTGTCTCCCTCCCTCTCTGACCCTGCCCCGTTCGTGCTCTGTCTCTCTCTGTCTCAAAAATAAATAAACGTTAAAAAAGGGTTATGGTAGTAAATTTTTTGTTATGTGTATTTTATCGCAATTAAAAACAAGTAAGCGAAGGAACAGGGAAGAGTGAAGAGGGGTCATTTTTGCCTTGTTTCACACCAGGGAATTTCACACACAAGGGCCTGTCCAGGATCGTGGCCCCTGTGAGTGATGTGCACTCACTCCTTTCTTCCTGGGCCCCACCTCCAACCCACTGGCCATAAGAAGTCTTCCTGGAAATCAGAAATGGCTCCTTTTCTAGAAGAGCACTGCTTAAAGATGAAAAATTGGTCATTCACTGGGTTCTTGTGTTGTGAGGTCTGTTTTATTTTTGTTGTTGAAGGGAAGCGCAGAAACACGTGTTCGTTTTAGAGCCATCGGTGATAGCCACTGACCCCTTGCACTGCCCACTTCCCAACTTAAAGCTCTTTAGTTTGCAGTGAGAGTGGCAAGAAGGCAAACGTTAAGCCAGGCACTCGTCGCCCCCCCCCCACCCCCCGCTGTCACCAGCTCTCCACCTCCAAGAAGGAAGGTTTACTCATTCCTGTAATTTACTTTTCATGTTTGCATTTCACCGTGTCCTCCCACGTTAGAATGTGAGCTGTCATGGGTGCAGAGACTTGTTTGTTTTACTGGCCAGTGTATTCCAAATGCCTGGATCAATCAATAAGCATTTGAGAATGAATGACTTCTGTCTCTACTCCCGATAGCTGATGGGGTATGAGAACTCAAGGCCTCATGTGGGGACTGGGGACTTGTCCTCACCCCCGCCCCCTTTGTCCAGCAAGCCAAAGCCCTCGGGTCCAAAGATCTCAGATAGGACTGAGGAGAAGGAGAGCTGGCCAGGAGGCCCCACTTAGGCATTAAGTCCAAAACTTCACCTATCAGCCCTGGGAGAGGGAGCCAGAAACAGGGTTGGGAGGGAAGGGAAGGACTTTCACCTGTATAGCCTTTTGGGCCATTTGACTTTGCCATGTTCATGTACTGTGTTAATTTTTCCAAAAATATTATAGTTTTTTTTAATGCTTAACTATTAAAAATACTACAAAGCAAATTTTTAGGATATAAGATTCACCTTTGGTTGGAGCACCAGGGTGGCTCAGTCAGTTAATCAGACTCTTGATTTCCACTCAGGTCAGGATCTCATGGTTCATGAGTTTGAGCCCCACTATGCTGACAGTGTGGAGCCTGCTTGGGATCCTCTCTCTCCCTCTCTGTCCCTCCCCTGCTCACCCTCTGTCTCTCATTCTCACTCTCAAAATAAATAAATAGGCATTAAAAAAAAATTCACCTTTGGTTGGGACTTAAAAACAAGCCAGCCAGCCCAAAATTGAGTTGCTTATGTTAAGCCCCACATCACCAAACCGAGAATTAATTGAACTACAGTTTTGGCTCTCCCAGAAATGGAATCTTAAACCAGTCAGTCAGGAATCAGCAATAGTTAGGTGTCCTGCCTGAGAGACTCCCTCCCGTCCCCAGAGAAAAGTAACCTTTCAGTAACCAACCCACTTTTTTGCCCAGTATAATTCCCTTGTTCCTGTTCCCTTCTGCCTATAAAAGTCTTTCATTTTCAGCTAGAAGCTCCTTGGGGCTCCTATCTGTTAGATTGGGTGCTGTCTGATTGTGGTTGATTTTTGTTCCAAGTCTTAAAATGTTTAATATGCTTCAGTTTACTTTCAACAAGACTGAGGTAAGTTTTTCAGTTTTCAGAGAGTCTTTTCCTTTAGAATTAGAAATAACTGAAAGCCAGCTCACAGGAATGTCCTTCTTCAACCTTGACCTTGCCTGTCTTACTCATCATGAAACCACTAGTGCCAGCATAGCACTGGCACAGACTGAACTCTTAATAAATATTTGATGGATCAATCAATTGGTATCAAAAGAAGATGCAGGCTGCTTATGTTCCTCAAGTCCGCATTTCGCTGAGGAAAGGATATTTGTGTCCAGTGTGATACTGTGCTGAAATATATATGTGATCTTTTTTCCATGTCTGGCACAGAGCTCCTTTAAAAAGCCCTTGCAATTCCATAAGTGATAAGAGCATTAGCGAGGTGACTTTTGAAAGCACCTAAGGATGGAAACCGGTTGCCTTGAGAACCAACCATGTGCCTCAAGGGTCAGAACTTAAATTCGCCTCCCCTGCCCTACACTGGGAGGGGGGAAGGGCTGGAGGTTGGATCTCACCAGTGGCCAGTGGTTTAATCAGTCAGGCCTATCCAGCGAGATCTCCACAAGATCCCAAAAGGACTGGTGTACAGAGCTTGTGGGTGGGTCAACATGTTTTAGGGAGAGTGGCATCCCGGGAGAGGGCATGGGAGCTCTCCACCCTTTCCCCACGCTTTGCCCTATGCATCTCTTCTAGCTGGCTGTTCCTGAGGCATATCCTCTTTTGATAATAAACCAGTAATCTAGCAAGCGACATGTTCCTCTTCAGTTCTGTGAGCCGCTCTAACAAATTAATCAAGCCCAAGGAGGGGGCCATTAGAACCTCGGATCTACAGCTGGCTGGTCAGAAGCACAGGTGATAAATTGGGCTTATGATCACCTTCTGAGGTTGAGGGGTGGTGAGACCGTTCTTGCGGGACTGAGACCTCAACCTGTGGAATCTGATGCTTTCTCTGGGTAGATGGTGGCAGAATTGAGTTGAACTGTAGGACACCTAGCTGGTGTCCGGATACTTGTTGAACGGTGCGGGGAGCCCCTCCCCCAACACACGCACATTAGGATTGGTACTAGAATCATTTTACACAGCAATCAGCAGAGTATATAATATTTATTGTTCATTAGTTGAGATGACAGATGAGAACCTTAGATTTTAAGTTGGGCCAAGATGCCCAGACTCTTAAAACTGGAGAAAGATGGAAGGTATCTGAGCAGTCAGGGAAGCCCAAAATGCTGGTTGATTTCCCTTAGAGCGTCTAGAATGGCCCACATGAAGGGAAGTCATATTTCGATCATGTCACGTTCATATTGAAGGAGCTGACCATGAAATGATCATTGGGACAGATTCTGTCTCTGGAGTCAATCCACCAACTGCAGATTTGGAGAACTGTAGCAGACCCCTGTCCGGGAATAACAACTGATGGTCCAAACCAAGAATATAAGTGATATGTGACAAGACCCTGACGTTCTTTTTTTTTTTTTTTTTTGATGTTTATTTATTTTTGAAAGAGAGAAAGTGTGTGTGTGCATGAGCAGGGGAGGGGCAGATTGAGGGAGACAGAGAATCCAAAGTGGGCTCTGCACTGACAGCAGAAAGCCCGCTGTGGGGCTTGAACTCACAAACCATGAGATCACGACCTGAGCTGAAATCAAGAGTTGGCTGCTCAAATGACTGAGCCACTCAGGTGCCCCAAGAACCTGACGTTCTTAAGAGAGGTGTAGGGACCTCCCCTCATAACTTGCTAAGAGGTGGCCGGACCAGTTTTTGACCTGGAACCATCGCCTCCTATGGGCTCTATTGGAAGAAGGGAGTGATCTGTCAGCCAGATCAGAGTGAACACTTCTTTGAAGAGCATGTTGGCTTGTGGGCGGGAGGGTGATTTTCCACTGCCACCCCCCAAACTCCAGGCAAGTAATGCCTAGAGTGCAGGGGTTGCCTGCCTGCAGAGGAGAAAGACCCAATACCAGGCCAAGCTGGAGAAGGTTCAGGGAGTGGCTGGGGGTGGGGTGGGGCAGGAGTTGTGGGATGAAGAGGAGTTGGGGAGTGGAGGAGGACTTTGCTTTTTCACTTTTACTCGCTGTTCTGCTTAATTTTGTTTTTAAAGATTCATTAAGTAATCTCTACACCCGGCATGGGGCTGGGACTTACAACCCATGAGATCAGGAATTGCATGTTCCACCAACTGAGCCAGCCAGGCACCCCCTGGTTAATTTTTAATTGTTCAAAAGCTGGGTATATTTATTGGTTGTTTGGCAGCGCATATACTAAAATCGGGACTATACGAAGAAGATTAATATAACCCCTACACAAGGATGACATAAAAATTTGTGAAGCAGATTTGATCATTATGAGTAATGTATAGAATCATTGAGTCATTATATTGTATACCTGAAATTAATACAACACTTCATATTAACTATACTTGAATAAAAAATAAAAAGACTGAGTATAGAGACAGCCCATGTTCCTGGATAGGAAAATATTGTAAAGATATCAATTCTCAAATTATTTTATATTTTTAATGCAATTCTAATGAGAATTCCAATGGGTTTCTTTTTTGGCAGAGTGCTTACAAAGGATTTGAAAACTTGTTGGGAAGAATAAATTGGTGAGAATGATTTAGCAAATTAAAAAAAAAAGCTGTTTATACTTATATTTAATTTGTTTAAAAGCCACTTTGGCCCCTGTCTTAGGAGAGTGACTCTCAGGGATGTTAAATGCTTCCCCAGTTCTTTTTTTTTTTTTTTTTTTTGGCTTTTTAAGTTTCCATTTTAATTCCAGTTAGTTAAGGGGCACCTGGCTGGGTCCAACAGTAAAGCATATGACTCTTGGTCTCAGGGTCATGATTTCAAGTCCCACACTGGGCATAGAGCTTACTTAAAAGATATAACAATAGGGGCGCCTGGGTGGCGCAGTCGGTTAGGCGTCCGACTTCAGCCAGGTCACGATCTCGCGGCCCGTGAGTTCGAGCCCCGCGTCGGGCTCTGGGCTGATGGCTCGGAGCCTGGAGCCTGTTTCCCATTCTGTGTCTCCCTCTCTCTCTGCCCCTCCCCCGTTCATGCTCTGTCTCTCTCTGTCCCCAAAATAAATAAACGTTGAAAAGATATAACAATAATAATACTTTCAGTTAAAATACAATACTGTATTTCAGGTATGCAGTATAACGAATGCTTCCCCAGTTCTCACGCGCCTAAAATCACCTAGAGATCTGGTTAATAATGCAAGCTCTGAATCAGCAGATCTAGGGTGGAGCCTGAAATTGTGCATTTGCACCAAGCTCCCAAGTTTCCTCTACTGCTGGCACACGGACCACACTTTGAGTAGCAAGGATTAAGCAACTTGCCCAAGGCTACTCAAGCAGGACTGGAATTTTGATCTACTGTGTCCCAAAACAAGATGGGCTTACTTTTGCCTTTTTCTTTCAGTTTATGTTGACAGTCCCTAGAAATCCGAACCTTACACACGGTCACAAGCCACCTGCATTGCCTGTTTTGCTGGCTGTTTCCATGTTGGTGTGGGGAAATGATGTGTTTTAAAACAATTACAAACGGTTCCGTTAAATCGCAGCCTTCAGTAGAATTATGTCTCCCCATAAGCAGTTATATAACCAGTTATGTAACAGCAGCGTGAGATAGTGCCCTTTGGCCTTTGCCAGGAGTTTGCTGGAAGAGAGCCCACCAGATTGTAAAGACATTCCTTACTCCTTTCTTAGACCCTGGCCCTAACCCTGTCCCTGGGGCTGCCAAAGGGAACCCCACTTATCCCTCTGAGCAGTCCTCCTGGGCCACCCCAAGGGCTGGGCACTGCCCTTTGTGGTCCCTTGTGCCGGGCCATCGCATCTAGCCCTCTTGACCTCCCTGAGTGGGAGAGTTCATTATACCCCTTTTACAAAGGAGGATACTGAGGCTCCAACTCATTAAGTTTCTGCCTAAAGTCACACACTCAGAATTCAAAGATTTATCCGTCTGATGCCAGCGTCCCTGCTCATTACCACTTCACTATGCTGAAAATAATGCAGGTCCCCACTGGGGCAAATCTGGTAGGAAGACCCCGGAGACTTTTTGGTGGGTTTCAGTAGAGCAGCCCACAGCCCTGTTCTTTAACCTGCCTCTCCCCCTCTTGGAGAGAACTGTAGCTTTCTTAATTTCCCGATTAACTTCTCTTTCACTCATTCCACAAGGTGTAGAAGCCATGTTTCAGTCAGTTCAGTTCACCCTAGTGGATTCCACACCTTCCGGGGCAAGTCAGGGCTGGTTCATCAAGTCAAGGTTTTTTCCCTTTTCTTTCCCCACAGAAGCTCTTAACATTGCTGGCCCATTCTTGTCTTTCAAGTCTTTATTTCAATGTCACCTTTTTTAAAAAATTTTTATTTATTTTAAGTAATCTCTATAACCAATGTGGGCCTCGAACTTATGACCCTGAGATCGAGAGTTGTGTGTTCTTCTGACTGAGCCAGCCAGGTGCCCCTCAGTGTCACCTTCTTAGACCATTCCTGATCATGGGAAACCACCCACCCATTCTCTACCAAACACTATTTTACTCACCTGTAAGTAATGGTCACCCGCTGGTATTTTTCTGGTTTGTTTTTATCATTTGTGTCTCCCCATCATCACTCCCATCGATGCTTGGCATTAATAGATGCTCAGTTAATACATGTTAATCAATAAGTAAAGTATCCCTGGGAGGAAGGTTCTGGTTCCTTTGCGGGAATGAGACAGGGAAGAGGAAGGGGGCAGGGAGGAGCAAGTCTCGAGTAAGAAGTCTTATTTCAATCTTATGCCCAAATAAGCACCCACCAACGCTTTGGTAACCCAGGTGTTGGGTTTGGGTCTTTCCAGGCTACTGTGTTATGAAGAAATAAAACAGCTGCCTGTGGCTGTGGGGTCCTTTCCAGGGAAGGCTGGAAGACAATGGAAATCCTGAAAAGAGCAGCTGGGATGGGCTCAGGGAGCCGGAGCAAAGGTCTCCCGTTCTCCTTCAGATCACACAGTAGAGGAAGCTCTGAGGGAAAGTGAATGAGACTTCTCTGCTCACTCCCAACTCCCTGTCGCCCCATTCTCTCCTTCTCCTCTCTGTTGTGACCCCTGGCCTCATCTCTGTTGAACTTCGTCCTATTTGGGGGTGGAATATTTTTCCAAATGTCCACAACATTCCCACGGCTGAGATTTAAAAAGCGAATAAAGAGGCGAACTCAACACCTTTTGCACAAATTGCAAGCCAGTTTTCACTGTAACAGTACCTCAGCAGGAAATGTGATTTGATAGAAGGCTGAGGTTTGTTAATCTTTTGGATTCCTTGTTTTTGTTTCTTTGTTTTTTGTTTGTTTTTTTAAATTTGCTTCCTAAACTGAAAATGGGCACCACCTAGGGGTCCCGGATGCACTCAGAGAATGATACTGAGGCCAGCCGGGCCTGACCCAATAGACAGGGGGCTCAAACTAGCACTTTTCTTCCACCCTTGGGGAGCAGAGAAAAGTATCAGATGCAAATTCTCAGTCACCAGTATCGATTGTACTTTTTCTTGCCAAAGGCCATCATTCAGTTCACTCCTGAGTTCCCCTGTGCCATCCTCCCTTCTGTTATGCTTGGATTCCATTTCCCAGTCCTGGTGCTCAGCCAGGGGGATTACTCCATCACAGATGCGTGGGTGCAGAGGCCGAGCCCTCTGTGACGGTGAGCAGGTACCCCCACTTATCATAATGGATTACAAGGAAAGGGCGCTGTGCAGTAAAGAATTAACCTTGCCCAAAGAGAGATCTCTTCTTTGCCCTCAGCCAGGAGGTGATCTCTAAACCCTGAGGATGTCCTCCCTGATAAGAGTGATTTTGTTTACTTGGATCCTTGGGCCGTGCCAGATGGTCTAACAATGTGATTTGTGTGGGGGTGTTGGTCATGCAGTATCAGCTCAATCCTTGGATACACTGGAGACTGAGGTCAGCCATGTGGGCAACTGACCATGTCCTCATGATCAGAGCCCAATTAAAATTAACTCTACACCATGACTTGAGTAAACTTTCCTGGTTGGCAGTAGTCCATGCATATTGCCACACATTGTTTCCAAGAGTTGACACTGTCCATGACTTCACTGGGAGAGGACAGCTGGAGGCTTTGTGTGTGGAACTCTCCTGGACCCTCTGTGTCTCTTCCCTTGGCTGATTTTAATCTGTGTCCTTTCGCTTAATAAATCATAGCAGCGAGTATACTAGGTTTCAGCAAGTTCTGCGAGTCCTTCTAGTGAATTCTTGAACTTAGGGTGGTTGTGGGAATCCTTGGACTTGCCAGTGGTGTCAGAAGTGAGGGTAGTCTTGGGGACTGTACCCTAACTTTACAGGCACTCAGTAGGGACCCAAACGTGTGATCCCTAGTCCTAAATTCTCCACTTACAGGCTGGACAAGCCACTTCATCTCCTTGAACCTCCTTTTTGTCACCACTCAATGCGGAGGGTGTTGTCTGTGTGCCCCCCAGAGGAGGCTGCTGTGGATATTGAGATGGAAGATGTAAGAGATGGAGGGGAAGCTGTCCAGTTCCGTGCCAATGTACCACTGGCACAAATGTGTTGAGTGCCCTCTCTTGTCTAGGCAGATTTGATAATGATGATGATGACAGTGAGGATCCCACTCCTATAATCTGACTGACCTTTTCTGTCTGGACAGGGAAGAAAGGGGGGTTGGGGTTGAAGAGCAAGTACCTGGAGCCTAAGTGGAAGCCATTTCTCTGAAATAAGGTCTTAGGAGCCACTTACCTGGTAGAAGAATGAAAGCCCTGTGCATGTCACAAGACACGAATTTAAGCTACAGTGCACCTGTCATCAGGACAAAACCTCAAAATCTTGACAAACCACTCTGTGGCGAGGCTGTGAGGAAGTAGGCTTTCACACACGGTGGTGGGAATACAAAATGGTACATCCCCTGATGAAGGGAATTGAGCGGTATCTAAGAAAAGTACACAGTATTTACCTTTGACCTAGAAATAGCACTTCTGGTGTTATCCTGAATTACACTTCTCTCTCTGTCCCTCTCCCCCTCTCTGTCCCTCCCTCCTTTTCTCTCTCTCTCTCTCTCTCTCTCGATATCACTATAGATAAGCTCTATCTATACAGCACTGATGGGTAAATAGGATCTTGCCAAGTTCGGGGAGACTTCATTTTTTTTTTACAAGAAATAGGTTGGTAGGTGGGTAGATAGATCGATATTCTTTATACCTTTTATCTAGATTCAACCGATTGTTAACATTTTTATTTATTTATTTTAAGGTTTTTTTTAATGTTTATTTTTGAGAGAGAGATTGATAGAGTATGAGCAGGGGAGGGGCAGAGAGAGAGAGAGAGAGAGAGAGAGAGAGAGAGAGAGAATCTGAAGCAGGCTTCAGGCTCCGAGCTGTCAGCGCAGAGCCTGACACGGGGCTCGAACTCACGGGCCGTGAGATCATGACCTGAGCTGAAGTCAGACGCTCAACCGACTGAGCCACCCAGGTGCCCCAACATTTTTATTTTTATGTCACAATTGTTCATGAACACTCTCTCCATATATGTATGTATATGTGTCTGGATATACATGTATATATATGTATATTTATGTGTCTGTCTAATAAAAGAGACATTTTTGCGGAATCACTAAGACTACTAATATGTACCCTTTACACCTAAATAATTCAGAATATACTAACAACAAAAACATTGTCTTATATAATCTCAGAAAAATCATCTAATTCAAGAAATTAGTATTAATACAATACTGTTTTTTTGTTTGGTTTTGTTTGCTTTATTTTAGAGAGAAAGAGAGAGAGAACTCAAGGTGGGGAGGGGGCAGAGGGAGAGAGAGAGAGAATCACAAGACAGCATGGAGCCCGTTGTGGGCTCAATCCCATGACCCTGGGATCATAACCTGAGTTGAAATCAAGAGTTGGATGCTTAACTGACTGAGCCACCCAAACATTTTCCACCCAAACATGGGAAATATATTAAACAATAGTATTGTAGGGACATCTAGGTGGCTCAGTCGGTTAAGCATCTGACTCGTTGCGGCTCAGGTCATGATTTCACAGTTTGTGGGTTCGAGCCCTGAATCGGCCTCCATGCTGACAGCATGGAGCCTGCTTCAGATTCTGTCTCTCTCATTGTCTCTCTGCCCCTCCCATGTTCACACACTCTCTCTCTCAAAAGAAATAAATAAACTTAAAAAAAATTTTTAGATAAATAAATATATATATATATATTTTTTTCCATGTTCATATTTTGCCAGTTGTCCCAATAATATCTTTTATAAACCTTTGTTTTCAAGCTTGGCTCCAGTCCTGGATTAATCAAGGATTTAATCAAGATTGTCAAATCTCTTGAATCTCCCATAATCTGGAAGCATTCCTCTGCCTTACTTTGTCATGACATGTACATTTTTTAGAGGACAAGTGCCTAGTTTTATAGAGGGCCCCTTAATTGGGGCTTATCTGATTGCTTCCTTGAGATTATTCTGGTTACACATTTTGGGTCTGGAGTATTGTGATCTCAGTGTGTCCTATTATTATTGTTTGAATGTTGGACACTTGCTCTGTGGTCAACATTATAATATCTGGGATAGTTCTCCACTATAAAGGTGTTTTTTCCTCTCTATAGTTAATACCTCACCTGTGGGGAGCCACTTAGAGCCTTAGTCAATATCGTGCTCCAGTCCGTCTCACCCAAAAGAATCAGTGAACTCAGACCTTGTAAAGAAAATGGATTCTCCCTGAACTTGACAAGATCCTAAAAATTTACCCATCAGTGCTGTATCTATTTTCAGGGGAAACAGGGCACCCTCAAGCTCAGGAGCCTTTAACTGGTGTCCCAGTATTCTTTAACTGGTGTCCCAAGGGGTCCTTGGATAGAACTCAAGAGGCCTTACACTTGGCTGGGAAAGCAGTTAGGTTGATATTTCCACCAACCTCGAAGTAAAATTCATTAGTCTTTAAATTATGAAGAGACAGCAAACCATAGCAGTACCAGTGTCTATGTCACCCATGGAAATTCCAGATGTTTTTGTATCACATTACAACTGATACGGACTATTATTGACACTCATCATTCCTTTGAAATCCTAAGTTATTAGACTCATCACTAGATCTTGTCATTCTGTGTATTAATAAAGAAGCACATTTATTACATATCAAATTTTAAATATATTTTGATGCTAGAATTTCAACAGTGTTTCCTTTGTCAGCCTGTGCACTTGACTTTCTGCACTTGTCTTAATGCATTAATGCATTCAGGCTGTCATAACAAAGTACTAGAGGCTGGGTATTTATAAACAACAGACATTAATTTCTCACAGTCCTGGAGGCTGCAAGACAGATCAGGGGGCCGGCCTGGTAGTGTTCTAGTGAGTTGCAGACTGCTGCTTCTGGCTGCGTCCCCATATGTGGAAGGGGCAGGGAGCTCTGTGGGGTCTGTTTTAGAAGAGCACTAATCCCACTCGTGGGGCTCCACTTTCCCGACTGAGCACCGCCCCAGAGACCTCACGTCCTAATTGTCACCACACTGGGCGTTAGGAATTCAACATGTGAATTTGTGAGGGACCAAACACTCAGACCACAGCAGCACCTAGGGACATTATCCTGAGCAGGAGCCCATGGCACAAAAAAGGTTAATGACCCCTGCCTCTGTCCTCTCTCCTCTCTAGCTGGTCCTCCTTACCTCTCCAGAATCACCTTTTGAAAACACCAACTTTCCTGGTTTTCCTCTGTGGCCCTCGAGCATTTGCTGCTTTGGGCACCAGAATCAAAGGAACTGCTTGGAGGTTTGCCACGATCTGGTCTCGGGTTTTTCATCTGCTGCTCCCACTAATCTGGTCTCACCCAGACACCCCTTTGTGCTGTTGCTCATGAAGTGGCCTGCCGTGTGTCTTCTTTTCTGCTTCAAAAAGAAAACCTGCTGCCCTTCCAGACTTGGTCTTTCTTGAGATGATCCCTGTACCCCAGCCCAAATCAGTCCTTCCCTTTCTGTTCGTTCAGTGCTTCATTTATTTGCCTTCATAACCCTGATCAGCACCCGCAGGTTTTTGGACTTTACCTGTCTCTCTACTGTCTTTCCTACAGGATGGGAAGCCCCTTAGGGACATCCTTCATCCTGGCAGCTGCTAACGCTATGCTGGAGCACTACACATGGTTGTAAGTTAGGTTTGTGCGGTTGAACAGATACAGATCCCCACTTTGCAGTAAGAATAGGCAGGCCCAGGTGAGAAGCCCCAGGCTTCTGGAGAACCCAAGATTCCTGGGCCCTGAGCTGGAGTTCCCAATCTACGATAGAGCGTTGGGTGTCTGGCCAGTTTCACCACGTTATGACCTAGAATTTCTCCTAACAACCGGAACTTGTGTTGTCTTATTGCGTTGAGGAAATAATCTTTCTGAGCCAGGTTTAATGGAAAGATAAATATGTCAGCAAGAATTAGACCCACCATTTTCTGTTTGGATGTAACATTTATATGTGAAATGATTCCTAAAGCTCCTGAATTTCTTCTTCCCAAGAGCCCCACTGGCTCTTTCTAATTTTCAAATATTAAAAATTCTAAATATTCAGAAAAGTACAGAGAATGATTTAGTGAACCTATCACCTACATTGAACAATTACCATTTTGCCATTTTTTGCTTCATGCTTTGTCTTACATAATTTATTGAAGCATTTTATTTATTTTTAAAAATTTTTTGGTTATTTATTTTGAGAGAGAGAGACAAAGGGTGAGCAGGGGAGAGGCAGAGAGAGAGAGAGAGAGAGAGAGAGAATCCCAAGCAGGCTTTGTGCTGTGAGCACAGAGCTGGACACAGGGCTCAATCCCACAAACCATGAGATCCTGACCTGAGCTGAAATCAAGAGCCAGATGCTTAACCAACTGAGCCACCAAGGCGCCCCTCCTGAAGCATGTTAAAGTCAGTTACAAACATCACAGCAGCTCAACCTTAAGGGACAGTGTCTTCCAGAATAATTCCTTCGTCGCCATAAGAAAATTAATTCCTTAGCATCTTCTTCCACTTAGCCCACATTCAAATTTCTCCAGTTGTCCTTAAAAAAACTTTAGTACAGGGGCGCCTGGGTGGCGCAGTAGGTTAAGCGTCTGACTTCAGCCAGGTCACCATCTCGCGGTCCGTGAGTTTGAGCCCCGCGTCAGGCTCTGGGCTGATGGCTCAGAGCCTGGAGCCTGTTTCCGATTCTGTGTCTCCCTCTCTCTCTGCCCCTCCCCCGTTCATGCTCTGTCTCTCTCTGTCCCAAAAATAAATAAACGTTCAAAAAAAGAAAATTAAAAAAAAAACAACTTTAGTACAGTTGGTTTGTTAGAATTAGCATAGAACAACTCCCAGTTTTTTCTTTGTTTCATATCCTTGTCTTATTGAGAAAACCAAATCAGTTACTCTGCCATTCTGAATCTGACTGGTTTCTTCCTCATGTGGTCATTTAACTTGTCCTCTATACTTCCTGTCACCTGGCATTTAAATCTAGAATCCTGCTTAGACTTAACAAAAATATTAAATATTTTTAGTAAGAATATTTAAAAGTGATGTTGTGGGCTTCACCAGGTTGCTTAGAATATCTGGCTGCCCTATTACTAATGATGCTAGGATCTGGTGAGTTCTGGCAGCATGATCGCTTGTTTAGAATTGTGTTTCTCGGAGCGCCTGGGTGCCTCTTAGTTCGTGAGTTCAAGCCCTGCATCAGGCTCTGCTCTCAGCACAGAGCCTGCTTCAGATCCTCTGTCCTACCCCCTCTCGCTCTGCCCTTCACCCACTCTCTCTCACTCGCTCTCAAAAATAAATAACATTAAAAAAAAATTGCATTTCCCCCTGTCAACCAGCAAGTAATCTCTGGCATGACACTTGGTACCCTGTTTGCCGTCAGTCTTTCACCTAAAGGGTGTGTCATCTGCTGATGGATATTGCTTGAGTCAGTTTTTTCATTAGAGTTTGCACAATGGGGATTTTATATCATGACTTTTGTACATTTATTAACCGGTTTCCAGGGCGCCTGGGTGGCTCAGTCAGTTGAGCGTCCGACTTTGGCTCGGGTCATGATCTCGCGGTCTGTGGGTTTGAGCCCCGCGTCGGGCTCTGCGCTGACAGCTCAGAGCCTGGAGCCTGCTTCGGATTCTGTGTCTCCCTCTCTCTCTGCCCCTCCCCCGCTCGTGCTCTGTCTCTCTCTGTCTGTCAAAAATAAACATTAAAATAATTTTTTTTTAATTAACCGGTTTCCTTCTGTAAAGCAGAGAATTTTCTCATCCCTCAGGCCCATTTGGTCATCCTGAAATACAGTTTCTGTAGGAAAGGTAAAATAAATGTTCACATATTTCTCTTTAATGATCCATTTTCCAAGTAAGGAGTTATAGCGCTGGCTACCATCAGTGGTGGCAAATGCATTGTTTTAGGGGAAGGAACTTTCTCTTTTTGTTGAATATCACAATGAGTTTATGATTTGGGGATTTTTTGATGGGGGGAGATTTTTTAGGTCTCATTCTAGAGTCTCAATAAAAATAAGTTTGTTTCTTTTGTTTTGTTTTTTAACCTTGTTACCTGATACTGATCGTTTTTTTCTGTTTTATCCATATGGTGATATGAGACAATTTCATTGCTTACAACTGGTCAGCAGTACATTTTATGCTTTCCATTTACTACACTTTAATTATAAATCCCCTTGGGCTGAGCACCTATGTTACTACCAATACTTCTTATGATAGTTAACTTTATGTGTCAGCTTGAGTAGGCCACGCCGGTGTGGGGGGGGAGGTGCAGACATGTTGTCAAACTTCATTCTGACCATCTGTAAGGCTGTTCTTTTCTTGTGAGAATAACATTTGAATGTGTAAACTGAGTAAAGCAGATTGTCCTCCCGGTATAGGTGGGACTCATGCAATCAACTGAGGACGTGAATAGAATAAAAAGATTGAATAAGAGGGAACGTCTCCTGCCTGACCCTTTGAATCAGAACATCCGTCTCTTCCTATCCTCTGACTGGAACTTAGATGAGTTCTCCTGGTTCTCCAGCTTGCCAGCTGCAGATCTTGGGACTTCTCAGCCTCCATAATCAGGTGAGCTGATTCTGTATTTTATACAGGTATACACATATGCACGCACACAGGCGTATGCGCATCTTGTTGGTTCTGTTTCTCCAAAGAACCCTGACTATGCGCTTTGCTACCAGATGTACCTTCTCATGCGTGTTTCTTTGTGTCCCTGAGTAAACATGGACTTGCTGCCCGCTGGGCAGGCACACACTTAATGTCTCTGTGTTCTGAGACACTTCCCTCTGGACTGAATGAACTCGGTCATACAACTGCAGCTGTGTGAGAGTGTGATTCCTCCCATTTTCATTGACACTTGATTTTTATTTTTTCAAGTTTATAACATGTTCTTTCTGCCCAGCAGCCCCACTGGCTTCCTTTAGCAGTAAGTCCACACATATCACAGGGCCCTCTCGTGTCCCATGTCCTGCCTTCCCGCCGGCCAGCTCTTTGCCCCATCTCTTACTCAAGAAGCACGCTCTCCGGCTTCTAGCCAAGTGGGCCTCGTGCTGCTCTTCTGCTACACCATCGCCGTCCCACCTCAAACCCTTCCCGTGGCTGCTTGCTCCACCTGGACGCCCTATCACTTCTCCTCGAAGATGTCTGTGATACTGTGATGTCCAATAAATACATATTTGGTCTTTGTCCCCATCTATAGCCCAGAGCTCCAAAAACCCTTGGAATTTCTAAAGTGACGATAGCGATAAAGTGTCTTGATACTCATAACAAACCCCTCTCAGCCGCACATGCGTTTATATCAACCAGGTAACTTTTGGAAAGCGTCTAAGGATCAGGGCCAGTTACCAGGGAAATAGAGGTTGAATAGAGGTTGAAAATGTCAGCCCTGACCCCTGACCTTTGAGGAAGGGAGAGAGAATACAGGTTGAATCAGCTGCCATTGGCCAGTGATTTCATCAGCCCTGCCTATGTAACGAAACCTCCGTAAAAAGCCAAAAGGACGGGGTTCGGAGAACTTCCGGGTTGGTGAATAAGGGGAGGTGCTAGGAGAGCGGAGTTCTCAGTGAGGTCATGGAAGCTCCACACCCTTTCCCACGTACCTTGCCCGACACATCTCTTCCATCTGATGGTTCCTGAGTTGTACCCTCTTATAAGAAACCAATAATTGGCGAGTAAAATGTTCCTCTGAGCTAGTTCTGTGAGCCTCTGTAGCAAGTTAATTCAACCCAAGGGGGGATCGTGGGATGCTCCAATTTATGGAAGGTCACCAGAAGCACAGGTAACAACTTGGACTTGTAATCGGCATCCGAAGGGGCGGGGGTGGGGGAGAGTATAGTGGGACTGAGCCCTTAACCTGTGGGACGTGACACAGTCTGCAGGTAGATGGTGTTAGGAGTGAGCTAACTGCCTGTGGTGTTGGAGAAAACACATAGTGGAATTTCATTCCCTTATCTTTGCCTCTGGAAGTGAGCATAAGTTTACCTGACTTCTGTTCACTCATATTTACCTTCTGCTCTGGGTTTTTTATATAACCCACTGCTTCAATCAGTTGTAGTCATTATTCTTATTTATTTATTTATTTAATTTATTTTTTTGCCCTTACAGTGTATGTATTAGATTAAGAGAACATCTTTCCTGGCTATAATCATTTCTAAGTATTCTCTTCCTTTTAATTGCAGTAAAATATACATAACATAAATTTACCATTTTGAAGTGTACGCTTCAGTGGCATTAAATCCATTCACATGGTTATGTAACCGTCACCACCATCCGTCTCCAGAACTTTCTCATCATTCTAAACCAAAACTGTATACCCATTACACAAGAACTCCCCATTCCCCTCCCCCAGTCCCTGGGGTACCCACCCTTCTACTTTCTGCCTCTGTGAATCTGGCTTCTCTGGGCATCTCCTGTAAGTGGAACCATACGGTATTTGTCTTTTTATGACTGGCTGATTTCACTTAGCGTAAGGTCCATCCATGTTGTAGCATGTGTCAGAACTTCCTTCCTCTTAAAGACTGAATAATAGGGGCGCCTGGGTGGCTCAGTCGGTTGAGCATCCGACTTTGGCTCAGGTCATGATCTCACAGCTCATGAGTTCGAGCCCCACGTTGGGCTCTCTGCTGACAGCTCAGAGCCTGGAGCCTGCTTCGGATTCTGTGTCTCCCTCTCTCTCTCTCTGTCCCTAACCCACTCGCATTCTGTCTCTGCTTCTCTCAAAAATAAATAAACATTAAAAAAAATTTTTTTAAATAATAAAAAAAATAATAAAGTCTTTAGGGGAGCCTGGGTGGTGCAGTCAGTTGGGCATCCGACTCTTGATTTCGGCTCAGGTTGTAATCTCATGGTCATGAATTCGAGCTCAGCACAGAGCCCGCTTGAGATTCTCTCTCGCTCTCTGCCCCTTCCCCACTTGCTCTCTTTTTAAAAATAAAAAAATTTGGGGCACCTGGGTGGCTCAGTTGGTTGAGCGGCCGACTTCGGCTCAGGTCATGATCTCGCAGTCTGTGGGTTCGAGCCCCGCGTCGGGCTCTGTGCTGATAGCTCAGAGCCTGAAGTCTGCTTCAGATTCTGTGTCTCCCTCTCTCTCTGACCCTCCCCCGTTCGTGCTCTGTCTCTCTCTGTCTCAAAAATAAATAAATGTTTAAAAAAAATAAAAATTAAAATAAAAAATTAAAAAATTAAAATCTTAAAAAACAATTGCCAAATTGAAATCGTGGACTGAAAAAAATATTTTTATAATGATACTCAGTTTTTAATGTCTGCAGATGTATCTAGGCACTAATATGACTAAAGAATAAAAGTGAAAGAATCATATCAATTATAAACCACAGGAATGGATATCATGCATGATTAGTTTTGTCATTTTGCCACCATATAACTGATGTTTGAAATAAAATCATGTTCCCGTATTGTTCATTGTTGTGAACAAATCACCCCACATATAGTGTCTTTACACAGCAATAATCATTTATTATCTCTGATCATTTCTATGGCTATAGATTTCAGAAGTGGTATGGTTCAGTAGTTCTAGCTTAAGGCTACTCCTGAGGTTGTAGTTAGACATTGACTGGGCTGCTATTATCTGAAGGCTCAACTGGGGCTGAAGGATGTGCCCGGGTCGTGGCTCCCTCACTTGCCTGCAGGTTGGTGGGAGGCTTCAGTTACTCCCTGCATGAGCCTTTCCATGGGGCTGCTTGAGCATCCTCATAGGATGTCAACCGCTCCCCTCAGCGTGAGTGATCCAGGAGAGCCACCATGTCTGTTATGACCCAGCCTTGGAAGCCACACACCACCACTTTTCACAGCATCCTACTGGTCCCACAGGCCAACCCAGGTTCAAGCTAGGAGGGTGGACACCTGTGCAAGGGTGTGGACACCAGGAGGCAGGGGTCAATAGTGAACATCTTAGAGGCTGGCTACCAGTTTCATGTTCATATTATATAAACCTTACCAGACTTAAATTACATTTCTGATGATAACTTCAGAACTGCTTAAAAAATAAAATAAAATTTAGCTTAATTCAAAGATGTTTGAGAAGAAACATAACAGGAGATTTTATCAGAAATTTCCATTCTCAGGGCACCTGGATGGCTCAGTCAGTTAAGCGTCTGACTTCAGCTCAGGCTCAGGTCATGATCTCACAGTTTGAGAGTTTGAGCCCTGCATCAGGCTCTCTGTTGTCAGCACAGCACCCACTTCAGATCCTCTGTCCCCCTCTCTCTCTGCCCCTCCCCGGCTCACGCACATGTATGCACGCTCTCTTTAAAAAATAGACATTAAAAATTTTTTTCCATTCTCTTTTGTTGTGCACAAAACTACATTTGAAATTTTCATTAGACTCAGGATTCAGGAAAGCTAACAGAAGTGAAGCTGCCTCTTCCCAATGAACACATGCATCATATCATATGTGTATTTTATGTCTCATTTGAGATATACATCCCATAAAGACTGACTGGCTGTTAAGAATCACAGCTAAACTAAAAAAAAAAAAAAAAAGAATCACAGCTAAACTCAATTTGAAAAGTCTTTCTGCCAGTGTTATGAAAAGAAATGTTAAGGATATTATTTTTTACTATAAGCATAATTATTTTTTCACCTCTAGAAACACTTTTATATGCTAAAAGTAGATTATATTTGGGGCACCTGGGTGGCTCAGTTGGCTAAGCATCAGACTTCGACTCAGGTCATGATCTAGCAGTTTGTGTGTTTGAGCCCCATGTCAGGCTCTGTGCTGACAGCTCAGAGCCTAGAGCCTACTTTGGATTCTGTGTCTCCCTCTCTTTTTGACTCTCCCCGGCTCACACTCTGTCTCTCTCAAAAATAAACAAACATTAAAATAAATAATAAGAGTAGACCACATTTGTAATTGTTTGGGTAGTTAAATGAAATTATAGAGCTTCTATTCCCTAGAAGATCTTGAGTCTTTGGAGGCACTTAGACCAATGGTTTCAGAGTCCAGTCTGCAGTTTGTAGGACAGATTCCATGGACCTACATTTGCTCATATTTTTTTATGCCAAGATCAGAGTAGTCTCTTACACATTTCTACTCAAACTCAAATAATTGATGACACCCCCTTGGGGACAGTTATGAAGAGGCCTCGTACTGCAAGATCAGGCCACTTTAAAGCACCCCCCTAGGGGCGCTTGGGTGGCTCAGTCAGTTAAGCATCCAACTTTGGCTTAGGTCATGATCTCACAGTTCATGAGTTTGAGCCCTGCTTCAGGCTCTGTGCTGACAGCTTGGAACCTGGAGCTTGCTTGAGATTCTGTGTCTCCTGTTCTCTCTGCCCCTCCCCCACTCATGCTCTGTCTCCCCCTCCCCCAAATAAATAAACATTTAAAAAAATTATAAGTAAATAAAGTGCCCCCTAGTCTCGGGCAATTTGTTTAGTCAAATCTGACAGTAGCCTCAGCCATCACTCTTAATGTAGGATCACTTCCAACATACGTTTATGTATAACTTACATGAACTTAATTATATATGCATATTGGGGGCAGGGGCAAAGATAGAAAGAATGAAAGAATATAAATTTACATCATGAAGGAGATTTTTGCCTACTATTCCCATCAATAAGTCTATGCCCTGGAGTAGAAGGGAGATTGGAGATTTGAATCAAATATTTCTTCACATGCTCTCAGTTTCTGGGTCACTCTCATTGTGTGAGCATTTCACACTGTGTGTATGATTCTACTATTTTAAGTACATATTTTTTTTAAAAAGTTACTAAGGTATAATTGGCATATAACATTATATTTGTTTCAGGTATACGACATAATGATTCCATACTTGTATATATTGTGAAATGATCACTACATTTCTACTTCACATCTCTCACCAAATGTGTTATAATTTTTTTTCTTTTCCTTCTTATGATGAAGACTTTAAAGCTGTACTCTCTTAGCAACTTTCAAATACGAAACACAGTATTATTAACTACAGTCACCATGTGGCACCTTACATCCCCAGGACATATTTATTTTATAGCTGGAAGATTGTACCTTTTGTCCTTCTTCACCCATTCCTCCCCTGACCCACCTGTCCCCCCCCAGCATCCACAATCTGTTCTCTGTATCTATAAGCTTGGGTTTTTTTTTTTTGTTTTGTCTTTTAGATTCCACATATATATGGATTTTTTTAAGTTTTATTTATTTAAGTAATCTCTACACATAGAGCTCGAACTCATGACCCCGAGATCAAGAGTTGCATGCTTTTCTGACTGAGCCAGCCAAGTGCCCCTACACATAAATGGGTTATATGGTGAGATTATATGGTTATTTGTCCTCTGTCTGATTTATTTCTCTTAGCTTAATGCCCTCAAGGTCCATCCATGTTGTCACAGATAGCAGGATTTCATTGTATACCACATCCTGTTTATCCAGTCATCCATCAATGGACACTTAGGTTGTTTCCACGTCTTGACTATTGTAAATAATGCTGCAGCGAATGAATGTGGGAATGCATATATTTTTTCAAATTAACGTTTTTATTTTCTTAGAATAAATACCCAGAAGTGGAATCACATGATATATTAGTTTTATTTTTAAATTTTTAAAAAATATTTATTTATTTTTGGGAGAGTGCAAGTGGAGGAGGGGCAGAGAAAGGGGGACAGAGGATCCGAAGCAGGCTCTGTGCTGACAAGCTGACAGCAGTGAGCCCTATGTGGGGATCAAGCCCACAAACCACGAGATCATGACCTGAGCCAAAGTTGGATGCTCAACCAACTGAACCACCTAAGTGCCCCTATTTTTTAATTTTTTAAAAGTAAGCTCTACATCCAATGTGGGGCTTGAACTCACAACCCCAAGATCAAGAGCTGCATGTTCTACTGGCTGAGCCCAGCACCCCTCTATTTTTGATTTTTTGAGGAACTGCCATACTGTTTTCCACCATAGCTGCACCAGCTTGCATTCCTAACAACAGTATATAAGGGTACCCTTTTCTCTACATCCTCACCAACAATTGTTATTTCTTGTCTTTTTGATATTAGCCATCCTGACAGGTGCGAGGTGATATCTCATTGTGATTTTGATTTGCATTTCCCTGACGATGAATGATGTTGAACATCTTTTCATGTGTCTGTTGGCCATCTGGATGTCTTCTTGGGGAAAATGTCTATTCAGATCCTCCACCCGTTTTTAAATCAGATGGTTTGGTATATTGCTATTGAGTTGTGTGAGTTCTTTATATATTTTAGTTATTAAGCCCTTGTCAGAAATGATTTGAAAATATTTTCTCCCATTCAATAGGTTGCCTTTTCACTTTGTTGATTATTTCCTTTGCTGTGCAGAAGCTTTTTAGTTTGATGTAGTTTAGGTACTGTATACAGGCCCTGTATACCCAAGTGGTTATTTCAACTGATGCTCAATTGAAAATAAACATAAAAACAACAATCTGTTCATCTCTGGTGTCGGGGGAAGAGGACTATTATTTTTAAGTGAATAAATTTTTATTTAAGGAATTTTACATGTGATTTCTTCCACTGCCAATCACCCTAGTTCCTGCAAAGTCATAATCATAATCTTCAAAATAGTCCCTTTAAAAAGAACTTTTGTTTAATCCACAGTTGCCATTATCAGTCCAGAGTTCTTTCAGTTGGGCTTTTTTTTTGAAGTCTATTTATTTATTTATTTTGAGAGAGAGAGAGAGAGTGCACGAGCAGTGAAAGGCAAAGAGAGAGGGAGAGAGAGAATTCCAAGCAGGCTCTGCGCTGTCAGCACAGAGCCCAATGCGGGGCTTGATTCCATGAACCATGAGTTTGTGACCTGAGCCGACATCAAGAGTCTGACACTTAACCATCTGAGCCACCCAGGCACCCCTCTGTTGGGCCTCTTTGATCTCCACTTGAATATAGACATTCTTCCAAAATTCCCCACCTGTAATCTTTGGAATTCAGTTTTTTTACTTTAGGGCCCTAGAAGTCAAACTGTAGGAAGTATACCAATTGCTATTTTGGCAAGTGATCTGAAATTCTTATTCCTTAATTGTTTCTAATATTGGAAAGTCTTGTTACTTTCCCTCTGCTCCATGAGCCTAGCAGAAAATGTTATAGGTCTCATGGTCACCACTGCAGTAAACTTGCTGTGATGGAAGGATCACCTATGTGTCAGTGTAGCCACAGAGGACTGTTTGGACAGCTCATGTGTCACTCATCAAATATTGTGTAAAGATGGTCCCTATTGAAAACTTAAGATTCATGAGGTAATTTTGGCAATACTAAATTCCAGCCTTTTATGTAGCCCTTAAAGTTGCTGAGAAAGTGGAGTCGGCTCTTTTTATCCTACTGTGTCAGTCAGTGTTCTCCAGAGAAGCAGAACCAATAGCTTGTATGTATGTATATACACTGATTGATTGGCAGGGCCACCGGGGTGGTTCAGTCAGTTGAGTGTCTGGCTGTTGGTTTCAGCTCAGGTCATGATCTCAGGGTCGTTGGATCAAGGCCCACATTGGGCTCCACACTGAGCATGGAGACTGCTTGGGATTCTCTGTCTTTCCCTCTGTTCCTCTTCCCCATTTGCACTCTCCCTCTAAAATACAAATAAATAACTAAAAATAAATTGATTGGTTTTAAGAGATTGATTTTAAAGAACTGGCTCATATGATTATGTGGGCTGGCAAGTCTGAAATATGTAGGGCAGGCTGGAGACCCAAGGAAGAGTTGCAGTCTTGAGTCCACAGTCAGCCTGGAAGCAGAATTCCTCTCTCTTCTGTGGACCTCAGTCTTTTCTGTTAAGGTCTTCAACTGATTGGATAAGGCCCACCCACCTTGTTCAGGGTAACTGACTTTACTCAAAGTCTAAAAATACCTTCACAGCAACATCAAGACCGGTGCTTGATCAAACAACTGGTACCGCATCCTAGCCAAGTTGGCCCATAAAATTAACCATCACCTTGGCTACAGTGGGAATCCACTGAATCAATTAACGCCCAGTTAATCCCTTCATTGACGTATTCCCTTTTCTTTGTCACCAAAAGCGACAATTTCTCTTTGACATACCAAGCCGAAATCGAAATGATGGAGGAAAAATACCAACTACTTTCCCTTAGAGTCTTCAAGACATAGTCCTTGGAACTCTCCACGGACAGTAATGATACCTTTAGAAGTGAGATTAGAAGAGGAGTTTGAAGACCAGGTTCCCAAGGAGAATCTCAACAGAACCAAAGGACATGCTGTCTGCTGACACTTCCTTTTGGAAACTGAAGTCAAGGATACAAAGGCAGAAAACCCCAGGGAAAGAGCTTCTGCCAGGCCGGGGGAACTTCCTGAGGAGGGGTCCTGGGTGCCGTCTTGCATGGAGCCATCCAGCTGGAGGGGCTGCTAAGAAACCTCATAATCAATTTTATTAAACAGATTTTATGTTTTTAAGAACCAAAAATATGGGGTAAACCTGTGGTCTATTTGTGAATTATTAAGTAGAGCTCAGCAGAATGTGGAGCAGAATGGGCATTAAATAAATGTGATGTGTTTAATTAATGTATTTAATATATTAATGATTTATGTAAATATATTTTATTAAATTTGTTGATCTCATGGTGGAATCAGCCTGGCCAAATTTTTTCTAATCTAGAAGATTGCACACCAAGCAAGGAACTCTCACCAACAAATAAAAGGTTGATTCCATTCACTACGTTGTCTTTTTGTTTTTTTGATGGTTTCTTTTGCTCTGCAGAAGCTTTTTATTTGGGTGTGGTCCCAATAGTTTTATTTTGCTTGTGTTTCCCTTGCCAAAGGAGACATATCTAGAAAAATGTTTTTACAACCGATACCATCAACAAAACAAAAAGACAGTTTACTAAATGAGAGAAGATACTTCCAGAGGACATGCTCAATAAAGGTTAATATCCAAAACATATAAAGAACTTATACAACTCAACACCAAAAACCCACAAATGATCCAATTAAAAAATGAGCACAGGACACAAATAGACATTTTGCCAAAGGAGACATACAGATGGCCAAAAGACACATGAAAAAAAAATGCTCAACATCACTCATCATCAGGGAAATACAAACCAAAACCACAATGAGATATCACCTCACTCCTGTCAGAATGGCTAGTCTCAAAAACACAAGAGACAAGTATTGGCAAAGATGTGGAGAAGAAGGAACACTTGTGCACTGTTGGTAGGAATACAGGCTGGTGCAGCCATTGTGGAGAACAGTATAGCAGCTCGTCAGAAAATTAAAAATATAATTGCCATATGATTCAGTAATTCCACTACCAGGTATTTACCTAAAGAAAATGAAAAGACTGACAGCCAAGATATGGAAGCAACCCAGGAGACCATCAGTAGATGAATCGATAAAGAAGGTGTGGCATAAAAAATGAAGTCTTGCCATTTGCAACAATATGAATAGATATAAAGGCTATAATGCTAAGTGAAATAAGTCAGTAGGAGAAAGACAAATATGATTTCACTCATGTGGAATTTAAGAAACAAATGAAGAAAAAAGAAACAAAAATACAGACACTTAACTGTAGAGAACAAACTGGAGGTTACCAGGGGGAGGTAGGTGGGGGAATGGATGAAATAAGTGAAGTGGATTCAGAGCATAGTTATTGAGGGGTGCCTGGGTGGCTCAGTCGGTTGAGTGTCTGACTTCAGCTCAGGTCATGATCTCATAATTCACGAGTTTGAGCCCTGCATCAGGCTCCGTGCTGACAGCTCAGAGCCTGGAGCCTGCCTCGAGTTCTTTTTCTCCCTCTCTCCCCCTCCCCACTCACACTGTGTCTCTCTTTCTCTCTCAAAACTAAACATTTACAAAAAATTAAATATTTTAAAGTTTTTTTTAATTTTAAAAAGAATATACTTATTGAGATGAGAACTACTGAGTAATGTATAGAATTGTTGAGTCACTCTATTGCACATCTTAAACTAATGCACTGTGTGTTCATTAAACTTGAGTAAAAAAATTTTTTTTTAATTTTGGGGTGCTTGGCTAACTCAGTAGGAAGAACATGCAACTCTTTTTTTTTAATCAGAAAAGGTTTGTTTCTTTTAGGGACAATTAAACCACACCCGAGGCCTAAATATACAGACACAAACCAAAGTAGCCATTTAGGATTGTTTGTTCTAGCTTCAAGAAGAATGCTGGTGCAATTTTGATTGGGATTGCATTGAATGTGTAGATAGCTTTGGGTAGTATTGACATTTTAACAATATTTATTCTTCCAATCCATGAGTGTGGAATGTTTTGCCATTTCTTTATATCTTCTTCAATTTCCTTCATAAGCTTTCTATAGTTTTCAGCATACAGATCTTTTACATCTTTGGTTAGGTTTATTCCGAGGTATTTTATGCTTCTTGGTGCAATTGTGAATGGGATCAGTTTCTTTATTTGCCTTTCTGTTGCTTCATTATTAGTGTATAAGAATGCAACTGATTTCTGTACATTGATTTTGTATCCTGTGACTTTGCTGAATTCATGTATCAGTTCTAGCAGACTTTTGGTGGAGTCCATTGGATTTTCCATGTATAATATCATGTCATCTGCAAAAAGTGAAAGCTTAACTTCATCTTTGCTAATTTTGATGCCTTTGATTTCCTTGTGTTGTCTGATTGCTGATGCTAGAACTTCCAACACTATGTTAAACAACAGCAGTGAGAGTGGACATCCCTGTCGTGTTCCTGATCTCAGGGAGAAAGCTCTCAGTTTTTCCCCACTGAGGACGATATTAGCTGTGGGCTTTTCATAAATGGCTTTTATGATGTTTAAGAATGTTCCTTCTATCCCGAATTTCTCAAGGGTTTTTATTAAGAAAGGATGCTTTATTTTGTCAAATGCTTTTTCTGCATCGATTGACAGGATCATATGGTTCGTTTCTTTTCTTTTATTAATGTGATGTATCACATTGATTGATTTGCGAATGTTGAACCAGCCCTGCAGCCCAGGAATGAATCCCACTCGATCACGGTGAATAATTCTTTTTATATGCTGTTGAATTTGGTTTGCTAGTATTTTATTGAGAATTTTTGCATCCATATTCATCAGGGATATTGGCCTGTAGTTCTCTTTTTTTCTGGGTCTCTGTCTGGTTTGGGAAGCAAAGTAATGCTGGCTTCATAGAATGAGTCTGGAAGTTTTCCTTCCCTTTCTATTTTTTGGAACAGCTTGAGAAGGATAGGTATTATCTGTGCTTTAAATGTCTGGTAGAATTCCCCAGGGAAGCCATCTGGCCCTGGACTCTTATTTGTTGGGAGATTTTTGATAACTGATTCAATTTCTTCACTGGTAATGGGTCTGTTCAAGTTTTCTATTTCTTCCTGTTTGACTTTTGGAAGTGTGTGGGTGTTTAGGAATTTGTCCATTTCTTCCAGGTTGTCCAGTTTGTTGGCATATAATTTTTCATAATATTCCCTGATAATTGGTTGTATTTCTGAGGGATTGGTTGTAATAATTCCATTTTCATTCATGATTTTATCTATTTGGGTCCTCTCCCTTTTCTTTTTGAGAAGCCTGGCTAGAGTTTTATCAATTTTGTTTATTTTTTCAAAAAACCAACTCTTGGTTTCATTGATATGCTCTACAGTTTTTTTAGATTCTATATTTATTTCTGCTCTGATCTTTATTATTTCTCTTCTTCTGCTGGGTTTGGGGTGTCTTTGCTGTTCTGCTTTTAGTTCCTTTAGGTGTGCTGTTAGGTTTTGTATTTGAGATTTTTCTTGTTTCTTGAGCTAGGCCTGGATTGCAATGTATTTTCCTCTCAGGACTGCCTTCGCTGCATCCCAAAGCGTTTGGATTGTTGTATTTTCATTTTCATTTGTTTCCATGTCTTTTTTAACCTCTTCTCTAATTGCCTGGTTGACCATTCATTCTTTAGTAGGGTGTTCTTTAACCTCCATGCTTTTGGAGGTTTTCCAGACTTTTTCCTGTGGTTGATTTCAAGCTTCATAGCATTGTGATCTGAAAGTGTGCATGGTATGATCTCAATTCTTGTATACTTATGAAGGGCTGTTTTGTGACCCAGTATGTGATCTATCTCAGAGAATGTTCCATGTGCACTCGACCACAAAAGACCCCGAATAGCCAAAGTAATATTGAAGAAGACCAAAGAAGGAGGCATCACAATCCCAGACTTTAGCCTCTACCACAAAGCTGTAATCATCAAGACAGCATGGTATTGGCACAAAAACAGACACATAAACCAATGGAATAGAATAGAGACTACAGAATTGGACCCACAAAAGTATGGCCAACTAATCTTTGACAAAGCAGGAAAGAATATCCCATGGAAAAAAGACAGTCTCTTCAACAAATGGTGCTGGGAGAACTGGACAACAACATGCAGAAGAATGAAACTAGACCACTTTCTTACCACTATACACAAAAACAAACTCAAAATGGATGAAGGACCTGAATGTGAGACAGGAAACCATCAAAACCCTAGAGGAGAAAGCAGGAAAAAACCTCTCTGACCTCAGCCGCAGCAATTTCTTACTTGACACATCTCCAAAGGCAAGGGAACTAAAAGCAAAAATGAACTATTGGGACCTCATGGAGATAAAAAGTCTGCACTGCAAAGGAAACACTCCACAAAACTAAAAGGCAACCAATGGAATGGGAAAAGATATTTGCAAATGACATATCGGACAAAGGGCTAGTACCCAAAATCTATAAAGAACTCACCAAACTCTACACCCGAAAATCAAATAATCCAGTGAAGAAATGGGCAGAAAACATGAATAGACACTTCTCTAAAGAAGACATCCAGATGGCCAACAGGCACATGAAAAGATGCTCAACGTCACTCCTCATCAGGGAAATACAAATCAAAACCACACTGAGATACCACCTCACGCTGGTCAGAGTGGCTAAACTGAACAACTCAGGAGACTATAGATGCTGGAGAGGATGTGGAGAAACGGGAACCCTCTTGCACTGTTGGTGGGAATGCAAACTGGTGCAGCTGCTCTGGAAAACGGTGTGGAGGTTCCTCAAAAAATTAAAACTAGATCTACCCTATGACCCAGCAATAACACTGCTAGGAATTTACCCAAGGGATACAGGAGTGCTGATGCATAGGGTCACTTTTACCCCAATGTTTACAGCAGCCCTTTCAACAATAGCCAAATTATGGAAAGAGCCTAAATGTCCATCAAGTGATGAATGGATAAAGAAATTGTGGTTTATATACACAATGGAATACTACTTGGCAATGAGAATGAAATATGGCCTTTTGTAGCAACATGGATGGAACTGGAGAGTGTTATGTTAAGTGAAATAAGTCATACAGAGAAAGACAGATACCATATGTTTTCACTTTTATGTGGATCCTGAGAAACTTAACAGAAGGCCATGGGGGCGGGGAAGGAAAAAAAAAAGAGAGGGAGGGAGGCAAACCATAAGAGCCTCTTAAAAACTGAGAATAAACTGAGGGTTGATGGGGGGTGGGAGGGAGGGGAAAGTGGGTGATGGGCATTGAGGAGGGCACCTGTTGGGATGAGCACTGGGCGTTGTATGGAAACCAATTTGACAATAAATTTCATATTAAAAAAAAAACAAAGTAGCCATTTAAAGCATTAGCTACTGAGGTACAATACATACGTTGGAGAAAAATGCTTCACCATCTGACCATATATCAAACTTTGCTCCATCAACAGCTGAGCTCTGCTAGTTGAGGGTAAGAACATTATCCGCAGAACCAAAGGAGAACCACTCTGTTCCACAAGTACTGATGCATTTTAGACCGCATTGTGGGGACAGGTTTCCCAGTGAAGGGAAGAGGGGGGGGGAAAGGCTGTGTCCCTCCCCTAGGGCATGAGGCCGCCTTGCAGAGCGCCACAGGACAACGGACCTCCGTTGCTCACACTCAGACCTTGGCGGCCTCCTGCAGCGATGCATCCTCTGAACTGGTGCCGCAGTTTACTGGAAAAGGCATTTGTCCATCGAGAACTGGCCATCCACATTGGTAAACAGCATCAAATGGAAATTCACTCTGCCATCTCCCCGACATTGGCCTTCCTGTGTCACAGCACCGTGGGCTGCCTGAATGGCCTCATTCTTTTCAAAGCATTTTGCTCTGCCTTCAGGGGACAGCTTCTCCGTTTCAGAAAGAATCTGTTTCAGGACTGACCCCGTCCTCACACTCCAGTTTGTCTTGGTTACTGGCCACCGCCTGTGTAAGTCCAGTGGTACCTCTCAAGTTCCCGATGGTCCGCTTCATGAAGTGCCCCTTAGGACGGACTTCTCTTCCCTTCTGGTCTCCAGTCTGTTTTCTTCCTCAAGGTCTCCTGCTGGGCCGTGAGGGGAAACAGCAGCAGCAGAAGCAGCAGTGCTCAGGCAGGCGCTGGTCGCAAGCCCAGAGCCGCCTCCAGCCCCAGCACGTCCTCGAAGCGGCCCTGGCCGGCAACCCCCAGCCAGGCCAGCACTTTGTTCAGCATCTCAAGGTTAATCTCCAGCAGTTTGAGCTGCATCTTCATGGACCGCAGGCTGCGCCAGTATCCAGAGAAGAAAAACAGCCGAGAACATGCGACTCTTGATATTGCGATTGTGAGTTTGAGCCCCAACTTGGGTGGAGAGATTATACATAAACAAACAAACAAACTTAAAAAAATTTTTTACAGATGCATAAGCTTCAAAAAAAGTAATTTGCATGAAAAAAAGGTTGATTCCACCTTTCCCCGAGGTTGGAGGAATTGATCTCATGTTGATGTATTTCTCCACACTGAGCAGCCTCCAGTAAGTCCACCTTCCTGATGTGACAGCAGGTGGAGAGAAGAATGAATGTGCGGCGTAGCACATGTAGAGCCGGGCCCCTCTCAAATCCACAGGGCTGCATTTTCTCTCCTCGATCTCACTGACATCAACAACATTACACCATGTCAGTGACGAATAAAAGAGAAATCATACCACAGTCCTGTGACCCCTTCCTGCCCTTGCCCATGGGCAGAGCTTTCTTAAACTGAAGGTACACTCAAACGGAACTCTGGAAAGAATTTAACAAAGCATCCGTTTACAGAGCGGAGCGGCACGCAAGGATAATGGATACAAAGAAGGAGAGTGAAGACCCTTGAGACCAATAACCGTGATGGAGGCAAAGAGAGGGTAAGCAGAGGCAAGGGGAGTAAACAGGCTTGCTGAGCTTCGTGGAGCCCGAGAGAAAGAGCCAGGCACCAGTGCATGGAGCACAGATGTGGGGGAAGAAAGACCCGAGCTCTCTGATCTCTCCTTTGTACCTCTCACTGGCCACACGCACAGGAAGCCAAAGTGGAGGCAACCCAGAGGGTCATCCACAGGGGCCAGCCCCGGAGGGCACGTAACAGGGCTGAGAAGGGTGGACTGTGGGTGTGGACGACAAACGAAGAATAACCCACATGGCATCCTATTGTGCCTCACTCTCGGTGGAAACTCTTACAACCAGTGTGCAAGGAAGCAGCCCCCATGACAAATTCCGAAAGGAGTGGGTTGCCGCCTGCACTTGTTAAGCTAGAAACGCCAGAACCTAAGAGTTCATTTCTCAATGGCGGTGTCCTTAAAGGGGCGGAGGTGGGAGAAGGGTTGTGCCCTGGGCCCTGCGTCCCTGGGAAGTGTGGTGGTGCTTCTTCAGCCTGGCCCCACACCAGAATCACCACACAGGCTTGAACAGGGGAGGCTCTCGGAGGCGGGGAAGGGAGGCAAACCAGTGGGGACAGGGAGATGGTTAACCAAGCAAGGACCTCAGCACTGCTAGTACTGATTCCAGCCTCTTGAAGAGTGCACTGGTGCGGACAGCTCCAAAACTCCCCACGGAGGGGCGGCTGGCTGCCTCAGTAGGGAGAACGCAGAATTCTTGATCTCAGGGTTGTGAGTTCAAGCCCCACGCTGGATGTAGAGATTACTTAAAAATAAAATCTTAAAAAAAAAAAAAAAAAACAAGAAAAAAACCTGGGGCACCTGGGTGGCTCAGTTAAGTGTCCAACTCCTGATTTTGGCTCAGGTCATACTCTCACGGTTCATGAGTTTGAGCCCCGCATCAAGCTCTATGCTGACAGCCCAGAGCCTGCTCTCCCTCTCTCTGCCCCTCCCAGTCTCTCTCTCTCTCACAAAATAAATAAATAAATTTTAAAAATAAATGAACATTGGGGCGCCTGGGTGGCTCAGTCGGTTGAGCGTCTGACTTCGGCTCCGGTCATGATCTTGCAGTGCGTGAGTTCGAGCCCCGCGTCAGGCTCTGGGCTGATGGCTCAGAGCCTGGAGCCTGCTTCAGATTCCGTGTCTCCCTCTCTCTCTGCCCCTTCTCTGCTCATGCTCTGTCTCTCTCTGTCTCAAAAATAAATAAAAACATTTTAAAATAAATAAATGAACATTAAAATAACCTCCCCATGGAAAATAATGAGCGTTGGCAAGGATGTGGAAAAACTAGAACGCTTGTGCATTGCTGCTGGGCATGTGAAATGGTATGGCCATTGTCGAGCAGTTTAACTTGTAGAATTACCATATGATCCAGCAGTCCCACTGCTGGGACTGTAGCCAAAAGAACTGAAGGCGGGGACCATTTATAGCAGCATTATTCGCAGTAGCTAAAGGAGGAAACAACCCAAACGTCCATCGACAGACCATGGAGGTGCAGAGGATGATATATCTATACAATAGAATATTATGCAGCCTTAAAACAAATGAAATTCTGAGGGGCCCTGGGTGGCTCAGTCGGTGAAGCATCCGACTTTGGCTCAGGTCATGGTCTCACGGTTCATGAGTTCGAGCCCCATGTCGGGCTCTGTGCCAACGGCTCAGAGCCTGGAGACTGCTTTGGATTCTGTGTGTGTGTGTCTCTCTCTGCCCCTCCCCAGCTCATGTTCTCTCTCTCTCTCTCTCTCTCTCTCTCTCTCTCTCTCTCAAAAGTAAATAAACATTTAAACTCAAAAAAGTGAAATTATGATACATGTTACAGCTGTGGGGAGAGAGAGATTAGCACAGACCTAGGGCTCTGCCTTTATTAGGGTCAGAGGGTGGGGTGTCTCCTGGCTAATTTGAAGCATCAGAACTGAAATTAGGGCATGGGAGAGCGGGAGCAGGGTCACTCGAGTGGTCAGGTATCTAGGCTGTCTAGAGTTTCCATAAAAGGAACTTCGTGGGTAGGGGAGTCCTACCTCTTTATCTGGTCATTTTATTGGTAGCTGTGTCATATCGCTGGCAATATGTTTATTCACAAGGAATGTCTTTTATTTTTAATATTTATTTATTTTTGAGAGAGAGAGACAGTGCAAGCGAGGGAGGCTCAGAGAGAGAGAGGGAGACACAGAATCGGAAGCAGGATCCAGGCTCTGAGCTGTCGGCACAGAGCCCGACGTGAGGCTCAAACTCACAAACCATGAGATCATGCCCTGAGTTGCAGTCAGACGCTTAACCAGCTGAGCCACCCAGGAGCCCCAGGAATGTCTTTTTTTTTTTAATTACTTTTAAAAGTTTCTTTATTTTGAGAGAGAGAAAGAGAGAATGCACGTGGGGGAGGGATAGAGAGAGAGAATCCCAAGCAGATCTGCATTATCAGTGCAGAGCCTGATGCAGGGCTCAAACTTACAAACCATGAGATCATGACCTGAGCTGAAGTCAGATGCTCAACCGCCTGAGCCACCCAGGCGCCTCAAAAGGAATGTCTTTTTATTTATTTTTTATTTTTTTTCCTTTAATGTTTATTTATTTTTGAGATAGAGAGAGACAGAGCATGAACGGGGGAGGGGCAGAGAGAGAGGGAGACACAGAATCGGAAGCAGGCTCCAGGCTCTGAGCCATCAGCCCAGAGCCCGACACGGGGCTCGAACTCACGGACTGTGAGATCGTGACCTGAGCTGAAGTCAGATGCTCAACCACCTGAGCCACCCAGGTGCCTCAAAAGGAATGTCTTTTTAAATGAAAGCCTCCCCATGCTGACAGCGTGGAGCCTGCTTGAGATTCATTCTCTCTCTCTGCCCCTCCACCCACTCGAGCGTGCATGCTCTCTCAAAATAAAAAACAAATTCACTTGGTTAAAAAAAAAACAAAAAACAAAAACAGAATGCCTCAGCATCAAAAGCTTAGTGTCAGATATTTACACTACATGCTGCATTATGAATGAGCCTTGAATACATTATGCTAAATGAAATAAGCCAGTCACAAAAAGGCAAATACTGTATGATTCCACTTACATGAGGGACCCAGAATGGGTTCTCCAGGCCCTCTAACTGGCCTGCTGAGCTCTCACCTCCCGCAGGCCCTTCTGCCTTGAGGGTCAGGAGCACTCCATGGGAGACCCCATGCTCCTTGTATTTTCCCCGAGTGAAAATGAAATTCCTACATGGAATACAGGAACTCTTCCTTATTTACCTTTGTTTCCGTGCCCTCCATGAAAACTGGTAGGAGCCGTGGTAGGTGCTGTTGATGCCCAGCCTGATTCCCTTGATTAGAGTAGTGGTGCTCCTAATGTCAGCTCCTGCTCACAGCTACCCCTTCTCCGGAGAATCGCACTCTGCGGGGCAGGAGCACAGGGCCCAGGGGGTTATCACGCTCCTCCAGCCCATCCCCAGCAGCCCACAGCTGGTGGCTGCCCGGCTCCCTGCTCTAATTGGAACCAGGTCTGTGGTGCGATTCATGGCCCAGAGCTCCCTGTGGGACCAGTCTCCTGCTGCAAGCACACCTTTGCTTAGTTAACCATGTCCCTACCCCACCCTGCTTCCCTCACTCCCCTTCTCCTGAGAGCCACCCCTCAGGAAATCCCTAGAACAAGACTCCCCGAGGCCCTGTTGTAGGAAACCTGACCTAACACAGTAGCGATCACGTACTTGCTTTGCACGGGACACTGTTCTGAGCACTTTACCTATATTAATTCACTCAAAACACATACGTTAATAATGAACAAGACCTATGACTGATGTATCTTTCTAACCCCTAGAACTCAGTGCATCCCTGCTGTCTGAAAGATAATGTGAAGCCTTCCATCACGCTGGCGCATGCATTCTCCATTCTGCCTTCCGGTAGGATTCTTGCTCTTTCTCTACTCCTTCACTCTCACTTCCAGGGGCTTGAGTCGAGCTGACCCTTTCCTCGGGTTCAGGGTGGGCACATGACCCAGACCTACCCAATCAGGGGCTTCCATTCCCACAGCCATTGGCTCAGGGATGGTCACATGATCTAAGCCAGGCCAATAAAACCCAATTCCTGCACTTTCACTGAACTTGTTGGGTAAGAAGTTTTCTTTGCACTGGGATTGCTAAATTGGGAGGGTGGGAGCCCGGGACCACCCACAGCCATCTTGGCACCTCAAGGGAAAGATTCTCCCTAAGTGAAACAGGCAGAGAGGAAACTAAAACCAGAACAGCTGGAGAGATGGGATTTCCAAAGTTTCCAGCTAAGGATGTGAATCCATTCACCCCAGCCTTCTAAGTCTTTGGCCAATAAATTCTCTTTTCTGTTTAATCCGGTATGAGTCAGATTTTGGTTACTCACACTGAAATTATCCCAGTACAGATTGGTTTCTTACCAGGGTGCCAGTGAACATTTATGGGAATACTATTACTAACAGGGCCACCTTGTTCATGTTACATGCGTTACGTCATGGATTTTCAAAACCACTTTGCTAAAACCAATTGGTAACACCGGTGATTCAACATTTTTATTCACATCCTAGAAGAACTTTGAAAAACTGTTCCCCGTGTTGTTTTTTTTTTTTTCCTTTTTCCCTGCCATATGCCTTTAAATTCTTTTTTAATGTTTGTTTATTTTTGAGAGAGAGAGAGCACGAGTGGGGGAGGTACAAAAAGAGAGAGAGAGACGAAGACATGGAATATGAAGCAGGCTTCAGTCTCCTAGCTGTCAGCACAGAGCTGGGCTCTGGGCTCAAACCCAGGAACCTGGAGATCATGACCTAAGCCCAAGTCAAGAGTAGCTCTCCACGGATTAAGCCACCCAGGTTCCCGTCCCATATGCTTTTTAAAGTTTTAACACTTCACTTAATTTTTGTTTGCTTTAACATTTTAAAAACCACTTTTCATGTTAAGTGCAAAGGATGTAATTTCTCCTGTATTGGAGATACTGACATTTTCAGGTAAAACTCTTAGATCATTTTTTCAAGTGTAAAGTCTCAAGTTGTAGAAATTTGCAGGACAACATTGTGCTTACAGTTAACAATTCTGTACTGTACACATAAGAATTTATTAGGAGAGTAGATCTCATGTTAAGTGTTTTTTACCGCAAAACAAACTTCTGGGATCACCTGCAAATGTGTTTGCTGAAACCTGAGTACCCCAGAGATTTAACACCCATCATTATCCATTTACAAAACACTGAACAAACTCATTTTAACAGCCAGAAATTTGCATCATTTCCCCCTTCAACTGATATTTTTATGCCATATCGCCTACAGAATTCTTCCTAGTACATGTTTGAAGAACTTTTATTGATCATCCATCATTTCTGCCCAACTAAATTATATAAATTGGAATATTTTCAATTTCCTATGATTATAGGTTATAAGGTTTGAGTTTTCTTTATTTAGATTAATTTACAATTACAGTGATCAGCAGTATATAATTGATTAAAACAAAAACGCTGACAGTTATTAAACATAGAAAGTTGTGTTATTAGAAATATGTATCTTCGGGGCACCTGGGTGGCTCAGTCAGAACAGCATGTAATTCTTGATTGCAGGGTCGGGAGTTTGAGGCCTACATTGGGTGTAGAGATTACTTAAATAAAAATAAAACTTAAAAGAAAAGAAAAGAAAAGAAATACATATCTTCATGAGATGGATGATTTTTGGTGACACTGAGTCTATCTTGTTGGTGATAAAAATTACTGCTAGAATGAATAGGGCTTTGGCATCAGTTCTGTCCCCATTCTTTGTGTAGAAAGACGTACACATCAGCATACAAAAAGATTGATTCATGTACCAACTCTGATGGATCTCAAGGGCATTATGAAGACTAAGAAAAAGTCAATCTGGAAAAGTCAGATACCGTATAACTCCATTTATGTAACATTCTTGAAATGACGGAATTCTATTTGGGATTTTTCTTGTTTCTTGAGATAGGCCTGGATTGCAATGTATTTTCCTCTCAGGACCGCCTTCGCTGCATCCCAAAGCGTTTGGATTGTTGTATTTTCATTTTCATTTGTTTCCATATATTTTTTAATTTCTTCTCTAACTGCCTGGTTGACCCATTCATTCTTTAGTAGGGTGTTCTTTAACCTCCATGCTTTTGGAGGTTTTCCAGACTTTTTCCTGTGGTTGATTTCAAGCTTCATAGCATTGTGGTCTGAAAGTATGCATGATATGATTTCAATTCTTGTATACTTATGAAGGGCTGTTTTGTGACCCAGTATGTGATCTATCTTGGAGAATGTTCCATGTGCACTCGAGAAGAAAGTATATTCTGTTGCTTTGGGATGCAGCATTCTAAATATATCTGTCAAGTCCATCGAAATGACAGAATTCTAGAGATGGAGAACAAACTAGTGGTTGCCAGGGGTTAACGATGGTACCGGAAGGGTGGATGTGACAGTCAAGGGACAGCATAAGGAAGATCTTCAAGGTGAGCTTCCAGACCTTGATTGTGGTGGTGGTGATGTGAATCTGCACATGTGTTAAAAAGGCATAGAACGGGGCGCCTGGGTGGCGCAGTCGGTTAAGCGTCCGACTTCAGCCAGGTCACGATCTCGCAGTCTGTGAGTTCGAGCCCTGCGTCAGGCTCTGGGCTGATGGCTCAGAGCCTGGAGCCTGTTTCTGATTCTGTGTCTCCCTCTCTCTCTGCCCCTCCCCCGTTCATGCTCTGTCTCTCTCTGTCCCAAAAATAAATAAACGTTGAAAAAAAAATTAAAAAAAAAAAAAGGCATAGAACTACACACACACACACACGTTGCCCCCACGTCTGTTTCCTGTCCTATAGCTACAGAAGATTAATCACTGGGTGAAACTGGGCGGAGGGTACATCAGTCTCTCTGTATTGCCTTTGCAACTGCCTGTGAATCCAAAATCATTTAATAACAAGTATACAAAGGGGGCACCTGGATGGCTCAGTTGTTTGGGCATCCGACTTCAGCTCAAGTCATGATCTCACAGTCTGTGAGTTTGAGCCCCGCGTCGGGCTGTGTGCTGACAGCTCGGAGCCTGGAGCCTGCTTTGGATTCTGTGTCTCCCTCTCTCTCTGCCCCTGACCCCCTCTGTCTCTCTCTCTGTCAAAAACAAAGTGAACATTGAAAAAAAAATTTTTTTAATAATAAGTCTGAAAAGGATGCATCCTCTGAGAGACCAGCTTCACATAGATCAGTAAGTGGTCTGGAAGTTTTATCACACCGATATCCCTCTAATTCTTTTAATTCCTTCAGCATAATATGTCAGAAATCATTAAGTGATCTTTCATTAAATTAATTTTAATGATCTAGTAACGAGCCGTTCAATTATGTCCTCCTCTAATTTTGCTTAAGACAATGCATGGGAAATGACCTGATTTATCAGGACTGGCTGTCCTGTCATTAGTCATTCATATTCTCACTGCAGGCACAGAGATTTCCATTTGTCCCTTTGTTTGATGCTCCCCCCCCTGCCCCCACAACAGCGCACTTTAGTTAGACTAAGGGTGGATTCAGGGAAGAGCCCTAGGAAAGGGGAGGGAGACTGAAACCCAGCTCGACAGTTCATCCACACTAGTTGTCAGGCAGATCCATAAGGGACAGAGGGCAAGTGCAAGTTGAGGATCTGGAAACTTGCCCCCCTTGCAAAGTTACCAAGATACTCCCCATCACCTGCAGGCGGACATAGCCAGACTCCATTCAACGACCCTGTTAGTAGCTCTATTTTTACAGCAGAGGAAAGGAAGCTAAGAAAGGTTAAGTAATCCACCTAAGACCCCCAGCAGATGGCCGAGCTGTGATCGGGGACTCAGATGCCTAACTCCAAAATCCACTGTCTTTCAGCCACACTGTCCTGTCCCTGGTTATCAAATCCAGCTTCAGTCCCCACAGAATTGTCGCCTGGTGACCACCAGGTGGCACCACCACCTCACAGTTGTCCTCATGACCGCACTGATGGCGGACTCCTTGATTTGGGGAACAGAGTTTGCAGCCTTGGGCTTCTCTCCCACTGTTACATTCTCCTCTCAAAGATGGGTAGCCTTCATCTCTAGCTCTCATTGATTGGATTTCCTTGAATTTCACTTATTTGATGCCAAAGGTGTATGCTGGCAGTTTAGCCATGATTAATTAAGTGAAGAATATATATATCATTATAACAACTCACGTACTGAGTGCTTACTGTGTCCCGAGCACTTTGCTCGGATCGCCTCATGTAATCCTTACAAAAGACAAGGTGGCAAATTCTGTTTTGTTAACAGTCTTTCGGGCCTGGGGCACCTAGATTGTTTTATTGTTTTACTCTTCAATAACTAACCAACATGTTTTTGGAAACTTTAATAAAATATTACTTCAGCTATTCTCATGGCAGACATATTTATAAACTTTTATTGGATAGAGTGGTCTATTCTGGGTAACTATAATAAAATGATGAAAATCTAATGGTTCATAAATATTATATATATTTGCTTTATAACCAGTATGTGTACATATATTTATATTTATTATAGAAACATACGTGTGTGTGTGTGTGTGTGTGTGTGTGTGTGTGTGCATGTGTGCATGTGTGTGTAAAGAAGACTGGGCAAGGTGAGTGGGTACCAATTCTCACCCACTCACCTGGTACCACACCAGCTCCAGGCTTTAAGGAAATATGTACATGGCTCCTTCTCAGATGAAATACCCTTACTAAATTTCACTATATGACAAAAAGATTTCCAAGCCCAAGTTCAGTACCTCACTTAGAATCATCAGATTGACCTGGTATTACCTAGCTAATTCCTTCACCCTGCACATGAAGGTATCATGATCCAAGGAAATGGTGATTTCCTTTAGACACACAGTAGTGCCGGTGGCAAAACCCGGATTCCCTGACTTTACAACAGAGTTCGTTCCACATGGATAGCTCTGACCTTGTGTGTTTACATTTTTTACTTTTTTTTTTAAGTAGGCTCCATGCCCAACGTGGGCTTTTCACTCATGACCATGAAATCAAGAATCGCATGCTCTACTAAATGAGCCAGCCAGGTGCCCCTCTGACCTTGTGTGTTTAAAAAAAATTCCGAATAAAGGGCTTCTCATTGATCTCTTCTTAAATGTCATCTTCTCGCTTTGGGTTTTGTGACTATTTAGATTTCTTTTTAAATATTATATCTGCCATCTAACTAATAATATATCAAATTTTGTGCTGTTTATAAATTTCATTATGTTTTCTATGTCCTCTTCTGTGACTTTAAGAAAAATGTCGAGTGACCAAGTTTGAGAATACAACTTACATACAAAATCCATTTACATACAGATTCCATTTAGGGTCACACTGGTTCATTAAACCCAGAACTGACTAATTTGTGGGCTCCAGCACAAAATGAAAATGCAGGGGCACTTGGCTGGCTCAGTCAGTAGAGCATGCGACTCTCGATTTCAAGGTTGTGAGTTTGAGCCCAACGTTGGATGTAGAGATGACTTTCAAAATAAATAAACAAAATGAAATTGCAGGGCCTCATTTTCAAAAATTATTTAGATTTTCAAGATAAAGATAAGGGAGCATTAAATAAGTGTGGGCCCTTCTCGGTGTGCACCCTTGTGTGATCACACAGGTCACACACCCATGAAACCAGCCCAGATTTAACTTCTCTGATTTCAGTCATCCAACTTGCTACAAATTGGCTTCTCTGAAGTAAGTCCAGTGGGATCACCTCCAGCTGTGAGTAACAGCTATCCCAACAAGGGATATCCCAACAACAGTTATCCCAACAAGCAAGAAAGATTTTACTTTTTCCATGTCACAAGAGATGTCGAGGCAGATAACCCAGGACTTCTGCCCTCTTCCACTTTCTTTAGAACCCAATTTCTCCTCTTGGCACAGGATAGCTGCCGAACCTCAGACCATCATATCCACATTCCAGGCAGGATAAATGAGACATGACAAAGCACAAAGAGCAAAAACCCTCTCTTAAGTATTTGCCTTTTTAATTCACAAGAGAAAACCTTCCCAGAGATTTCTGCCCATATCCTATTGGCCAAAACTGTCACATGGCCACACCTAGCTGCAAGAGAGGCTTGGAATTTGAGTGTCCCACTTTCTAGCCTCTGGGGTTTTGTTTTGTTTTTAAAGTTTATTTATTGTGAGAGAGAGAGGGCAGGGAATGGCAGAGAGAGAAGGAGAGAGAGGATCCCAAGCAGGCTCCATCCCTGTCAGCGCAGAGCCCGACGTGGGGCTCAAACTCACGAACTGTGAGATCATGACCTGAGCCAAAACCAAGAGTCCAACACTTAACTGACTGAGCCACCCAGATGCCCCTGGACTGTTGATTAAAGCTGTCACAAACCTGCCTAGATCCAAAAGAGGAGCCATAGACCCAGTAGGGTAGTAGAGCCAGCATAATTCTCAAAAAATTTTGTGAGTCAGTTGTTAAACACAGCCATGTTAGACATCGATCATGGTGGGAATATTTACACCATAGGGGCCCCTGAGTGGCTTAATCAGTAGAGCATGTGACTCTTGATCTCTGGGTTGTAAGTTTGAACCCCATGTTGGGTGTAGAGATTACTTAGAAATAAATTCTTCTTCTTTTTTTTTTAATGTTTATTTCTTTTTGAGAGAGTGTGACCAGGGGAGGGGCAGAGAGAGAGGAGCACAGAGGATCTGAAGCAGGCTCTGTGCTGACAGCGGTGAGCCTGATGTGGGCTTGAGCTCACAAACTGTGAGAGCGTGACTCTAGCCGAAATGGGACGCCCAACAGACTGAGTCACCCAGGTGCCCCAGAAATCAAATCTTTCACGAAAAATTTTACACCACAGAAACTGGCAAATACTAGGAATCAGGGCTTCTTTCCTCAGAGAGGAGGCTGTTAAACATGATGCTTCATAGACCTCACCGCTCTATACAAAGGGCATCAAAACGTTTGCAGCCACGCTTTACATCATCCACAGCAAACCAACCTCAGTATCCTCCACATAAACTTCCTTTGGGCCAGCTAACATTTCTCTTTGGCCCACAGAGATAACCTGAGAGATCTTTCCAGATGTTTTCTACAATCCATGACCCACTAGCCTAGTAACTCTATGCAAAACCAAATTCAGATGCTTTTGGCTCAACTTGATCTAAATAAACCCATGCTGGCGCCCAGCATCACCACTTCCTTTTCCAAGCCCTCAAACTGTCAGTTTTGTAACTTATCCTAGAATTTTTTTTTTCAAGGGTTCTTTTGGTTTGCAATTTCTGGAAGCTTCCATGTGTTTGTTGAAAATTAGAACAAACTATTTTTTTAAAGCTTTTAATCGTGTAATGCCACACACTACATAAAGGCGCGTAAAGTATAAATATGTACTAATTGATAAATAACTATGCGTCAGACCTCCCTGGAACGATTCACCGTAAGTAAGCTGAGTGTTGGAAGAATCCCAGAAGCCCATGATATGTCCTGCCCAAAGAGGAATTCCCTCCTTCTTTGCGGGGAACCACTTTGCTGACTTTTCTGGCTTTCACTCCGCCACTTCTGTACACATTTCTGGCAAGTTTCTGCACATTTTTAAGTCACATAGTCGATCCACTGAACATTCAATGAATGGACCCAGACCGTCTGTGTAATTGGGACACACTTTTGCCCAATGCTGACCTTCTAGTGCTTCTTCCTTTCTCTGTAGTTTCTCCAAGATTAACGAGACCGATTTCACAATTGTAGTTGAAAAATCTCTCAGACAATTTGAGGCCAAAACCTCCTACATCTTTGATGTGCTGTCGTGAGATTTCATCAGTATTCGTCAAGATGTTAGCCTCTCGGGAAAGAGGAGATTGAAATTTAAATATGGTTTTTGCTGAGCCGGGTCTAAAGTTTCTTAATCATCTATCAAGTCTATTTTGAGGAAAGAAAAAAACTAATAGCTAACAAATATTAGAATATGTATAAAGTATTATAAATAAGCAATGGATAAGATGTTATGCGTAGGTACAGATATTGTACAAGGTAGTTTAGATCTGTATTCTAGCACCTGTGTAGCCCTCCAGTTCCCACCCTGTGTTTATGTGCTTCTCAGTTGGGGCTGCTTTGACAAGACTCTCCTAGACCGAACTTCAGGTTCATCTGGGGCTTCTTCTGGACATGGATCTTGACCCCCACCCCCTCCCCGTTTTAGTAAGAGTCCTGCTATGTTACTTTAAAGAGACTCCCCCATCCTTGCTATCTGGTCACTCTTGCTCTCTGATTACGTTTCCCACCCACAACCTTTGAGGTACAGGTCCTTGGATGGCCTTTAGTAGGAATCCTGTCGGGGCCGATTTAACAAGAATCCCCCTACCCTTGATGTCTCCTCTTCCTAAGTTCCCACCCACTGGCCCCCTCACGCTGCTCCTCGACTAAAACTCCCTACCTGTCAGGGTTGAGCCGGCTGTGTCTTCCCTATTGCAATAGTCTTGACACCGACAGCAATCATCCTGAATAAAGTCTTCATGCCATTTTAACCAGAATCAGAATAAGTTTTTCTTGACAGCTTTTTTTTTTTTGAGAGAGAGAGAGAGAGAGAGAGAGAGAGAGAGTGTGTGTGTGTGTGTGTGTGAGCAGGGGAAGGGCAGAGACAGCAAGACACAGAATCCGAAGCAAGCTCCAGGCTCTGAGCTGTCAGCACAGAGCCCGACACGGGGCTTGAACCCACAAACCGTGAGATCATCACCTGAGCCAAAGTCGGAGGCTTAACCGACTGAGCCACCCCAGGTGCCCCGTTCTTGACAGCTTCTTAAATCCGGTTATCATACCTGGTGTTTGCTAATCTCTGGTTCTTTTCTTTCCATACGCCAAGCACTGAAATCCCAATTTTTGTTCTTCAGATGCCTCAAGCCCCACTGTTTAAATTTGGTCTTTTGTTTTCTTTTGTTTTGTTTTTGTTTATTCTAATGTTTCTCAGCTCATTTTAGCCAGTCTCATACCTGGAAACCTGCGAGGGCCCAGAAGGAGAGGGAGAGGAACCAGCCTCCCACCCCAGGCAGCCATCTGTCCACTGTGTCCCTGCTCACAGCCTCATTAGGCACGCATGGGCACGTGCACACACGCATGCCCCCCGCCCCCCCATACCCATCTGCACGGCACTTGAGGGATGTCAGCTACCCCAGCACTCTCAGAAGTACCCCCGAGACTGAGTCTCTACTTTGTCCCAAAGGATTTGGAGAACCTACAGTCATAATCACTTTTGAATTCTGTTAAACTGCACAGACCTTGACACGTGCAGGTACGTGAAGAATGAATGTGACTACAACACACGGAGATAGTTCACCAAGCGGTAAAAGAAGGAAAAACGAATTTCTCTCCCTTCCAAACAAGCTTGTGAAATGCTCCACAGTTCACAGCCTGGTAGGGACAGGGGATCCTTCTGCACTGAAACACAGGTCCCAGGGTGAGGAAGGTCTCTAAGATGTGTGCCTGTGACCTGGGGGCCTGCGGGGGGCCTGGCTGAGCCTGATTGATGGTGGAGGGGAGAGCTTAAATCAGTGTGCAGAAGCTGGCTTCCTCCCCATGCCTCCCACCCACCCCCAGCCCGGTTGTCCCTGTACAGTAAAACCTTGGATTGCGAGTGACTTGATCTATTAGTGTTCCACAAGAGGAGCAAACATTTCTAATAAATTTTGACTTGATAAACGATATCTTGCAAATAAGCCATACAGGATGCCGAATGTCACATGATCACAACTGAGCCAATGGTTCTTGAAATTCACTTTGTTACACAAGTGCTTTGGATGACAAGCCTGTTTCCTCAGTGAATTATGCTCTCAAGCCAAGGTTTCACTGTATTCTCCATTGTGTTCCTTTTCTAGGGCAGCTGTAACAAAATGCCACAGACAGGGAGCTTAAACAACATTTATCATCTCATAGTCTGGAGGACAAAGTCCAAGATCAAGATGTCGGCAGGACTGGTTTCCTCGGAGGCCTCTCTCCTTGGCTTACAGATGGCCGCGTCCTCTCTGCGTCCTCCCATGGTCTTTCCCCCAGGTGTCTCTGTGCCTTTCTAGGCCCTGATCTACTCTTATTAATAAGGACACCAGTCATGTTGGATTAGAGCCCATCCATATAGCTTCATTTACCTTAATCATCTCTTTAAATGCCCCAGCCCAACTACTGTCACATTCTGAGGTACTGGGGGTTAGTACTCCAACATATGAATGTTGGAGGGGAGGACACACATCGGCTTCTAACATCTGTCTCGGTAGGTGTTGTCACCATTCAAAACCATGAGGCAACAAACACAAGACTCAAAGTTAACCATGTTGTGGACAGTTTGGAGTGGAGTAGGAGTTTGGAAAAGCTGGGTCCTTGAAGACATCAGTGCCCATCTCCCTCCAGACTACTTGTTAAGTGAACAAAGAGTGTACCTATGGTTTAGGTCCATTATGCAACGAACTCTCCTGCTTCAGTAGCTCCCCATCCCCTTGGTTATGGAACTGAAACTCCTTAGCAGATCCTTTAGGACTTTCTTTCTGCTCAGTGTCTGGTCTCATCTTCTGTCTCCAGCTTCACCTCCTCCATGCATCCCTTGGGCAGAGTCAATCCTTTTGCTGAGGGCAATTAATCAAGAGAGCTGCAGAGAGAGCAAAAGGCTGAATGTGCATTTCAGGGACTCGGAGAGGCAGAGGTATGTGTGAAAGGCACAGAGGAGCCACAGCCCTAGAGTAGGAGGAAACTCTGCTAGCAGACAAGCTCATTGGATGGACACAAGCTTCGGCGAAAGAGTAGGAGGTCTTTGAAGAGACACAGGAAGAATGACAGATCACAAGGTTAAGGAGAGATTACTCTTCCTCCCACAAAACAGGAACCACGGCGAATTGGAAGGCGTATGTATTCCCTTCCTGGGGCTACCATAACAAACTACCACCAGCTGGCTGGCTCAAAACACCAAAAATGCCTTCTCTTGCAGTTCTGGAGGCCAGCAGTCCAAAATCAATGTGCCAGTTGACAGAGTTGCTTCATTCCTGGAGGCTCAAGAAAAATTCTAGTCCGTGCCTCTGTTTTAGCTTCCGGTGGTTGCCAGAAATCCCTGACATTTCCTGGCTTGTGGTCACGTAATTCCAGTCTGTGCCTCCACTCTCATATGCTCTCTTCCCACCACATGTCTCTGTCTCTGTGTCTCTTCTTCTCATAAGTACATCAGTCACATTAAGGATCAACCCCACTCTAGTATGACTTCATGTTACTTTACATGTCTCTCTCTTTCTCTCTCTCTCTCTCTCTCTCTCTTTTCTTTTTAAGTAATCTCCGCCCCCATGTGGGGCTCAAACTCACAACTCTGAGATCAAGAGACACATGTTCTACCCACTGAGCCAGCCAGGCACCCCATACATCTTTTTTTTTAATGTTTATTTATTATTTTTGAGAGAGGGAGAGAGAGTGTGAGATGCTGGGGAGGGGCAGAGAGAGATGGGAACAGAGGATCCAAAGCAGGCTCTGTGCTGACAGCATCGAGCCCAGTGTGGGGCTTGAACTCACGAACCATGAGATCACAAGTTGAGCTGAGATCAAGAGTCAGGCGCTTAGCTAACTGAGCCACCCAGGTGCCCCAAATATATCTTGATTTCATACACAAATAAGGTCACAGCCACTGGTACCAGTGCCGTAACCTGTGCGGGTTCCTCCTGAGAGCCACGAGAGAAGGATCGGGTCCAGGTCCCTCTCCCTGGCTTGTAGGTGGCTGTCTCCTCTGTGTCATTTCACACGTCTTCCCTCCATGCGTGCTAGGATTCAGCATGCCCTTTTGTGGGACACGATTGAATGCTGGACAGTTCTTTGGAGTGTTCCTTCCTGCTAAGGGAATGTCCCGAATGGTTGCTGTTGACTGCCTGAGGGCTCTCTGATTGGAGGCAGGGTGGATGGGGGGAGCTGGGGGGGGGGGGGGGGATTTTTCATGACACTTTTTTTTTAATGTTTATTTATTTATTTTTTTTTTGAGAGACAGACACAGAGTGCGAGAAGGGGAGGGGCAGAGAGGGAGGGAGACACAGAATCTGATGCAGGCTCCAGGCTCTGAGCTGTCAGCACAGAGTCCGACTCGGGGCTCCAACTCATGAACCTTGAGATCATGACCTGAGCTGAAATCAGCAACTTAACCAACTGAGCCACCCAGGCGCCCCAGTGACATTTTAAACAATAGTCTTAAAGATTGGTTGTTTCTTTCTCTGCTGGACGGTGAGCTATCTTCTTGTGTCTTAGTCATTTCATTTTTTTTATTCTGCACAGCTCCTGACATCATTCGGAATAGGGTTTCAGTAGAGGTCCATGGAGCTTACTGGGGTTTTTCTGTGTAGTCCCGGCAGCCGGCCTGGTGCCTGGCATTTATAGTAGAGGATGTGGTACATGCTGGGAATTGGGAGGCTAGACTTTCAGTGGGACAGATGGAGTTCAAATCCCAGCTTTGTCTTATTTTGGCTCTATGGCCCTGGATTAACCCTCTAAGCTCACCGTAGAGTGGGCTCCATAAGAGCACCCCAGGTGGTTGTTATAAGGATAAAAGGATGTAATGCAGATGTAATGTTCAGGGCAGTGCCTGGCTCGTGACACATCATGACACATGTTTCACAAGTGCACACATGCAAATGTATTCACTTGAACTGTGTGGAATCACAGTGTCCCCACTCCCGACATGCATTTACCTTTCAACATTTCAGTGTGGACCATAGAACTTGGGGGCAGTGCCTGCATTTTCCTTTGGCGAGTCGAGCGCTCACATACTTGCCCAGCCTTAGCGTGCACTAGATAACCCTCCACCACCGCCCAGCCCCCTCCCCGTGGCGTGGCCGGCAGCAGGAAAGGCAGAGGAAATGCCTGAGCCTCGCTCATCTGAATGCAGCAATCATCTGATGCAACAGTTCATTTCCATGGTTACGAACTTCGCTTTGGTTTGTTTGATCTTGGACTCCAGGTCTGGGTTAGTGCGTGTGTTTCACAAGTCGACTTGGAGAGAAAAAATATCAGAGGAAGAGCTACTTGGCCGGAGATACACCTTGTTTGAGACACACCATCAAGGGAGTAGGTGGGGTCTTGTCTGCCTAACAGCCCCAAGAGAGGGTGGAGAACGTTTGCTCCTAGCGTCCTTGGCAGATCAGTGCACAGAGAAATGATGTGATGCTGGGGCAGGATTCCACCTGCTGAGGCAAACTGAGGGGCTAGGGAGGGAGCAGGGAAAGTTATTTCCATTCTCAACCTGGACGCCCCCACTTTGCAGGATCTGATGGACCTGGGTTGACAGAGAGCCTGCAGAATAATTTTAGGGTCAGCCCCGGGTCAAAGTGGATTTGAGGTCCCAAAAGACAAGAGAATGAAGCCAGGGACAGAGGGGCTTGATTTCACATAAAGCTGGCTTGAGACCAGCAAAACAGACCTAAAAAGACCCTCACCTGCCACCTCTGGGTGGAAGACAGTGGTTGGAGCTTGCGGAGGAGGGTCTTTGCTCCTCTGAGTTGACTCTGAGATTTCCTCAGAGTGTGGGGCCGGGGTGGGTGGGGCAAAGGAGATGGATGGGGCAAATACAGCTACTAGATTACAATCCTTTCATTTTCAATAATGAAGATGAGAGTTACCGTTTGTGAGATTTGCTGTATGTCAGGCCCCAGATTAGGTGATTTCCATGTTATCTCTGATCCTTATAACTCTGAAGGTGGACCGCCTGGGTCCATTTATCCACGACCGCATAAGAAACCAACCCCAAAACAGCAACACGAGACTAGTCATTTTATTAACTCAGAGACTCTCTGGGGTGGGATTTGGGAAGAGCATCCAGGTGACTGCTTATCTCTGTTCCGTGATGACTGGGGCCTTAGCTGCTGTGTTCCAGCACCAGTTCTCCCACTCCAACTGCCACCAATCATATCCTTTATAATAAATCAGCAAAACAAGTAAAGTTTTTTTTTTTTTCCCCCGGCTTCTGTGAGTTGATCTAGAAAATTGCCAAACCGGAGGTGGGGGTGAGGGCAGTATGGGAACCTCACATCTGTAGTCAGCCGGGCAGAAGTGTGAGTAGTCTGGACTTCCGCTCACAGCTGGCATCCGAAGTGGGACTGAGCCCTTTCACTGTGGGTAGATGACGTCAGCCCTTTAGCTGCATGCATAGTATCAGCAAGGGATTGAATTGTTGGACACCCAGGTGGCAGAGAATTGGTTGTCGGTGTAGGAAAAAAAAACTCCACACGGTCTCCCATAAGCTTCTACGTGCCAACTCTGAGTTCTAAACCCAATCTGCCTTGATTCAAGGCTCTCCTCTGTCCACAACATTGCATCTCGATACCAAAATCTCCAAAGCTTTGGGTTCCCTTTGCGTATCACCTTCTCTTGCCATCTGACCGTCATCTGACCTTATCACGATCCCTTTGATTCTCTTTTATCATCCATGAAGCCATTTGTTCTCAGATTTCATTTCTGCCTGGAAACAAGGGACAGACATGTCCCTGTGCACAATGCATTCCCTTCGGGGTCCCAAGCCACAGGCATAGATGAGGGAGCTCCGGGGACAAGACACAGAGCTGACACTGACACCCCTCCCCTTCATTTTCTCACAGGAGACAGGTGCAGACAGGGAGCTCACTATTGGGATAACACTGCTGTCCGCTTTAAAACACATAAGAAGTGAATCCCTTGCCACATCGGGTACTTAAATATTTTTCCTTATAATCAACGAGCAATCAACTAGCCAGCTTTGCCACTGGATGAAGCACCGTGGTTTGAGTTCACAGCTTAAGACACTTGGCTGTGGTGGACCCACCAGGTCAGTAGTTACATTTTCTTGTATAAATGCAATTTGCAACCATCCCCATATTGGTGGTTTTATCGTTCACACATCTTACATATTTCCCTCTTGAAGACCTGAGGATCTTTTATCATATACAATATGCCTCTAACAACCTTGCTTCCACCAAATTTCAGCCTAGCATCCCTGTCCCCTCCTGACTGAGTCATCCTTTTGTCCTATATCACTTGAAATCTCTACATCCTCTTTTATCGATTTGAACCTGCTTATTCACATCTTCCGAGGCTAAAAGCCTCCTCAGTAGGCTCCTAATGTGTAAAAAATTATCAGAAATGTGCTGTCTCAGCTGCAGTGAACCAACTCAGGAGACACAATGCCGCCCACAGCACTGATGGGTGCATTTCAGGAACCTGCCATTAGCTTTTAAGCTTCAACGTCTTCCCCAGGGCAACCTGGCAGTGCAAATGGGAAAATACAGTCAATTGTTCCAAAGAGGTTTCTATTAAGATTTCCCAATATCCCATTTCTCTTGTGCAGAAGAGAGCAGACAGGTTGGGAGACACGCTACCTGGGGTTAGGAGCCTAACTTCTCTACTTACTGGCTGTATGACCTTGGGCACAGAGTTTAACCCCTCTGTGCCATAATGTTACCTACCTTGGAGGATAGTTGTGGGGGAGGGGGTTTGCAGGACATAAGACGGGTAAAGAACTTAGCACGTAGAGCCTTTAAAAAATGTTAGCTATTATTTTTCCCATTTAAAAATAATGGTAGAAGTGAGCTAGTTTCCTGTTGGAAGAGAAAAGAGGTAGAGAAGCAAAGAGGAAGGGAGGGGCTGGAGTAAGGGGACAACTGGGGAGGCCATGGGGCTGGGATGACCGTCTGGAGGATTTGCCCATAGATCTCAAGCAGCGCTATCCCAGAGACATTCAGTGCAATCCACAAATGTGAGCCACGAATGCTAGCTGCATATGGAATTTTAACTTTTCAAGTAGCCACACTAAAAAAGAGATGGGGTCATCAATTTTAGTAATGCATGCTACATGCAATTTATTCAACCTGGTATTATAACCAAATTTATAACAAGATACATTATTTATTTTTTTTAAAAAATGTTTGTTTGTTTGTCTAGAGAAAGCGTGAGCAGGAGAGGAGCAGAGAGAGAGAGAGGGAGACAGAATCTGAAGCAGGCTCTATGCTGTCAGCACAGAGCCCAACACGGGGCACGATCTCACCAACCATGAGATCATGAACCAAGCTGAAACCAAGAGTTGGTTGCTTAACTGACTGAGTCACCTAGGCACCCTGAGATACATATTTTAAATGTTTATTTATTTTTGAGAGAGAGAGAGAGAGAGATCGTGAGCAGAGGAGGGGCAGAGAGAGGAGACAGGATCCCAAGCAGGTTTCGCCTGCTGTCAGAGCAGAACTGGACACAGAGCTTGATCCCGTGAACTGCTAGATCATGACCTGAGCTGAAATCAAGAGTCAGATGTTTAACCGACTGACCCGCCCAGGCGCCCCTATAATGAGATGTTTTATATAACTCAGTATTTCACGAAATATACCGACCAATGCACAGAATCAATCTAAAAATATTAATGTGATCTTTTCATATTCTTTTTTCATACTGAGTCTTTGAAACCCAGTTTGCATTTTGTGCTTATAGCATTTTTTTTTTCTCTATGGTGGTATGATAGTTTATTTGCATATTTTAAGCTGCTTCAGTTATTTTGCCATTATGAATAGTGAACATATGGACATCCTTGC